>NC_091821.1:158891981-159196098 GCF_038994185.2 Dermacentor albipictus | reverse complement strand
GAACAAGGTTCTATAGTATATGGTGTTTTACACTGCCAGAAAAGAGCAGAGAAGGTTCCATCATAATTTTTTTTGCATGCACCTTTTGACATGTGCCACTGTCTATCAACAATTTTATAACTTTTTTGCAACATTCGTAATATCATAGAACAAGCCCAAGTTTGTAATATTTACAGAAAATTTTGGAAAGTTGGCAGGTATGGAAACAGCTATTGAGAGCTATTTGATTGCAGATGAGATACAATTAGTTATGAGGACTTTTTTCTTTGCTTTGTAATTGATTAACTATATCTTGGGGGGGTAACTTGATGGTAATTCAACTACTTCAAGGTGTCTACCAAGCTGACATTTCCACATTCCCCAAGTGTTCAAGGTTTTCCTTGAGCGCCTTTGCAAAATTCCCTGAGTGACAAAAAGCTTCGTTTTATGTCAAGACGGGTTGACACCATGTCACCTGATACTGCCACTCTCGTGGGCATGTTAAAAAATTAAAAAAAATGACTTAATTCGAAAAGAAAACAGAAGGGCAGGGTTAATACAATGCACAGCGATCTTTAAAAAATATATGAAAGAAAATGGTAAGAACCATTGCAAATCAAGTCATACATTCTCAAATACGAATAAAAAGGAAATTCACAGGAGCAAATATTTTCGAATATGAGGTCTATCAACTGATACGAAGCTCATTGGTATGAGGCCTGAATTTTGTCACAAGTGAGATTCTCTCTTAACATTTGGTAAGTAAACCTCAACTGTCCTTACATACTCTCAGCCCACGCACAACACCTCAGTGTTGTGTTTCACTGCTTTGAAGAGATTATTTTGGTTTCGATGAGGGACACCTGCATCTTGGAGTGAGCTAACACTTTGTTTTTTGAACTCGAGCTCCTTCAAACAGGTCACGGTACACTTTCTTTCCCGTTCATTCCTCAATGCGTAAGTCGTTTCTGTTATCGTCCTCCTTCCGCCATGCATTCGCCCCACGGACCATTTGAAGCATCCTCTTAGTCAGTTGTACAGCCAACATCCGATTTTTCACTCACTAGGGGCTGCGAAAATGTCTGAAAAATCGGGCAGTTAAAAAAAGTGAATGCATGTCTTTTACTGCCCTTAAAGAGCCCCTGAGCAGGCCACATAGCAAAGTTCGGTTATATGCTGGAAGATTTCAGTGCCGCGAGCCCATGATAGGCAAGGGCCACTGCCAAGTGAGACACCTTCCACTTGTGCTCTCTAGCCTCCGCAAGCGAAATTTTTTCCCTGCGTTCTCCCATACCGGAAAACTTAAGGATCGCGTGACACATACATCATGGGCCTGCTTTCATTTCTTTTTCCTCTCTATTTTTTTGCTGTGCGGTGCACTTCTGCTGACAGCGTCGCGCATGTGGTGTTGCGTTTGTCTCATTTTGTGCAGCACTTGATTTTGCGTGCTGTGCACGAGGACACCAGACTAGCGCTATAAGCCAGTGCTATGCAAATACTGAGGAAGGCACAAGCAGATCATAGAGCATGATCGCACACTAAAACATTGTAGAAAATAACATACTTTCATTGTCTGCTCGCGCAACTGCACGACATGGGAACATGCAGACAAAACGGAAGTACATTTCTCTTGCAGTGCTGCGAAGTAAAACAAGAACACGCAGACACTTGGTTTGTGTGTCTTATTATTTCTCTAAACTTTAATTCGTCAATTGAAGCAACAGATTACACAAATAACGGATGTTGCCTTGAATAAATCACGTGCCACTATGAGCGACGTCACAGCAGTGCGATGTACCTAGGCATACTTGTGCATCTGAAAAAGCTTGGAAGGCCTGCCAGTACAGTGATTAGGCATATCGGTGCTCGTACTGTGACAGGAGATGGTGGGTGCACGAGTGTATAATTAACACTTTCGTGACTGTGGGAAAATCGGTAGTTTTTGGGTAGTCTGGTAATTAAGTTGTTTCCTGCCCCAGGAAATCATTCATGTTGAAGTGTATGGTATCAAATTGTAGAAAAAGAAATTATCTTTCCAACGGTATTAATTTGAAACAACATATTTATTAATAATAATACGAAAAAATTATCAAAACAAAAAAAATTGCAACAAGAACGAGAAAGATCGACAAAAACATCAATGCTGCTTTGCATTAAAAAAATATTTCAAAAAAACCAAATATACATTCTCAACAAAAGGGCCATTTGAAATCATCCTGCAAATATTAGCTCTGTATCTGCAAAAGTTATTTAGGTACGCAGGAAAACATTAGACCTAGTGTCTATCAATCCACCGTGCGAAGCAGTTTCTCGATGAAGTGAAACAGAGGTTAGCTGTGCATGTTTCACAGAAAACATTTGTTTTCTGTTCAACTTTTCTTCATAGCACAGTTCACAGTTTCTATATCTTTCCATTTTTTGTGGTTGATGCTGTTGAACTTGAGGTGCACTCCGAGAGGGAACAACAGGCGCGACTAGGGGGTCCGCAATATGTGGCTCATCATATCCCAGCAGCTGGTCAATTAGTTCTAGCCTGAAGGCCAACTGGTCGAAGTGCAAACTTCTCGATAGTTCTGGGACTTCTGGATGCTGCCGACGATGCTCGCTAAACATTATAAAGCTATTTACTACAGCTATATCGATGCAGTGGAAAAACAGTGTCTTCCACCATCGCAAGGACTTCATAAGGACGTTGTAGGATCCGATGAGCTGGTCGGATTTATCCACTCCAAGCATGCCCACATTGTATTTCTTGATCAGCACAGGCTTCTTCACGGACACTTCTGTCCACATACTCCCGACTTTCTTCTTTCGCTTTGCAAGGACGAATTTGTTCGCTGTGTGCGCGGTAGACATCATATTCACAAGCCGCCTGTCTTTCCATTGCAGGTACAAAACATCCTGCTCCCGCAGCCACCGCACGTCCCCTCTTTTTGCCTTCTTTTCCCACTGTGTGTCTTTGAGTTCACTTGGAAAGCCACGCCGATCTTTCCGCGTTGTCCCACATGCAAGTGTCTTGCGCTCCAGTAAATGAATAAACAAAGATGTGGAAGTGTAGAAATTGTCCCAAAAAATTAGGTAACCCTGATCAAGATAATTTTCGCAGAGCCGCGTCCCAACGTCGAATGCCAAACCTCGCACGCTAGGTTCTTTGCGCTTTCCCGTATAGACACTGAACTGAACAGTGTACCCCGTTTCCGCATCTGCCAAAACCCATAATTTGTAAGCCCATTTGATCACTTTATCCCTCATATACTGGCGAATTCCGGACCGACCTTTTGATTTGACCATTCTCTCGTCAACAGAGAGGTTCGGATGCGGTTGAAAAAATAACGCAGAAGAATTGTTGATGTGCTGAAGCAGAGAGGATATGCGGTGAAGCTTGCCATGGGATGCGACGGTCGTCTTCTCTGGATCAGACACACTCAGGAAGGCAAGCAACGCCTTGAACCGTTTCCTTGGCATCTCTGTAGGTGGAAGAAGCCCTGAGAATAATCTGCGTGTGCTCCAATAACAATGCAAGCGTGGGACTTGCACGATTCCCATGTATACGAGAAGTCCGATGAACTTGAGCATCTCCTCTTGAGTGACTTCCTTCCACGATCCATCTCTCTCGCTGTACATGGGTTTCTCGAAAATATGCATCCACGCATACTTATTTGTGTTGTTGCAGATCTTCCTGATGATTTCGGCGGTGAAAAACAACAGGAAGAAATCGACGGCTGCTACGAACCGTCGCGCAGCACTCCGGAGCGCGATTCCGAGGTCCACTCCCGGCGGTCTTCGTGGGCAAAACGTCACTCTCTTCGCGGCCGCTGGCAAATGGTCCCGTCCGAACGACGTTGACACCCTGCAGATACGAGCTGTGACCTTTAGAACACGCCGGAAATCCTTACGACGTGATAACATGGTCCGAGAAGAAAGCGAAATTCACCGGCGGATACCTGTCCATGTTCCGGGGCGGTTTGCCGCACTTTCGTCGTCCATACTGAAGTCCGACGAATCGCAGTCGTCTTCCGAGTCTCTGCTGCTACGATCATCCGCAAATTCGCCCCCAGATGCATCGGAATCCGTCGAAACTCGCCGTTTGCGAGGGGCGGACACGCGCGACGTAGATGCCATTTTGGAAACAAAGAGTGCTCGTCACCGCGACTACGCAGGCGCTTTAAAAATCCCCGCGCGATGGAAAAAAAAACACAAATCCGAAACTGATAAAATAGCCTCTCTTTGACACGCTCGATAGCACTAGCTGTCCGAAGCGCTAAGAGAAGCTCCAAAATTCAAACTTGTACCATCGAGAACATACTGTCGACGCGAATAGGCACGGTCACAAAAGTGTTAAGGAATACATACTACGTCCCACGACAATTGACCCCATACCACGCTTGTTGTGCTTCCCCGCAATACTTTCGCGTATGCTTCACCACGTAGAATTGCTGTACTGAGCCGAAGCTGACTTTCGGGAACTGGCATTATGCAAAGCGCCATGCTTTCCGAGCTTCGAAACAAATCATGAGGATTACAAAGGCAGAGTGGGTGCCGTTGCTGATAGTGGCGAGTTCTTTCAATGAAAAACACGGCAGAGAACGGCAAGAAGCTTAATAGCGAACCCCGAAGCAGCTAGTCCTAGGGTGCTGCGATGGTGGCTACGGCTGCCAGCAGATCTGCGTGCGAGAGCGCCGGTTCAAGGCGGCAAGGTAATCAAAATGGTGGCGATGGTGGTGGCTTTGATTAAGGCTGTTTTCGACCGGCGGTCACGGCAAAAATTCCGAAAACTCGGACGGCGAAAGGTTATCGTGTCCGAAATTTCAGACGTTCCCATACATTGACCCTATGAGGGAAGTGGTGGCGCCGTGAAGCCGTCCAAATTATCAGCCGTCCGGAAAGTTGGTCGCTGATGGTACACTGGCCACTCCTCCAGCGGACGACATGGCATCAATGAGGATCCGTTACGATTCCTCTCTGTTACTCAGAACAGTATTACCGCGACTTTCGTTACTTTTCCAAAACTACTGCTCATTTTCCCTAATAGAAGCACAAATTCCCCGAGTTTTCCCCGAGTATTTCCAGACTATTCAAAATCCCTGAGACTTCCCAGTTTTCCAGGTTTACCCGGTTGGTAGACACCCTGTAACTTGCTTCAGCATGCATAAGTAATCTGCTGAAGATCAACCAGGAACATGTCATCAAGCACGTGATCATGCAGCCCCCTTAGAGCACAGCAATTTGGAGATTCCCGCAATAGCAGCACAAATTATAGAGATGAAAAATGATCTTGTGAAACTCCAAAATACTAAACAACAAGATTTCCAATGTTGTATTGCAACAAAACACGAATAATGGAAGGGGAGGGGAAGGGAAGCAGGAATAGACAGAAAGACAGGGGGGTTAGCCAATTCTCAGACCGGCTTGAATAAGGGAATGGGGCCGATGGGAAGTAGGCTACAGGATCTGCTTGCCAGTGTCCACTGTGGAAGATTAATAGCTACGGCGCTGGGCTTCTGAGCACAAGGTTGCAATTCAATCTAATCTCAGTTGGGTAGCTGCAGTTCGATGGGGGTGAAATGCACGTATGCTGGTGCACTTACATTTAGGTGCATGGTAAAGAACCTCAGGTGGTCAAAATTAATCCAGAGGTGCACTACAGCGTGCCTTATTATCGGATTGTGGTTTTAGAATTCTAGAATTCAGATTAGATTATTATCAGATTAGTTTTAAAATTCTAGAATTCAATTAAACTATTTTGCTGAGTGTGTGCAGTAAGACATTGTAGCCAGAAACTTTAGGAAATGAAAATCTAACCAATGTTTAAGATGGTGCAGCAAAATCGGCACGTAAATGTGTCCAGTGTTTCAAGCATTGAAAATGCCACAGGCACAAGCAGAAATGTATTTAACAATATTGTACATATACTCATCTGATTGCACATTCTACACTCAGCGAGTTTAGTTAACTGACCACATCAACGACACATTAGGCCATTGTCTACCAAACTCGGTGAACCGCAGGGAGTAGGAATGGGGGCCATATTGCAGTGAAAGTGCACAGTGAAAGCATACCTAATGCAGTCAGAGCTTCAGTTTGAAAGACCCTCTGCAGTGGTGGGAAGTAGATGACCAGCATTTGCCCTATCACTGAAAAGGCCACTGCGAGAAGGAACATGCGGTTGCTGCAGAGCCCAATGGTGAATGCAGATTTTGTCTGTGAAATCAAAGAGAGACAATCCAAGTAAACACCAAGTAAACACTCCACATAAATCATCCTGAAACTAGCCATTTCCCTTTTTGTTTTTCAAGTGATGTCTTTCAGCAATGTTTATGACTCGCACCTAGTGGTGTTGAGTCCACTGTGCAACAAGGCACTTAAGCCACTGGTTCAAGTCACAACTGTGCCATGTTCTCATGATGACCTTCTAGTGAAAGTTATTTTCATGAACTGCACATGTAAGGCATAGTTATTCTACACTTAGCTTATGCACATAAGAACAATGAAAATGCCATATTTTTGTGTGCTCCAAGCCCAAACAAAGTGCTATGTTTCTGAAATGCACTACAACATGTGACACTAAGGGAACGAACAGACTGATGGCCACGTACACATGATGAATATTCTTCTTTCCCCATTTGTTTCTACAAGTGCCACATATTCATTTGTTACATATTTTCAACATATTGCACAAATGGCATTTTGTCGTTGTTGGCCACTTAGTGAATGCTCACCATATGCCATGAGAAGGGAAATGGACCTCCTTATGCCTGATCAATAACATTTGGCCTTGCTCCTTAACCCATTAAAGGGAAGCTGAAGAGCTTTCCCGAAAAAATGAGTGAAGAGCTGTACGTAATGGTTTTCAACCCTCCGAGTCCGAATATTGCATCAAAATTGAGGGAAAGAAAGCGCAAACAGGTTTTATTTCGACGAAAAGTGCAGCAGCAGACTCGGGCAGCTCGCGCGCCTCGTTTCCGCCTGTGATTGGTTGGGCGCCTCGTGACGTCAACATTGGTGTTCGTTCGGATTGGCCGCTGTTGCTACACATGAAGCACGATGCAAGGTGGTTTGGCGCTGTGGTTTGGTGAGACGGTAATGGTAAATTTCGAGAGCTTGCGTTTCTCTGAGGAGTTTGGCGTAGCTCCCTACATGTATACATAGCCGGTCTCTCCAAGAAGCAAGAGATGCTGGTAGCAAGCAGTACTTTCGACGCGAACGAAAGCGAAATGTTAGCATCTCCTCGTGTTAGAAATGTTCTTTGGTGAGTATGTTTTTTGCAAAGCTGTATTCAGCGATCCAGTGAGTTCGTTTCCGGGCAAACAACTGTACTGTTATGTTCCTGCATGCCTCCTCGGGGAACGTAAGGAGGGATGCGATCGTCGGCATTTGTGCACTGCCTCAAAGCTGTCGGCAATCTACACAGACGGTTTACATACGGCAAAAGTTTTTTAGCTTTTGTAGCACGTGGAGTGGCCTTCATCAGTGCACCATCCGCACGCTAATCGTATCCGGAGTCGTAAAGGCGGCGAATTTCGTCGGCTTCGTGAGACAGCCGGTTTCTCTCTCTGCGTGAGGGGGAGCGCAGCGTCCTGGCGTGCGCCGGCTTTCAAACACATGAAAACTTTACACTTGCACTGCATTATGGTAGCTGCATGTTGGCTGTTCGACAACACACGTGCGAATAAAAAATTAACGGCAGCAAAACCTGCGTCAAGGGTGGGAGATGAACATGTACCTACCGTTCAGCGTACTAACATGAAGGAGCTAGCTATAAATCAAAATTCCGGCTTGGACGAGTTCGTGTATTCATACGGTCTTCCAAGACCAGTTACCATCCGTCCGCCCGCACCCGTCCCGCCTTTGTACGTTTGTTGCCCCGACCTTTTCGCGCTGCATTTAGAAAGCCTGCTAGCAGAAAGTCGTACTCTCATTCACACCTTATTGATAAACTCTAGTAGTAATCGTCGTCACGGAAGTGGTTAGAGCACAGCACTGTTGTTCTTGGGCGCTTGAAATTCTTTCGATTCACAGCAGCCTCCCACTTAGCTGCAAGCTTCTTGTCTTGCGGGGAGTAATGGAACATCGTCGCGGCCGCTGGTGTTCGTGCAACCGTGGCTGCACAGAAGGCCGGCATGATCGGCCCACCACTTCAATTGATGCTGCGCATGTCAACTACCACGCTTCATACACATAAACAAAGGAATGCAGGCTTGAGCGAGGCAGATTATGATGGCACGCACACAGAAACAAGCGCAGTCAGGCACAGTCGCGGAGACTGCGAAGGAGCGGAACACCAGTGCTGACGTCACTATGGTGCGGTTTCCGGTCTCCACTCGCATCGTCAGCGTCAGCAGCAGCACGCGGCGCTCGACGAGGGGCGGAGCGACAGCACAATTTTAACCGGCGATTATGTCGTTCCTAAGTGAAAAATCCCGCCAAAATTTTACGTGCATGGTTTATAAGGTTCCCGCATCCGTATATGGGCGTCTTATTGAATTCGACAGACTATTCAGCTTCCCTTTAACCACTTCGGATGAGCACGGCTCATCTTTGCCGAACTGTCCCAAAACCGTTTTGTACGAGTGTAACTCATCTGCTTAAAATAATATCTCCATCTGAGCGTGTTGAACGAGAAATGCTCGTTTGCAGGCTAGTTAGTATGTCGCTTCGCAGATGGCAGCACCTGGCAGGCAATTCTTTTTCAACCGCAGTCTCATGTTTTTTCAGGGGGGGGGGGGGGGGGCAACTCGTGTTAAAAAAGATGTCATCTGGTAGAGGCGACGGATGTGTTGCTGGTCCGTCGTCGGCGTTGTCAAGCTCTTTGGATGATAATGATTCAGACACTGAAGTTTACTTCATTTCTGGAAGCGAAAGTGATAGCGATGACTTCAAATTAGCAATGATCAGATGGAAAAGGCTGCTCAGAAGACACTTATATACTCGGGTTCTCTCAAGCCGCCTTTATGCATAAGGCTTAGGCTTAATGGCCAACTCCCTTTTGCTGAACCTTGTGCGGCCGAGTTTCGGTAGTAGCAGAACAAGCAGAAAACATGACAACACAATGTAATATGAAGTAAAACAATGTTTATTGCTCCAGAGGATTCACATGGAAGCAGGCTAGTTTATGACCGTGACGTTTGCTGGGGTCGATCGTGGGGCGAACAAAAGCAGGGCCCAACAAAGGATGGGAACCAGATGTTCACCTGAGGTCCTTCCTTCGTCGTGGCTCGCCGTCTTCTTTCTCCTGCGTTTGCCTAATTTTGAGCCCCCTGCCATGTTCTTTGCACAGCTCCGCGGCTACGCAACCGTTACATTTGCAAACAATTTGCCAGAGGGTTGTGCTACCGCGAGAAAAGCCGTCTGACTCCCCGCACAGGAAGATGGGAAGAAGGTGTCTGCTCTCCTCGGTTCTGAAGTGTGCGTAAGAGCGCGGGAAAAATGAACTTTCATAATTGCCACATCCCTCCCCCTTAAGACCGAACGGCGTCGGCGCCCCCTGCCGTGTTCTTTGCATGGCTCCATGGCCACGTGACTGTTACATTTGCAACCGATTTGCACGAGCTTTGCAACCGGTTTGCCATCTGGCTCCCTGCATGGGAAGAGGGGAAGAAGGTGTCTGCTCTCCTCACTTCCGTAGCGCACTTAGGAGCACAGGAAAATATGAACTTCCATAATTACCACACACTATTGCCAGTGCGCGTCATTGGCGGCACATCTACATGAATGACATCTCCATGAAGCCTCCTTGGTTTCTGTTTTCCCCTGGTAAGGCATTGTTAGAATGACAAAACTGTCCGAACTGTGCTCTTGCTGCTTTTTAGTGTTGATTACCAGCAGGTAGCTGGCCTCATTTATCAGGAGAAATAATAAACTTTATTATGCTGATTTCACTTAGTAAGTGCTTGACTTTTTCAACATCGAAAACTTGTTTTTAGAAGGAAAATATTCTATATCAAATTAAAAAAAATAATTAGTTTGGGCATAGAAATTGTGAAAATGATAAAATGGTTAAGGGGTTAAGTGTGACTAAGAGAGAACAATCCGAGTCGATGCAGAGTGAAGAAGAAAAAATTCACAAATCATTTTACCCCGCCTCAATAATAAAAAAAATTTTTTTGTCTCATGCAGAATACATACAAGAATACCATAATATAAAATGAAATAAAACATGATAAAATAAACCTGAGCTGCTAGAAAGAAATTTTCGGCGAGCTTCACTGCAATGCCAATATATTTTGTAGCACATCTGAAGGACAGACATCTCAAAAGTGATGCTAGCTGTGAATACAGGGGCCTAGGTATAACAGCTTTTTATTATGATAAACATTCCATGTTTTTAGAAGCTTATGCAAAAACGTGGTACTTATAAATGTTAAAGGAAGCATGGGGGAAGCAAAATTCGACCTAAAGGAGAAGTGGGGAAGACATGGACTGTGAGCTACATGTAGCATTTTGCCCACTCCAGTTCAACCTGTTGTCAGCTGTATTGTATGAAATTTGTCCTCATGCTATCCCAAGACAGAACAAAAGACTTACAAAAGAAATCTCACCAGCAGAGTTAAATTATTGCTTGTGTTTGAAATGTCATACTTGTGTGAGACTGCAGGTTTAGTAGTAATGGTGATCAAATCACTTGATCAAATTGTTTCAAAAGTGTTTTCAGAATACGTGTTCCATATTGTTGCAGCCGGGCTGCACCATGCATATGCATTTTTAATTAGTAACAATTCAGTTGACTGGCCTAGCCCTCCAAGACAGGTTTCATTTTTTTTTTAATGCAATTCCTCTGGAAAATAAGTGCCAACCTCTGATCCATGTAAAGGATAGTAACAATGGACCTAATGTAGCCATGGTGTCTCATAAAGCAACATGTGCTGGTTGTGCTTGAGCACCGCACCCACTTATTGGCACTGCAGGCACTGTCCACCACAGCAGTTTACAGGAGAGTAGAGAAAGTCACTTTCTTGTATGGAGTGTCAACCAGTCCTGCATTGCAGCTGGACATAGCCAAATCTAAGCACATGTTCTCACGCCTGTGAAGTGCCCACGCAACTTCTGAAAACTTTGTTTTGCTTTCTTATAATTTTGGTTGCATTACATGCAAAATTTTTTTTCTGGTTATATACAGTGATTAAATTTTATGTCATACTATTCACTGTCATTTGCAATGAGAACATCAAAATGTTCGGAAATCTGTGAGTGCAATTTCTGCCAATACAATAGAAAGGCTAGTGGAAAAGGGATCAAGATATGGAACCAATATAGAACTGTAATAAAAAATTCTGTATTAACTACTTTTGAAAACGGTACCACAATCGTGGTAGCTGTGTACAAGCCTACCATGAACATATAGCCACAAGAATATCTTCATATAGTGTCTTAATAACTAAGTTACAGGCGTTTAATATGCGACTACACGGCCGCCACAGTTTTTTACTTGCCTTCGCTACCCACCCCACAGGCACGCCGTCCTGCTCGCTGCTTAATGTCACCAACTTTGTGCAGCGAAGCAAGAGCTACGGGCCCTGTCTAGTAAGTAGAATAGAGGACCGACCACATGGGCTCTTTCATTGTCTGCCTCCACTCACGCCAACTGAATGGAAGCTTCACAGAAGGATAAGGATCAGAGGCACACAATGCAAGGGTGCCTTGAGGGCCCTTTAAAAAAAGCCCCCTCCCCAAACCCCACCCCAGCCCACCCCCACTAAAAGACAGATGGACACACACAATCATGCACGCACACACTGTTGAAGGTTAACTGACTGCTTACCTGTGATCTGCAGCTCAATGCATTGAACATGTCAAAAAAGACAAAGCAAGTAAATGTCATGGTGGTGTCCCTTGGTGTTACGATTTGGTCACTCATCTAAAGAGGCAGAGGAGTAAAAGAAGCATTCATTCATGCTGTCTCAAGTTTTCAGGTGTGCATTCAATATTGAGGTTGTGACAACTGTTCTACCAAGGCTTTTTTATTGCCTTGGTAGAACAGCTAGAACACAATACATAAGACACAGCAGCAAGAGTGCCCAGCAAAGCAAAAGTTCTGCCACAGACATAACCAATTGGGGGGAAAAAAAAGAAAGACAAGACACCCCTTGACACAGTTGATTGCACTATTTATAATAAACTAAACTGCCGAGTAAGATTTATTCATTATATACAAAACTGTTTACAAAAGATGACTCTCAAAATGAGGTGAAAACTATGGTGAAATTTATGTCAATAAAAAGTTACTCTGCAAATGTTTTTCCAATGCACATTCAGAAATCATGGTTTGTAAATTGCTCAAAACAGACAAGCGTTCATCAGTGACATCTCTGCTGCAGACTAGCTGCTTTAGGGTTGAAATTAAGCAAAAGCAGTTAATGCATCAATAGCAGTGGTCTAAATTTTAACAGAGCGTTGTGTTGCGAGAAACTGCACTTCATTGTGCTGAAAACTGCAGTACCAATCTCTTGTTAATATCACCACAGCCTTTTGCTTTCCTATTCAAAATAGCTAGTAAAGAACTTTATATAGAATCCGACATGTTGGTGCTGTGTACCGTATTTTTGTGCACATAACCCGCACCAAAATTTTTAAAAAAATTTAACAGTAAAGTTGGGCTGCAGGTTGTATACAAATTTTGCCTTGAGGTGTCCAGCGTGCTGCCATGGAGCCACGCCTCAAGGCAAGGTTCTCTGCATTCAAAGTCTCGTCATCTCCTAGGGAACCCCACTCCAGCGTGTTCCAAGCTCTCTTCTCCCCTTATTGATGGTCACCCATTCTCTTCCCCTATACGGGTCGCCATCTTGCGTTTAGCAGTTAGCGAATGACTCATACAGCGCCAGCAAGCTCATAGTTCACTCATTCCCATGGCGCTCCTTCGGTCCGTGTGAAGCACTTCGTGATAAGGCGGTGAGCCAAATAAGCAGCCCTTGCACTGCCCGTTGTAGGGGTTGAAGGACGGACTTCGGGATGAAAAACCAAAACTTGGGAGTATTTATTTTACATTATTTACAAGGAGGTGAGAGTCATGTAACATTCGTACAGTCATTACGGGCCGGCAGCAACTCGGACGCTGCGGCCCGCGGCAAGAAGTTCGAGAGAGGTGAATCAGGGAATCAGGGAATTGCCCCAGAATGCTTCTTTTATACCCTTTGAGGACTGGAAGTCGCATCATGTTCGACCAATGGGAGAGTCCGCTCAGATGACGCCACTTTCAGCCAATGGTAGGCGCCCGTGCGATGGTGTCATACCCGGCGAAGAGAGTCGCCGCTTGGGCCCCCTTGCTTGATCACTTGATCCCCCTGCGGTCTTGCCTCCCAGAGTTGCAATGTGCTTCTTCAAAGGAGGAGAAGGAGAGGGCTGCTCATGCTCCATTGTCCGAGGCCCACCTGCTCCTGGTGCTACGGCCCCACAGCGGTAGCAAATGCCTTCTTCAAAGGCGAAGGGGGGTGACGATTGGGCTCTATTGTCCAAGGGCCCCTTCTAATCCCGGCGGCGTACGAACTTGTTTGCAAGTGTCCTGCCTTAGGAATGTGACACCCCTGCTTCTGCATTCCTCAATTAGCTGTGCTGCGATTCGAAGTGGTTTGGGGAACTCGAAGTAGCCTCAGGAAACGGCGCCATATCTAACACCGTGCAAGGACTGCTCCATCCACACTGTCATCCTTTGTCACGTGAATGCTAGCTGTGAAGTGATCTGATTCACGTCATACATCACGTCACTGATTCGCCCGGGATAATGTGCAGCGTGTGAACCAGCTGTGTTAGCACTGCCGAAGAATGGAGGAACAGAGCCGCTGGCCGAAGTTACCATGTGGACAAGTTATGCATCCATGAATGAAGACTGTTTTTGCAAAGATTTGAAGGCTGTTTTATGTAATCATTTCCTCGAATTATATATATATATATATATATATATATATATATATATATATATATATATATATATATATACACGTATCTTTCTGGGCTGTTTTATTTGGGGGTGTGGGTTATATGCAGTGGCGGGTCATACGCGGAATAAGGTACATCACTCTGCAGAACTTAAGGCATCAATCACTTTTGCAGAAATTTCAGTGAAGAGCAACGCTCCTGAAGATGATGAAAGATGGACATTTACAAGAGAGCAACAAGGAAAGAGGTGAAAGCCTAGCAAAACCTTAAACAACCAGCCACATGGCTGCAAGGTTTGAATTAACATCTTATTGTACCAGTGGGGACACCACCAGAAGACGGCCTGCCTATATATACCACTTGCAGAATGCTGACCGGTTGGTAACTGAAATCCAAGGTGAACTAAGAAAGGAACTCGGCACACGAAGAGTTTCACAATTCAAGGGTGGATGAGGGAGGCTAGCACATTTACTTCAAACGTGATGTTGGTCAACACATGTTTGCTATATCAGGGAAGTACTGAAACTGCGTGCATGCAAATTTTTATGGTTGCACTGTCTTCTTTTGTAATAATTAAGCGTATATTTTTAACAGAGCAGCGAGTGCATTTTAAGTAAGCTCAACTGTAACACAATGTGGTTAGCCATTTAGAATGCCATCACAGAAAAACTGCATATCATCACCCACTTTGCGGGGATCAAACAAATGTGCACTTTCAATACCTGAGGTAAGAATAGCTATCTAAAGATGAGGGATTCATGTGACTATCGGGGCGCAATGCACATGATGATGCAAGTGTTTGGTGAGTAGGGGTTCTGCCATAGCTGTGGCTATCTTTGGTGAAAGAGCATTAATAAGTGGCCTGTTTATTTTGTCATATACTTGTGTTCAATGTGACCACCAAGACAAAAAAGTGAGAAACCATCTTGCTAGAGTAACTGAGAAAGCATCCAGCTTTTCATAATGTACCATATTTACTCAATATGTTTACATGAGTAGATCACATCGGTGATCGGTCTGGACTGACGGCCACTTGTGTGAAGCGGAGTTAGTTTGGGTCTGCAGGTGATCAACTGGCGTTTACCGCAAATGCCTACCAAATTCGTGCATGCACTTACTGGACGAAACAGTGTGAACTCGTGTGTGGCATAATGCCAATAAAGTTACCAACTGATTTTGCACAGCATAGCCTAATGTGACAGTATTGCGAAATCAAGGTCATGTGCGTGTTTAGGTGAACACAAAACATACCTGCAGCATCAGGCATCAAGAAATTTCAAGTAAATTATAATTTAATGGAGCACAACAATGAGTAAAGGTCTGTAAAATATTCTGCTCTGCTGGCACTCTAGAAAACAAGAAAATCGATTTTATCGTCGCAAATTACTTGTTAGGACTGCCCAATTATTGTGTTCACTTCCACCGATGAAATGCCGTTTCAGGGGCCCAAGGGAATGATGAAGTAAATTTGGCAACCCGCAGGCATTGAAGCACTAGGTCAACGCCGCACACAGCAAGGAGATAATGCAAGCTGCTTGCGAGGCCGGACTAGTGGTGACCTCAAATACATGACGAGACACGAGGGGGGGGGGGGGGGGGAAACATCGGTGACAGAGATGCTCTTTTTCCAGACAGTTTCGGTTTCAAAGAGCCTGCCAAGGGGAACTAATTGTTTGTGTAGCGCCCACATAAAATCCGCCATTCAAGATTTAATTGTTGGTATAGGTAGTGTCGAGGACGGGCTTTAAAGTACTCATTTGCTGTAGCCACCTATGGTTCATAATTAAAAAGTTAATTACTGTAACTACTTTACTAATTACGCACATAATTGCGGAAACTGCTCTGTATCTAGAGGCTGCCAAACTGTACACTCGAATGGTAAACATAACATTACCGTGATTTACATTTTCTAATTTTAAAAATTTTGTGCAGCTAAAAGAAAGCACCCTGGAAGCAAGGGAAAGGACAAGTCATGATTACAGCAAAAAAGGTATGCAGGCTTCACCTCTTTTCGGAAGATAAACAAGGTTCCGAGAATGATGATGAGCGAAGACAAGACCACATTGAATATAAGATCTCTTGTGATCATCGGCTGCTTGGTGTTGCGTGGAGGCTGCTTCAACACATCATGGTCCACAGGCTCTACACCAAGACTACAGGGGGAAGAAAAAAGCAGAGAGAGAGAGAAAAAAAGAGAGAGCAACACTCAATTAACGTTAATAAAATGTACACACGCTTGAGGTACTATTTTGTTCCCAGTACCTGGTAACATATATTGAGTGACTGATTGGAGTTGCCCCAAAGTAACTTATGGGTTGTAACAGAGACTGTAGTGGGTGACTCTGGATTAATTTTGACCACCTGGGGTTCTTCAACACACACCCAAAGCATGATACATAGGCGTTTTTGCATTCTGCCCCACCATAATGGAGCCACCACAGCCAGCAATCAAACCCATGTCCTTCTGCTTGGCAACATAGTGCCATCGATAATTTGGCTATAGTACTATAGTACTCATAGGAGAGCAGATGGTTGGGCTAGTTGGTTGAAATGCATGCTGAAAAACATTGGCGCACAGGCAAGAACGATAAAAAAAAAGAAGATCCAATGCAAACCGCTCTTCGACAAAACAACAATTCTATTCAGACACAAGGATCAACTTGTGCGTGAGCTCATGGAAGCCTCCCATATGCGTATCAGTGGAGATTAGTGCGTCAGTCAGACTTTCGTCCACTTCTCTGATAGGGAGTTTCGGTTTTTGACCAACTCAATCCGTTTTTATTTGTGCATGTGTTTGGAATAAACTTCAGTACTGAGTTAGCGCTCGTCCTTGTTGTTTCTCAGCTTGTCCTTGTGTCTCCGCGCACATTTTTTCAATATCTATAGCATCCACATTGGCAAGTCTTGTCAGGTGGCATAACACTGCCGCAATTACGAAGCTATTCAAGCAACAAAACCATGCTACTACAGCTAACAGGGCATTGATATAAACTAGACCAAAAACCAGGAAAAAAATAATAATTTTGGCATCAACCACAAATGAACCTGAAAAACTGAACTAGAATGTCATTATTTTTGTTTATGCTGGATCAAAATTAATAAGAAAATATAACTTTTCTGGTTCAGGTTGGCCACATTCTCTAGATCTTTTCATCTATGCATTGACTGCACTTGTGTCTTAACCATGCTGTACTTCATTTGTTAATGCACGCAAGCTTGCTGTCATGTTAGCAGTGGCAGCACCGTTGCTGCACTTTTTAATGTGTGGTGTTGAGGCACGCATGTTAGTAAATGCACTCACGCGTTTGAAATTTGTGACTGTCAAATAATTCTTTGTTGGTGGGATACCTATGTAAGTATATTCGCTGCAATGAAAAAGTGCTTTGTAGCTGAGCTGTTGCTTCTAACTTCAGCAGAATAGTAACATAGTTGATGTATACTGATGTAGGCGCAGCGGAAATTACGTATTGCTTTTGATGAACTGCATCAGAGGTGTCCTTCCACAATACAATTGTTTATAACCTCGTGAACAGTAACACCTCGTTAATGCGATTCTCATTAATTCGAAAAATCGGATAATACAGACTCGTTATTTGGTCCCGGCAGGCGTATGCACTATTTAATGCAATCAAATTCTCCTTAATTTGGGTGTACTTGACCGCAAATGGTTTGATTCATACAACTTTTGGAGCTCCGCGAGCACAGAGTGCCGCAAATATGTGACACAAAAGAACAAGAACGGCGCTAAAGTCCAACCGAAACAAAGCAGCAGAGTCCGCATCACCATAGTCATCAGCACAAATCCTGCGTGAACGAATGCAACGCCGGAACGCTTTGTGCCTATTACATCTTGAATCGGTGTGCGCGCTGGCCGCAAACCTTTAGAACTGCAAGATCACCATCCATGATTGCATCGATCATGGTAGTATTGTCCACTACCAATGCAGTATTGTCCACGGTGACTGCAGCAAACAGCAATTTCGTTTTGACTCAATGCACGCATCGGCCACGTGCCTACGTAACTGCTTAGTCGTCATCCATGACCACGTCGATAGCAGGTGCAGTTTTGTCCGCAACGGTTATGGCAAACAGCAGTTTCGTTTTGACTCTATACGCATGTCGGCCACGTGCCTTCATAACTACACAGTTGTCACCTTGTCACCCATGATCGTGTCAACAGCAACTGCGGTTTTGTCCGCAGCGGTTGTGGCAAGCAGTAGTTTCATTTAGACTCGGTACGCACGTCGGCCGCCTGCCTTCAAAATTTCGTAGTTGCCAACCATGATTGCATTGATAGCGACCACGGTTTCATCTGCAGTTGTTGCAGCGAAGGGTGGTTTCGTTATGACTTGGTGCAAAGCTGTCGAAGATGAAGAGCACCAGTTACATCGAGATGAATGGATGAATGGTTCGCGACCAGCTCACTAACGAAAAAAAAAAAAATAGGGATGTACACGTGGTAGTGACAATTCTGTCTCAATTTAAGGTGTGCGCCGCGACCGCACTGCGAAGGAAATTGCGAGGCCTTCACCGCTGTGAGAGCCAATCAGTCATGAGATGACGAGAATTGCAGCTTCCACACTACTTCTACACAACAGGAACTGGATTCGCTCATTCATTCATTCATTCAATAAATAAAAGCGTGTTGACATAGTAAGCATGTTTTTATTGTTTTCTTGATACCTTCGATAGTTCGAATTCTGGTTAATTCGAACATTATTTTCGGTCCCGCGAAATCCGGATTAACTACGTTTTACTGCATGCATTTGAGGTCTCAAAAACAACACATGTACCCTCTTCTTAAAAAAGAGAGAGAGAGAGAGAGAGAGAGAGAGAGAGAGAGAGAGAGAGAGAGAGAGAGAGAGAGAGAGAGAGAGATCTTGCTATGCAGCTCAGGAGCAAAAATAAAAAGTTACATTCTGGAGTTTTACAATCAAATCACGATTTGATTATAAGGAACGCTGCAGTGGATCAAAATCAACTCCGAGTTGATTTTGATCACCTCGGGTTCTTTAACGTGCATCCAAAGCATGGTACATGGGCATTTTTGCATTTCCACCCTGTCAAAATGCGGCCGCCATAGTCAGAATACCAACCTGCACCCTCAGGCTTAGTAGCGCAATGCCATAGCCACTATGCTACTATGGCTTGCTGATCCAGAACGAAACACCAAAACAAAAAATGTTTCAGTTTGAAAGTTTGACTGCCAGCTAAAACCACATATTTAGCTGACAGCATGGTGTTGCTTCCACTAAAATGGGTGTCATTTAACATCAGCAGGGGAGAGATTTACAAGGCGTAAACATTGCACTAGAATATACAACAAAGGTGAGAAGCATTGCATTTTCTTTTCACACCGATGTATGCTAAGATGTCTGAGCTACGCAAGAAGCAGCCATATAAGCCTCTGAACACATCAAAGTCTGACACGATGTGCCAGTAAAAAGGTACTTCTGTGCTTGTCATGAAAACTACACATACAAACATATTTTGCTATGTGGCAGTTATGACAATTTGTTGTAACAAGATTTTTTTTTTCTGATAAAGCTTAATTGTGTTCTATAGGAAAAATACTGCAGAAGGAGCACTACCCCATTGTTTATGTACATATTCAGGTATTTCACATGGTGACGATGACACAATGCATTTATTGAGGGATGGCTCGAAGGTCTATTATGGGAAGTAGGAAGAGGAGGGGGGAAGCATATTCAGAGCCGTCCTAGGAGCTGCGAATCCTTGGCGAAAGCCAAGAGCGAGTCCAGAATGACGCTGTCAAAATCCATAGAGCCAGTTGCCAGTCTAATCCACAATTTTATATGATAACATTAAGGAAGCTGAATGCAAAAGCACAATGCAGACACTTTGCTAACTACATAAACTGATGTAACTGCCTTAAAGTGGTTAATTTGGCGATTACATAAGTTTATAAAATTGCAAAAATGAAATAAAAAATGTGCAGGCATAACAACAATACAACCTCTGTGCTGGTGGTCCATCCATGATGATGTTTATCCAAAGAATTTGCATTGCATTCAGAGGGTTGGGAATCTTCATTAGTGTGGACAATGCAATCAGAGAAAGAGCTGCAATGCTCCTGGTGGAAAAAAAATTTAAATACCTTCAGGTCAGACAACAAATCACAACACTATATTTCACAGTAGAAACAATAAACAAAGCAGACAAATTATCCAAATCAAGTGAGTTTAGACATACGTGCTTAGCTGGAATGTAACAAAATTCCTGATGTTGTAAAATATGCCTTTTCCTTCTTCAATTGCTGCCCTGAAGAAGCAAAAAAGAAACAAGAAAATGTGTACATAATGTCTGCCACAAATAAGAGCCTTGCAGAGTAGTGCAAGGATTTCGTTGAATTCATGTGAAAATGTACTAATGCAAAGACAACAGAACGTTGGACAGTAACATTTGAAAACTTGAACATACACGCTCATTATGTAAAATTGAACACTTGTAAAATGAAAATAAGCAGAAAGCAGATCTATGCCCAAAAGCAGCAAAGGGCACACCAAAATATTTGAGGGCCATTCGGGAAGCCTTAGGTCTTCAAGCTAGGAAAACGGTGCAGCTTCAACATGTGTGGCTGCACAACAGAAAATGTGCAAGTTCTGTCAATATGCAGGTCAAACATTTATCGACAACTGAAAGCAGCCAAGGCAATGTTTCCACACATTGTGGTCTCACACAGAACAAGGCTATGTTTACAAGGAGGTGGCTCCAGAGTGTTATGGAAATCCACTACTGCAGAAAGTAACAGTAAGTTTGGACATATGCATCTCAACGTAATAAAACTACAGTCGACTTCCATTAATTCGACCCTGATGGAACTGGTGAAATTGTTAGAATTATCCAGCGGGTCGAATTAAATAAGATGCAGAAAAGATGCCAAAATACAGTGCTGATTCATTTGGCAGTATTTTCCCTATTCTAAACACTGCTGATTCATTGGCAACATTTGCCCTATTCGAAATGCCCCCAAATCATAAGCAAAAAACTAATGTAGTGAAAGGGGGTTTATTGCAGCTTGTACGAGGGATCGCAAGTAGCTCTTGATCGTGAGTCCTAGCCGTTCGCATCAGCAGCCCGAGCTCGGGTCTCGCGCCGCAGCGGTGACAGTCCGCACAGCGCCACATGCATGTTACCCAATACAATTGCCCCCGCGGCGAAGAGGAGCCATCCTGGCGACCTAAGGTGATGACACGATAAGGGAGTCCTGGTACGGCTTCAGGCGGCTGACGTGAACTGTCTCGCGGCCACGGTGGCGTTTGTCCGAAGATGGCATCACCGGTTCGACCATATAATTCACCGACGATGTACACGCGACGATCCGGTACGGATCCTGATATTTCGGAGCAAGCTTTGGGCTAAGGCCTGGAGATTGCAAGGGCAGCTGAAGCCAGACGTGAGAGCCCACGGCGAAGGACTGTGTGGGCTGCCCGTTGTCGTGGCAATCTTTGTGGATTCCTTCGGTATCTGACGTGAACGAGCGAGCCAATTGGCGGCACTCTTCAGCATGGCGAGCAACTTCGGAAAGAGGGGTGAATTCAGAGGCACCCGGATGATCTGGTAGCATGGTGTCGAGGGCAGTGGATGGTTCACGTCCACAAAGAAGGAAAAATGGGGAGAAGCCTGTGGTAGCCTGAACGGCGGTGTTATACGCGTTTGTCACAAAAGGGAGGACATCGTCCCAATTGGAATGATCAGACGTAACATACATGGTGAGCATGTCACCAAGAGTGCGGTTGAACCGTTCCGTTAGACCGTTAGTCTGTGGGTGACACGATGTAGTGGTGCGGTGAATAGTGTGGCAAGCGGCGAGTAGCTCATTAATAACTTCGGACAAGAAGACACGGCTTCAGTCGCTGAGCAGTTCTCGCGGTGCGCCATGCCGTAAGATGAAATGCCGTAACATGAATGTGGCGACGTCGCGAGCAGCAGCCGAAGCAAGTGCAGCGGTTTCGGCATATCTTGTGAGGTGGTCTACTGCAACAATTATCCAACGATTTCCTTTAGCAGTGGATGGAAGAGGCCCATAGAGGTCAATGCCAATCCGATCAAAAGGATGTGCAGGACACGGTAAAGGTTGCAGAGGGCCAGTCGTATGAGAAGATGTCTTGCGTCGCTGACAGGCTACACATGACCGAATGTATTTGCGGACATAAGAATACATGCCGCGCCAGTAGTAGCGCTGACGGAGCCGCTCGTAGGTTTTCAGGACGTCAGCATGGGCTTGTTGTGGGTCGGCGTGGAAATACGTGCATATGTCGGAGCACAAATGGCGAGGGATGACTAGCAGCCATTTGTGACCGTCCGGCTGATAGTTTCGGCGGTACAAGATGGCGTCCCGTAGCACGAGATGGGTGGCTTGGCGTCGAAGGGCTCGAGGGCATGTAGCCGTCGAAGAACTGCGAAGAATGTCAATGAGAGACACAATCCACGGATCTTTCCTCTGTTCAGACGGCATGTCAGTAACAGCAAGTGTAGCAACCAGGCACCCTACGGGTGGAGTGGCGTTTGGTCGGATCGCATGGGCAATCGGGAGAGTGCATCGGCATCAGAATGTTGGCGCCCGGATCGATAGATGACGCGAATGTCAAATTCTTGGAGCCGAAGAGCCCAACGTCCAAGACGGCTTGACGGGTCTTTCAGTGACGCAAGCCAGCAGAGCGCGTGGTGGTTTGTCACAACATCAAACGGATGGCCATACAAGTAAGGGCGAAATTTGTTTAATGCCCAAACTATAGCCAAACATTCTTTTTCTGTGACAGAATAATTGGTTTCTGCTTTCATGAGGGCACGACTTGCATATGCAACCACACATTCCGAAAAGCCAGGCTTGCGTTGCGCAAGGACGGCTCCAAGACCAACGCCACTGGCGTCCGTATGAAGTTCGGTCGGTGCAGTCGGGTCATAGTGGCGTAGAACAGGCGGTGAGGTAAGCAAACGACGCAAAGTGGTGAAGGCTTGGTCACATGCCGGAGTCCAATCGCGAAGGTAACCCGGGCCAGCCAGGAGGTTTGTCAGCGGAGCGATGATGCAGGCAAAATTGCGCACAAAGCGTCGAAAATACAAGCAAAGGCCGATAAAACTTCAGAGCTTTTTCAGTGTAGTCGGCCGCGGAAATTCTGCGACAGCACGAAGTTTGTCAGGGTCGGGAAGGACGCGGTCTTTGGAAACGACATGGCCAAGTATGGTCAGCTGGCGGGCGCCCAAGCGGCACTTTTTCAAGTCAAGTTGAAGGCCGGCGGTGGCAAGACAAGTAAGGACTTCGCGTAGACGAGAGAGGTGAGTGGTGAATCAGAGGAGAAAACTACCACGTCGTCTAAATAACACAGGCATGTCTTCCATTTGAGGCCTCGCAGAATATTGTCCATCATTCTTTCGAATGTCGTGGGCGCATTGCAGAGGCCGAATGGCATTCCTGTAAACTCATACAGGCCATCAGGAGTAATAAAAGCTGTTTTCGAGCGGTCGGATTCATCCACTCGCACTTGCCAATAGCCCGATCGCAAGTCCAAAGAAGAAAAGAATTCAGCATCATGTAGACAATCCAGGGCGTCATCTATGCGCAGTAGAGGATAGACATCTTTTCGTGTAATCTTGTTGAGGCGACGACAGTCCACACAGAAACGAATCGAGCCATCTTTTTTCTTAATGAGTACTACGGGCGATGACCAAGGGCTGCAGGATGGCTTGATAACACCAGGGTCAAGCATGTCTTCAACTTGCTCGGTGATGACACGACACTCAGTGGATGACACGCGGTACGGACGCTGGCGTAATGGTGCATGATGTCCCGTATCAATGTGGTGAGAAACGGTACTTGTGCGGCCTAATGATGCTTGGTTCCAGTCAAAAGACGCGTAAAAATCATTTAAAAGAGTAATTAGCCGCTCACGTTGTGTCGGCTCGAGGTCATCGGCAATGGAGCGACAAAAAACATCTGGCGGTACTCGGTTAGATGGCACATGGGGTGTCAGTGCTGTTACATTGGCAGTATCGACGTCGTCGGCCATAGGGAAATGCACAATAGCGTTAGCGTCCACAGACTTGACGGTACCAATAGTCTCGCCACAGTGCAAAGCCAAAGTGTACGAATTTGGGTTTGAAATCAGTATTTCTGCAGCACCATGGTGAACCGTGAGGAGGGCGAAAGGCAACAATATAGGCTGGCGGCGAATGAAGACGGCAGCTGGTGTAAACATGACCGTCGCTTCGGCAAGCGATGCGCATGAAAGAGGGACAAATACAGCACTGTGAGGAGGAAGGTCATTATCTGAAGCTACACAGATCCTGCTAAGATCCTGAACTTGAAAGTCGTGAGATGGCAAATCGCACAGAACGGAGAACTGAACCTCAGCACGTGCACAGTCGATGACGGCATGATGGCGCGACAGAAAATCCCAACCGAGAATGACACCGTGGGAGCAACAAGTTAACACAAAGAAATCAATGGAATACAAAATGTCTCGAATCAGCACTCTGGCAGTGCACATAGCGACTGGCTGTACTTGTTGCGCACTGGCTGCTCTAAGCAATGGAACCAATGGCTTCATGGTCACTTTCCGCAATGCACGACAAAGCTTCTCACTAATCACGGATAAAGCAGCACCTGTATCGACGAGCGCAAGGGATTTGATGCCATCAACACACACTTCAATAACGATAGCGGGGGAAAAAACGAGGACTTTGATGTTCCGACGATGACGCAGTTCGTGCCTCAGGAACTGCGGAAATCAGTTTTCCGCCTCAGTAGTACTGGCACTGGGTCTACGACGCATGGGTGAGAGTGAGCGCTGACGAGGGGAAGGCGAGCGACGCGTGCCGTAGAGCTGTGACTGCGGTGCCGGTATGTCATCAGCAGCGTAGACTTCCGGTGGTGGTCGTGAGGGCATACGGAAAGGTTGGAAGTCGGAGCTGGGTCGTCGCGGGGTGCCCACGAAGTCCGGCAATCGCCGGCGGCAGAAGCGCACTACATGACCCGGGGTACCGCAGGCATAGCATATTGGGCGGTTGTCAGCAGTGCGCCAAGGATTTGGACCCTGCTGCTGTGCACTGAAAAAGGGATCCGCTGGCTGGCGAGGTGAAGGCAGAGGAGAGAACACCGGCGGGCGAGGCGCTGAAGGCGGAGGAGAGAACCCCTGTAGACAGGCACCCGTGCAACGGCTTCAGCATACGTCACAGGGGCGGCCACGGGAGCCGGCTGACACGGAGGTGGAAGAGCTTCGGTCACTTGCTCTTGAATTATCTGTCGGAGCGCTGGAGCCAAACATTGAGAAGGCTTCTCCGTGGTCGGCAAAATCGAGAGCTGTCGTGCAACCTCCTCGCGCACAAATTCTTTTATTTGCGTCAGCAAAGTTGTGCGGTTGTCGCCAATAATTAATGCTGCTAACGAATCTTCCGTAGGCGGTGGGCGCCGAGCTAAGATGCGTCGTTTCCGTAGCTCGTCAAAACTTTGGCACAAATTGATAACTTCGGCCACGGTACGCGGATCTTTCGCTAACAACATCTGAAATGCGTCCTCATCAATGCCTTTCATAATGTGTTTTATCTTGTCCTGTTCTGACATTTGACGGATTCACATGCTTACACAGGTCAATGAAATCTTCGATGTAACTTGTGAAAGTTTCACCGTGATGTTGCGCACGCCCCCGTAAGCATTGTTCTGCGCGAAGCTTGCGCACAGCGGGGCGCCCGAACACTTCTGCAAAACTTGTTTCGAATGTGCTCCATGTTGCGAAATCGTGTTCGTGGTTTCGGAACCAGAGGTTTGCGACGCCAGTTAAGTAAAACAACACGTTGTGCAACTTGGTGACGTCGTTCCACTTGTTATGCTGGCTCACACGCTCGTAAGATGAGAACCAATCCTCCACATCACGATCATTGGTGCCGCTAAAGATGGCAGGATCACGCTGGCGCAACACACCGGAAACGATGACCGCCGGAGGCTGTGGTGCATCTTCCTGGGTGGTTTCGTCAGGCATGGTCGCAGCAGTCGGTAGCGTCCGGCTTCGGAGTACCAGTTTCCGACGTCTGCCCCGCAGCTCCACCAAATAAAAGGGGGTTTATTGCAACTCGTACGAGGGATCGCAAGTAGCTCTAGATCGCGAGTCCTAGCCGTTCGGATCAACAGCCTGAGCTCAGGTCTCGCGCCGCAGCGGTGGCAGTCCGTAGGCGCCACATGCATGTTACCCACTACAGTAGGAATCAGATTACAGCTCTTAAAGCAGAAACATAACACGCACCCGATATTTTAAGCAAAAAAATATTGTTGCACGAAAGTAGCTGTTTTCCTAAAGTCAGCTTTGCCACGCAGTTTTTAAAATTAGCTACGCCGCAATATATTCGTGTTATGCGGTCCAGAATACGACCATTGCGAAGGCAGTTAGGTTACATGCACAACTGCATTGTGCAGGCAATATTACGCTCAATTTTCTTTAAAAGAAAAAAAAAATAGCTCATATGAATCAGGTAAGTACCGTAATCAGACATTGTGAGCTATGGTTATTGCTTAAAAATCTACCTAGTATGGCCAAAAAATAAGCGTTTTCAACAAGATGACGCATGTTCAACACATTCAATGATCCCTAAGCTCCGTTGGGACAGACGCTGCTACTAAAAAGGTCGCTATCGGGCTCACTATGGGGGTCAGGTGCTTGCGTGCTGACTGGTGAAGTTCAAATCATTCAGCGAAGGCCAATTTTAGGATCGAATTCACCAAAAATCAAATTCATCATCAGCCTGGTTATGCCCACTATAAAGCAAAGGCATCTCCCATTCTTCTCCAACAACCCCGGTCATGTACTAATTGTGGCCATGTCGTCCCTGCAAACTTCTTAATCTCATCCGCCCACCTAACTTTCTGCCGCCCCCTGCTACGCTTCCCTTCCCTTGGAATCAGGTCCGTAACCCTTAATGACCATCGGTTATCTTCCCTCCTCATTACATGTCCTGCCCATGCCCATTTCTTTTCCTTCATTTCAACTAAGATGTCATTAACTCCCGTTTGTTCCCTCACCCAATCTGCTCTTTTCTTATCCCTTAACGTTATACCCATCATTCTTCTTTCCATAGCTCGTTGCGTCGTCCTCAATTTGAGTAGAACCCTTTTCGTAAGCCTCCAGGTTTCCGCCCCATAGGTGAGTACTGGTAAGACACAGCTATTATACACTTTCCTACTGAGGGATAATGGCAACCTGCTGTTCATGATCTGAGAATGCCTACCAAATGCACCCCAGCCCATTCTTATTCTTCTGATTATTTCCATCTCATGATCCGGATCCGCCATCACTACCTGCCCTAAGTAGATGTATTCCCTTATCACTTCCAGTGCCTCGCTACCTATTGTAAATTGCTGTTCTCTTCCGAGACTGCTAAACATTACTTGAGTTTTCTGCAGATTAATTTTTAGACCCACTCTTCTGCTTTGCCTCTCCAGGTCAGTGAGCATGCATTGCAATTGGTCCTCTGAGTTACTAAGCAAGGCAATATCATCAACGAATCACAAGTTACTGAGGTATTCTCCCTTAACTTTCATCCCCAATTCTTCCCAATCCAGGTCTCTGAATACCTCCTGTAAACACGTAGTGTATAGCATTGGAGAGATCGTATCTCCCTGCCTGCCGCCTTTCTTTATTGGGATTTTGTTGCTTTCTTTATGGAGGACTACGGTGGCTGTGGAGCCGCTATAGATATCTTTCAGTATTTTTACATACGGCTCGTCTACACCCTGATTCCGTAATGCCTCCATGAATGCTGAGGTTTTGATAGAATCAAACGCTTTCTCGTAATCAATGAAAGCTATATATAAGGGTTGGTTATATTCCGCACAGTTCTCTATCACCTGATTGATAGTGTGAATATGATCTATTGTTGAGTAGCCTTTACGGAATCCTGCCTGGTCCTTTGCTTGACAGAAGTCTAAGGTGTTCCTGATTCTATTTGCGATTACCTTAGTGAATAGTTTGTAGGCAACTGACAGTAAGCTGATCGGTCTATAATTTTTCAACTCTTTGGCGTCCCCTTTCTTATGGATTAGGATTATGTCAGCGTTCTTCCAAGATTCCGGAACGCTCGAGGTCATGAGGCGTTGCATATACAGGGTGGCCAGTTTCTCTAGAACAATCTGCACACCATCATTCAACAAATCTGCTGTTACCTGATCCTCCCCAGCTGCCTTCCCCCTTTGCATATCTCCAAAGGCTTTCTTTACTTCTTCCGGCGTTACCTGTGGGATTTCGAATTCCTCTAGACTATTTTCTCTTCCATTATCGTCGTGGGTGCCACTGATACTGTATAAATCTCTATAGAACTCCTCAGCCACTTGAACTATCTCATCCATATTAGTAATGATATTGCCGGCTTTGTCTCTCAACGCATACATCTGATTCTTGCCGATTCCTAGTTTCTTCTTCACTGCTTTTAGGCTTCCTCCGTTCCAGAGAGCATGTTCAATTCTATCCATTTTATACTTCCTTATGTCAGCTGTCTTACGCTTGTTGATTAACTTCGAAAGTTCTGCCAGTTCTATTCTAGCTGTAGGGTTAAAAGCTTTCATAAATTGGCATTTCTTGATCAGATCTTTCATCTCCTACGATAGTTTACTGGTGTCCTGCCTAACGAAGTTACCACCGACTTTCATTGCTTCAACACTAAGGTCTTCTTCCTGAGTTAAAGCCGAATACCTGTTCTGTAGCTTGATCTGGAATTCCTCTATTTTACCTCTTACCACTACCTCAATGATCGGCTTCTTATGTGCCAGTTTCTTCCGTTCCCTCCTCAGGTCTAGGCTAATTCGAGTTCTTACCATCCTGTGGCCACTGCAGTGCACCTTGCCGAGCACGTCCACATCTTGTATGATGCCAGGGTTAGCGCAGAGTATGAAGTCTATTTCATTTCTAGTCTCGACGTTCGAGCTCCTCCACGTCCACTTTCGACTATCCCGCTTGCGGAAGAAGGTATTCATTATCCGCATATTATTCTGTTCCGCAAACTCTACTAATAACTCTCCCCTGCTATTCCTAGGGCCTATGCCATATTCCCCCACTGCCTTGTCTCCAGCCTGCTTCTTGCCTACCTTGGCATTGAAGTCGCCCATCAGTACAGTGTATTTTGTTTTCGCTCTACCCATCGCCGATTCCACGTCTTCATAGAAGCTTTCGACTTCCTGGTCATCATGACTGGATGTAGGGGCGTAGACCTCTACAACCTTCATTTTGTACCTCTTATTAGGTTCACAAGACCTGCAACCCTCTCGTTAATGCTATAGAATTCCTGTATGTTACCAGCTATATTCTTATTAATCAGCAGTCTGACTCCTAGTTCTCGTCTCTCCGCTAAGCCCCGGTAGCACAGGACGTGCCCGCTTTTTAGCACTGTATATGCTTCTTTTGGCCTCCTAACTTCACTGCGCCCTATTATATCCCATTTGCTGCCCTCTAATTCCTCCAATAGCACTGCTACACTCGCCTCACTAGAAACCGTTCTAGCGTTAAACGTTGCCAGGTTCATATTCCAATGGCGGCCTGTCCGGAGCCAGGGATTCTTAGCACCCTCTGCTGCGTCGCAGGTTTGACCGCCGCCGTGGTCAGTTGCTTCGCAGCTGCTGGGGACTGAGGGCCGGGGTTTGATTGTTGTGTTCATATAGGAGGTTGTGGCCACGTACTGCACCAGGGTGGCCAATCCTGCTCTGGTGAGGGAGTGCGTTACCGATTCTGGTCACGGGGATCAGGCCGCACTCCAGGCCTGTTTATGCAATTTTATCAACATGCGGATCTTTTTCTTTTTTAAATCCGGTGGAAAATTGCTGGCACCGGGATTTGAACCACGGACCTCTTGCATGCATGGCGGGTGTTCTATTAGCTCTACGCCACCGCTGCACCTCAAATGATCAAATCAAAATCAAATTAACCGGAATCGAATTAATGGAAGTCTACTATATATCCTAAACGATTGCAAGTCTTGGATTCATGCTGTTGGCCCACTTTTCCTTGAAGGGGACTCATAATCACAATACTGGGTGTTTTAGCACTAACCGTCTTCAAATATTCAAAACGGAAAACTAGACAAAATACAAATTTTTGCCGGATAAAATTACAGCAGTGGCTAATAATTGGGCAATAACTTCCAATAAATTCTGTAACTGATTTTCACTAGTGAGCTTTCTAATTATTGAATTAGCACAAAGATTAAAATTTTGCAATTAAAGCCGACCAGTGCTCGAGGCATGCCAACTAACCATGAATCTTGATATATTAGCACCAGCTTGAAGATACAGCCTACGCCTGTTACAACGGACTCACGTACAACAGACTTTCGGATATAATGGACTGTACTTCAACCTTAGTTTGTTTTACCTATTTTATTAATGCAATGCAGTTCACTTTTAACAGGCCCTGCTACAACGGAGTACTGGCTACAGGGTATGAAATTAGCTGCAATTTTTTTCAAAATCGGGCTTATAAGATATACTTTTGCTGTGCCCACATGGGCTGACAAATGACTTGCGAGGGTAAGCTGATGATCGCGGCTCAATATCGTGCACGCAAGAAAAGAAGGGGGGGAGGGGGAAGTGTAGCGAAGAAGGGGGGTTCTACTCTGGCGGCTGCTGCTTACTGCGCAGGCGCCGTATCTTGAAAGTGATCTGCGAGAAAGTGCACGCCGCGTGGGTCTCATCTTCAAAGCGATTCGTGATGCTGACAAAGTGCGTCCAATGCCAGTAGCTTTGTATGCGCTGTGGTTTCGACGTTTAGTTCACATTGAAGCGAGAAACAGCATGAAGGCCAATTCACTCACTGCTCCTGCCGTGCTTAACTTGCTTAATTTGCAATCGCAATCGATGCTTCACCGTTCAGGCGAAGCATCGATTGTAAAGAGTGAGTGAACGGCAAAGCCGTTCACTCACTCTTTACAATAAAGTTGTTAGACATCACAACGAAAGTTTCCGAAGTGAGGCGTTTCAGATACTACGTATTTCAGATAAAATGGACGTTTTTTGTCAGATGATCAGGGTCCATTGTAACAAGAGTCAACTGTACCAATCCTGGTCTCAAATTTACAGCAAATACATTGGTTGTTCATGTATCATTATCATAAAAAGCCATTGTCAAACCTTTGAGGGTTGCTGCCATATATGTACAGTGGTTACTGAATGTTTAAAATAAACATGCCTTTTTGGACTGAAGTGCAGCCTAGCATTGGTCTGCAGGTACTGCAACCTCCCGTGACTTCTAAACAATTTCTTATTGTGCTGTCACTCCTTGGTTTTTGTCAGAACTGCTTTTTCGTTTCGCACTATGGCGGCTGCCACTGTGGTGGTTTAGGAGTAATCCCGCTTTATTTAGTTTACAGCTGCATGCTTACATCCGCACTTGCGTACTTTATTATTGGCACTCTTGTGCACATTGTTTTGAGTTACAGCTGTTGCGAAAACTGACTCCTGTGTCATTTCTCATCTTTCACACGAGTGTGAGATGCTTGCCTGCATGGCTCTCCTGTAGATGTGTGATTACTTTGTTTACAGGCTGGTGCTTGGAAACTGGCAATACTTCTGTGCTTGTACGTCCTTTTGAAAGACATGCAAGAACTGATAGAATTGTGTGGAGTGATAAAACAACTGATTACTGCGAATTTCTCACTTGCTTTGCTTTTCTAAAGGGTGCACGCAACTGAGTTTGCATGCGGGCACTCACAAGGCATGCCTCGCTTTCATATTCCCTACCCATCCACTTCATTTTCCATTCTTGTAAGCCCTTTTTCATTGGTTCAGATGTGTCTTGTAGGCCAATGCATTGCCATCTTTGCTGGACCCAGCCCCTCGGCGTGACATATGATAAGGATATAAAATGGAACATTACAAAATATGGGCTCGAGTTGCTTTAGTTTTATTATTGAACAATATTCAACAATATGCCATGTGTTATAGTGCATTTCTAAAAAGATGTGACCCTTGAAGGAATAAAGGACACCTGTCACCAAATTTTGGATATTGCAAAGACAAGTGTGGTGTCTATCATGTGGTGACAATTGTGTTCGTAAATTATTACACCGATTTACAACGTTAAACAGCTGAAAACTCAATTCAAAGCCTGCATGCTCTTCTTGGAGAAGCCACTCTCCCAGCAAGCATAGAGCCCGCTGGCCTCATTTCTGTTTCACATGTTGGTTTCCACAAAGTGCCAGCAATAATATGAACTCGGCAATTCCCATGAAACACAGAGGACACCACCAAAAATGCAGTGCACTGCAAGACAGGAGTGAAAAAAATGCAGGAGGCAAGGAGGTCGCAACTTAAATAACGCATGGTCCCTTGGCTATGATATGGGAGAAGGCAGAGGAGGAACGTTGTTTGTGCTCACTGATCAAGGAAACGGGACAACACCTCTCCGGCCAAGAGGGTAGCTAGCATCCTTGCAGCATTGCACCAAAAAATTTCATTTGCTTCTATTTCTGCTATTACTAAGCTGTTTAAAAAAAATTATTGGGATAGTAGGCTCCGGCAAAGGACTTCTATCAGTGCATAACCAAAATTTCAGACGTGGCATGGTGAGGAGCCCTTTAAGGAGCCAATAAGGGGAAAAAAAAAAAGATGTCTTTCAGTAAATATGGTCTCACAGTGAATGAGCTTGAAAACGGCTCATATTCACTCAAACTCCTCAAATCCACAGCTCATCATTTGAATTATTAGAAATTGATTTGAATGTTTAATGAGTGAAATTATCACTGGATACAAGAAAAATTGTGTGAAAAAGTAAAAGTCCCTTCAGATTTTCAAATGCCACCGGGTCACCACGTGACAGTGGTTAACAGATGACAGATTGCTGAAAAGCCTGTAAAGTGAACCTGTTCAACAAAAAAAATCTTTAACACCCAGTTATTATAAGAAATGATTATTCTGGCCAGTTTATATCCTGCACAAACAGTGCAACAAACTACTTATGCTAGGTATCCTGATAAAGCTGTTGCTGCCTGCCAGTTAGGGAAGCCTTTTACAACAAATTGAAATGTATGAAAAAAAAAGTAAAAACAGTGTCATTAGCCATACTTTGGAAGCAAGATGAGCACAAAATATTTATATTTCAATTACAGAGAAACTTTTACACATTTTTCATAAAGCCAGCTGCATGACATTACTAAATAAAGGAAATCTGATAACATGTAAAGCATGGCTTACATGATGGTGGAGAAGTCGTCATCAACAAGAATCATGTCAGCTGCTTCCTTACAAACATCCGTGCCAATTTTGCCCATAGCAATACCAATGTCAGCTTTCTTCAAAGCAACTCCATCATTCACACCATCACCAGTCATTCCTACAATGTAGTTGTTCCGCTGCAGAGCCTAGAATAGCAGGATACCACAGTAAACATAAAGGTAAGAAAAGGCAGAGAAAGTGACAAGGCAAACTTTAGCTTTCAACTAGTTCAATAATGCTCAATAAGCAGCAGCATATACCAAGCTAGCTACTAAAACATTTATTATTAGCAAGAAATGTCATTAAGAAATTGAGAAGCTATAAATCCTTGAAACACTACACCAGGAAACAATTTTCCATAGTGCTGCGGCCAAAACTGGGGGCGGAAATTCATGACGGACGGGGCGCATGAACGAACCCATCTGTCTGTCTGTCAAGAATCTCCGCTCCCCACAGTTTTGGCACTAAGGAAAATTTTTTAGTTTTTTTTGCATGAATTAAATTGACTGGCACATGTATTAAAGCTGCTGGCACTTGGCGTAAACATGCTGGCGCATGGATTAAATTCACTGGTGCATGGCCTATTTGTGCTGCCGCTGGGATAAAACATGTTGGTCGAGGATTAAATGTTTGCCACTTGGATCAACCCATCCCGTACCATGCTATTTTGACAAATTCAGATAAAAAATGGCCAAATTATTTTGAAAGACCACAGTTGCCGATATGTTTTACCTCCTCAGAAAGAATGTTTTCCCTCCACAGATTCGCTTGTGCTTGTGCTATCCCGTGGATTGTGTGCTCCATCTACTAAAAGCAAGACTAAGGACTGAGACAAAACAAGGCTTGTCCATGGCATTGCTGGAAAAAGCAAACTACTACTGACAAGCAGAGCTTGTCCTTGGCCATTTCTAATAGAAATGCTAAGATTATCCCAGACAAAACAAGGCTTGTCCATGGCATTGCTGGAAAAAGCAAACTACTACTGACAAGCTGAGCTTGTCCTTGGCCATTTCTAATAGAAACGCTAAGATTATCCCAGCTCGTCCAAGGCACAAAAGGGGTGAACATGGTCTGGCGCACAGATTATTTCTATAGTGCTAGATTATTTCAACTGGCACTTAGATTTAAGTGAGCAGGAAAACATGTAGGACTTTAGAACATTTATTTAAGGTGCTGTACGTGCTAATAATGATGTGATATCATTGCTGGGAGCATGGTGCAGTAGAAACCAAACAGACAGCAATATAATGTATTACGTGCGTTTGCCGCATTGCTAAAACTGGAGCGTGGCTATTCCACGGCGTGGGTCACCATCTTATTCACAACGGTTGCAAAGCCTTTTGAAAAATGTGGAAACTCAAAGGTAGTACACAGCACAAAGGCAAATTCCGTGTTTCATTCTTTTGTAATCATGAAAATTTACTCCATGCTATTGTTTTCTTGTTATAAGAATTGGCTACCTGTCAGATTAAGCTGTATGTAACTTTCTCACTTAAAACCCATAAAAATTGGGAGATGTTAAAATTGGGTAATATGGTACTTTGCAACACTGCTACTGGGTACTTGGGGTATTTGAGAAAATAATGATGGCTTCAGGAAAAGAAACAATATTTCAGAAAGAATTTAGACAGCACATAATTTGCTTACAGTGTGTAACTGCCATTTCCAAAGGCTGTTCACCAGAATCACCGTTAGATTCAGTAATCAACTGACTGTGGCATCAAAAACCCCTGATGCTTGCTGATGTTGGCTACAGCTTCCACAATGGCAGCTGTTGGCAAGTTCTCAGTACTGTGTTGCTATTTCTTAGTTTACCACTTAGTGGTAGCCTGATAAGTGCAGCAGATTTAAATCTTCGAATTACGGGGACATGTGGTCATAAAAGTTCGCAGCCTGTGACATCAAGGTTGCACAAGCCATGTGAAAAAGTAAATCTCTTATGTAGAACTGCTGGCAAATGTCCTTGTGCACACAGAGTCCGAATATTGACTCTAGCACCTGGAGCAGCTCGGCAATGGCTATTATTAAGTTTCCAAGCTTGTGGCTCATGGTCGCCTCCACCCAAGACTGGTTCCTTCTCTTTGCTCCAGATAGCAAATCATCATTAGAACTAATGGGCTCTTATCTTACCTAGAAGTCAAAAGATTGTCACATTCAAGAGGTTGGCAATCTCCAAGTCGCGACGATCGGCAGCTAAGGTAGGACTGCATGCATTTTCATCTCCTCAGTTCTGCGGAATTCCGCAAGGTGAAGGAAGGTTCATGAAAGGAAAAATTGACATCCACCTGTATGTAGCCCAAAGCTACAAAGGAAAAGCACACGGGTTTCTTAGAAACAAAGCTTCATAGTTGAAGAAAAATTTGTCCTGGTGCAGTGTTTGTTTAGTCTGTTGCTTCAAGAGATGAAATAAATTTTAGAAAAATAATAAAACCAAGAAACCGAAAGTCAGCGTGTCTTTGTTTTACTTTGTACTGTAGCAAGAGAGATGTACTTCCGTTTTGTCTGACTGTTCCCACATTGTGTAGGTGTGCATAGAAAGAACGAAGCTATGTCATTTTCTACTGTGTTCCAGAATGTGATCATGCTCTGTGATCCGCTTGCGTCTTTTTTAGTGTTCTTGTAGCACTGACTTCTACCGCTGGTCAGCTATTCTCACGCACAGCGCACAGCAATAAAGCAAGGGGGAAGAAAAAAGAGACAGGAAAAGCTTCAGATCTCTCCGTGGGGTGGCAGCAGAATGATTAATACCTTGCGATGCTATTGATTTGGCGATTTCGTCGGCAAGCACATTATCTTCGATTCCTCTGTGGCCAGGAACCCAGCATACTACTTCATGACTACAAGATAAATAAATGTTACACAAGGGTGAGTAAAGTTCAATAAAAACAGGATTTGTATGCTATTGCAAGGCGATATTGAAAGGCGACTGCCGATTTCCCCCCAGGCGGGTCGATCTGGAGGTGCCGTCTATGTGAAGCAGAGGCCGAAGAGGTGTGTTGCCTTCACCGAGGGGCCTTAAAGGTCCAAACACCCAGTATTGGTTCAGCCACCAGGATCCCCCTTTCCCCTGACACGGCTACACGCGGGAGCGTCCAACCCTCGTGTGCTGGGGTACGTAGTGTCGCAACACACCAAACGGCTGCTGACCAAGGCGCCCCTGCGGGGGGCAGTCCTCCAATAGATTTGCGGTACCTATCTTCAATGATATGAAAGTACCACAAACAGACCAAAAAGAGACCAAAAATCTGCACAGAGCAAATTGCAAGATGCGCTATACTAATAAAGAACTTATCATGAATCGTGAGAGAGAGAGAGAGAGTGAACTTTATTGAGAAGCAGCAGTTTAGTCAGCTGGGCCTAGGCCTCCCATGATGCGACGTCGAGGTCTTGCCTCTTCACCGCTTCGTAGGGTAGCCCACTGCTGGGTAGCCCAGAGTTGGTTGTCCAGATGGGAGCTGCGCAGGGCAGCAAACCATCTCATCGAGAGAACACGGGAATAAGGTCTGGGTATTGATGTTTGCACTCCTGTAGCATGCAGCGGAGTGTTGTTGGTTGAGTTTTACAGATCTTGCACGTGAGGCTTGGGTAGATGTTGGGGTATATGATGTGATAGCGTGTGAGGGAGGGGTACGTATTGGTCTGTAACAGGCGAAGGGTAGTTGCCTGTGCTCTGTTTAACTTGCGGTGAGGGGTGGGGAGGGTTCTTCTTGCGAGGTAAAATGACTTCACAAGGTCGTTGTATCTTGTAAGGCAGTCGCATCCTGCGGGTGCACCTGCACCGTCTCTGGCACGGTTGACTAGTCCTCGTGCTACGGAGTGTGTAACCTCATTGAGGTTGGTGAGGTGCGGGTGGACAACGCCGGCGTGGGCTGGGATCCAGACGAGGGTGATTTGATTTTCAGACGAATGCGGGGCTTGTCGTAAGATACGGAGTGACTGCTGAGAAATACGACCTTTGATGTAGTTGTTGATTGCTGCGCGAGAATCGCTCAGTATGGTGTAACAGGCTGGGTCAAAAGTGGCCAGGGCGATGGCCACTTGCTCGGCCGTCTCTGCATTTTTTGGTAATGATGCTGGCAGTACGTCGGAGCAAGCCGCCTGCTGAGATAACCACCGCAAAGCGCCGTCCATCTTGGTACTCAGCTGCGTCGACGAAGGGGACGCCCACGGTGTTGGCATAAGCTTTGATGAGGGAGGTAGCTCGTGCCTTCCTGCGTCCGTTGTTGTGGTCTCGGTGCATGTTTTTCGGAATAGGGTCGGCGTGCATCCATTGCTGAATGTCGCGTGGTATTGGGTGTTTGTCTCCATGTTGACGGTGGTAGGCGATATTAAGCTTGTTTAGAATGCTGTGGCCCGTTTCCGTGAGGGTAAGCCACTCTAGTTGAGATCGACGTTGGGCTCCGATTAACTCGTCTAGCGTGTTGAGGATACCTAATTGTAGTAGAAGTTCCATGCTGGTGTGGTTGGGTAGTCCTAAGGCCTGCTTATAGGCTCCTCTGATGATGATGTCCAGTTTAGTCTTTTCAGCTTTGTACCAGTTGAGAAAGGGCGCAATGCAAGTAATGTGACAGATGATAAAAGATTCGACAAGGCAGATGAGGCTTTCTTCCTCCATACCGTTTCGTCAGTTGGTCAGCAGGTTGTTTTAGCAGTCTGGATGTATTACAGTGGAATCTCGATGATACGATCACGGCTGATACGAATTTCTGGATGATACGAATTTTTTTGTGGTCCCGGCCGAGCCCCATTACTTTGCAACGTGTTAGAGAATGGTTGTTACAAATCAATTTTCGACGCGCGTCGGTTGATACGAAAATTACCGAAGACATTGGAAATTTGAAAGTGTGCTTGGCGAAAGCCAGACGCTGCTGCCGCTTTCGTTCTGCTTCCCTGCCTTTGGTACCCGGCAATGTAATCAGTCGCTGTTGGCATTTCTTTTCTGCCTCCCTTGCTTTCGCATCTGGTGACATGTTCATTTGTGGCATGCGCATTCGCTCCTTGTTCTTCTGGCGTTTGGTGTTGGGGGAATCCGGCGTCCGCTGGCGCTTCCCCGAACTGCATGGCGCGCAACACGGGCCTCTCACTCGACTGCAACGAAACGGCTGGCGAAGGAGCGGCGGTGCCACCGCCGACGCGCGCGCACCCGTTCTACCACTACTGTGTGACGTCACGGTTGCTATGCGCAGCTGCGCCCCTGACCGGCGCGCCGGTTGCTAAGGCGGGGAGGAGGTTGCGCCGCTGCGCGGAGGAGGGACCACAGTTGGCACCGGTTGGCACGATTCCAGCGCACGGATGGACGCGACCGCGAGCAGGAGCCCCACCGATGGCAGTGAAAGAGAACAGCGCGCAGTTACGCGATTTCTCCTTCTCTCTTTTGGTGCGGAGGCGCGGACGCGGCGCCGGACAGCGCGGAGGCCTCGACTGGGCGCGAAGAGTTTGAAGCGGTGGCACTTGTGTTGCTTTTGTGCTTTTCTTCATTTTCCGCGTGCCATTGGACGGAGTGGCTGCTGTGCTTCGGGCCGCGTTCTTTGTGTTAGACGTGGGCGACGGCGAAGGACCCACCACCGGCGGCTGAAACGCTGCATGCGCACTAAGTTCTGAGGTGTGCGCGAACGAAATCAGCGACGACACGTGCACGCGTTTTTATGGATTTGAACAAAGTCTGCTAATTGACCTGACAAAGAAAAAGAGGCAGAGGACATTAGAGAATTTTCCACAAGAAATAAATCCTTTTTACGTACGTGTGTCTGAGTGAGTTCACCTCTGACTCTTTGATTTAGCTAGTTTTAATTGTTTCGATGATACGAATTTCGGCTAATACGAATATTTTTCGTGACCCCGTGAGATTCGTATCATCGAGATTCCACTGTAGCAGTCTCTCAAAGGATCTTGAAGATAGCCATAGATTTGGCTCCGTTGGCTTCTATGGTCATACCAAGAATACGGATGCTAGGGACCACGGGTATGGGTCCACCATCACTCAGATGGAGTTCGATCCCCTCGTATTGGCATTTATTTGTGGAGCCCCGTCGGGGGCATCCACGGAGTGTGGGGCAGTATAGGAGAAGCTCCGACTTTTCATGGGAACAGCGGAGTCCCGTGCCTTGAAGGTAATTTTCTACGACGTGAATGGTGTCTTGTAGGGCAGTTTCGATTTGGCCGTCACTGCCCTTTGCAGCCCAGATTGTAATGTCGTCGGCGCATATGGTGTGTTCAATGCCGTCGAGTTTTTGTAGTTCTTGTGCTAATCTGAGCATAACCAGATTAAACAGTATTGGGGAAATAAAATGACAGAGCCTTGTGGTGTACCCGCGTTGCTGAAGAAGAGTTCCTCCAATCAAATGTCTCAGACCGAGAGGAAGGCCTTCCGATTGGATAGAAAGTCTCTCTTACGTAGTTGTAAACGCGTTCGCCAAGGTTGAGCAAGGAGATGCGTTTGAGGATGGTGGAGTGCCTGACGTAATCGAAGGCATGCTCAAGGTCGAGGCCCAATATCTCTTTTGTGTGATAGGATTTGCCATCTTGGATTTGATGCTGAAGTTGGAGCATAGCGTCTTGGGTGGAAAGATGCTCTTTATCTATCTCTTTATCTTTATGCTCTTTCTCTTTATAGGTAATTATCAAGTGGGGGTGCACAGATGTGCCTTCGAGATGAGTGTTTAGATGGGTTCGGAGTGTGTGCTCTATGAGCTTGCCTACACATGAAGTTAGCGAGATGGGCCGGAGATTGGTGAGGCTAGATGCCTTACCGGGTTTGGGGATAAGAATTACTTTGGCCGTTTTCCATGCCGGAGGAATGGATCCTTGGTGCCATCAGTTGTTGATGTATTGAGTGAGTTGCTTCACCGAGGTGTCATCTAGATTCCTTAGTGTTTTATTGCTAACACCACCTGGGCCTGGGGCCGAACGACTGTTCAGCTTGTGCAGGGCAGCATGAATCTCTGCCATTATGAAATCCTCATCAAGTGCAGCACTGGAGGTCCTTGTGTATGGCCCGCAAGGTTGAGTGGGCCCAGATGGGATGTACTTTTGACATAAGGTATTCTTAACATGGTCCTGGCCATGCGTCTTGCTTTCTGTGAATAAAAGCTTGGTGAGGCGATCTTGTTGATATGAGTGGGTGGTGGTGCTATCAAACAAATGTTTTGAGGATTTTCTACGAGCAGGGGTGGTGGAGTTGCCCGTCTGGAGAGTTACAGAGGTCTGACCATAGCTGCTGACCTTAGAATGTGGCAGTGTGCTTCAATTTTCTTGTTGAGAAGTGTGTCCTTACGTCCGAGTCTCCTATTGACCCGTTGTCCTTTCCATCTAGACAGGATGGATGTTCTGGCCTCTATAAAGTGGGTGAGTCTGCTGTCCATGCACTCAGTTGGGGCATCTCTTGTAATAGTGCAGGTCGCCGATTTAGTATCAGACTGTAGGTCGCATGACCATGATTCTATGTCGGTAATGGGAGTGTCCGTTGTTGCTGTTACACGGCGTTTACGGAAAGCATCCCAGTCCATCCAAGTAAAGTCCCTTGTTCTTATCATAACGGCTGTTAGGTCTGGGAGAGTAATTTCGATGATAGAGTGATCACTCCCGAGGTCGTGTTGGGTGTTGCGCCATTGGGCGTTGTCTGTGTTTTTGGTGAAAGTGAGGTCTCGCGTCCTGTCTCGTTCAAAGGAAGTGTCGAAGTGAGCGGGGAAAGCTGGGTCAGTAATGAGTGTAAGCCCGAGATTATGGGCGTCTTGCCATAAATTACGACCTGCAGCAGAGCTGTGTCTGTAACCCCATCCTGTGTGTGGGAGATTGAAGTCACCTCCGATGATGAGGGGGCTGCTGCCTACGATGTTCAGGGCCTTTTTGAAGAGGGTTAGAAATCGGCTATGGCGTTGAGATGGAGTATTGTTGAGGATAAAGATTTCTTCGTGTCGTTTTCTGTGCGGGATCAGCTCAATAAAGAGGTGTTCAATGCGCCGGTCGTGGAGATCGCGTTTGATTGCGGTAATTCGTTTTCGAATGAGTGTGGAGACTCTATGTGGCGCATTGTTCGCCGTGAAAGGTTGATATTTGGGAAGGTTGATTGGAGTGTTGTGCGTTTTCTGGAGTAAGATTACGTTGGGTTGACATGTAGTACGGAGGTATTGATGGAGAACGGGTTGTTTGTGGAGGCAGCCTCGATAGTTCCACTGCCAAAACGTTGTGTCAGTGTTAGTGTGGGCCATGATGAAGGATAGGGGATGCCACAGGTGGCAGGGTGGTGGCGACAGTTCCTGTTGTGTCCATGGCTATGGCTTGAGTGGTGGATGCGGTTTTGGCTTGAATATTAGCTCCCATGGCAGTGACTCTGTGCACATGGGTGATTAAAGAATTGTGTAAAGTTTCTACCACGCTTTGGAGTGTTACGAGCATGTCCGTGACTTAAGAGCGTATTTGCACCTGAGCTCCTTCTTGGAGGGCTTGCTTTTTTGGGGCTGGTCTTGACTGTTCTTCAGGTTGGGCGTTGCTAGCGGGTTCTGGGGTTTTGGGTGTGGGTTGGGTTTTGGGTTATTTGAGGCTGTAAACCTCCTGGGTAAGCTTTTGGATTAAATCACATATAACCGTGTTTTCTTTCTTAAGGTGTTCGATATCTGTGTTGTCTGTGCTGGGTTTAGACAGACGTTATGTGGCCCTCTCACGAGACGTCCATCAGGGCCTCTGTGAAGTTCACCTTTTCTGAGGTATGTCTGGCTCTTGGAGTTGACATGGATCTTGATCTGGAACGGCCCTCCCTCGGTCTGGAGAAGGAGCGGGACCGGTGCTTGGTCTCCACGGGTGAGAAATCTTCTGATTGAAGTGCTGATTGCTGTGCTGCTTGGCATTCTTCGAGGTGTCTTCGTATAGCATACGGCGTTTTGTATCTGGAAGTACAGTTGTATCTGGCTGTGGGGTGGGGTCCTCCAGAAACGTGCACTTGGGGGTACACATGATCTTGATCGGGGTTGCGAGCTCCACAGCCCTGGCAGATCTTGTTATTAGGGAAGGGGCAAACAACCATACAGTGCCCAAGACGGCCGCAGTGGTAACAGATATTGTCGTCGAAGGCAATGACGATAGTCGTGGTGGAACCCATTCGCTTGGCATCCAGAGCTAGAGGATTACGATCATTTACGATGTTAGCGTCGACTTGACTAGCGTTAACAATGAGAGGGATGCCTCTGATGACTCCTTTGGTAGTATTATCTGGGGCGGCTTCGTACGCACTGACCTTGTGGGTTACCCCGTGGACTTCGATGGATTTGATTCTTACGTACCGGCCTGCATTTTGTGGGCTGGGCATGCTGATCACCGTGATGTTTTGCAGGTTGTTCGAGCAGATTGTGTCGTTTCGACTGTCTTCTGAGCTAAGGTGTGTTGCTTGAAGAATAGCTGTAGTCACTGTAGAGCTACTGACCTTGGAAATATTGAGTGCTCCTTTGGGTCTGACGATCTTGATCTCATTTGTTGGTAGTGGGAGCATGCGCCCGGCCTTGAGAACTTGAGTCTTAACTTGCTGCTGGGTCTACAGTGAGAGCGGTAGCCTTGCATCTTAGATGGTTCTTCTTTGGATAATTTTCGGCCTCATTTCTTGTCAGGGTGACGGGAACATGTGGTGCCACCAGCCCATCTCGGCGGTTAACTCTTCTGGGAAATATCTTTGCCACATAATTGGACTTCCATGCTTCACTGATGTGGCGAGAGGCTTGTGCGTCATAGCAGAGCTCGCGCGGACACGCGCAGGAATGCGCCGTGCAGCCTGGGAGCCCGAGCACCTGGGAGCCCGAGCACCTGGGAGCCCGAGCACCTGGGAGCCCGAGCACCTGGGAGCCCGAGCACCTGGGAGCCCGAGCACCTGGGAGCCCGAGCACCTGGGAGCCCGAGCACCTTGGAGCCCGAGCACCTTGGAGCCCGAGCACCTGGGAGCCCGAGCACCTGGGAGCCCAAGCACCTGGGAGCCCGAATACCTGGGAGCCTGAGCACCTAGCACGCACACTTAGTTTTAGTGCGGCAACGGCGTGGTCGTAACACAAAAGTGGTCGCAGTCCCGGAAAAATAAATGTCCCACTTGATAACTTGGTATCTACAGTGCTGGTGGTCTCACGGTTCAAATGGTACACAATTCATGCTGGTATTCAGATAAAATCGCAGCAAAAACATTTCAAGAAGACAGAGCCGATGTGAGCACGTCTGAGCATCTAGCCATCACCGTGAATCATAAGAGATGGTTACTAAGCGCAAACCTATGAAGCATGTTGCAACAATGGTGAACTAGCAGTAATATTAAAAATACCGCCATCACTGTTTTTTACTACGATTTCCTGCACGTGAAGTACTGCTATTATGACAATGCACATGTACGAAGTGCTACATTGACCCCAAAGTGTGGGTGAAAAATGACACCCACTCAAAGTGACATTAAATAAGCCGGTCTAGTAAAGAACTTGTCGCGATTGGACAACTTCACCTCTGGCAATGAAATAATCATACTAACTGCACTGCCTTCTTCACAGAGCACTGTCGACATAACAGGTCCTCTGCATTTAAACTGCATTGCAAGGGGCACAAAACTGGGAACACATAAGAATTTATTTCGGGCTGCTAGGCCAGTTATGGCAACTATACTGGACATAAAAAGTGATAACGAACCTTTACAATACGAAGCTTATGCCCTGGTCCTGTCCTGTAAAACACGGACACAGATCCAATGATCCTCTGCAGCTCACTGTCGGTCATTGCATCCAGGTGATCCCCAGAGAGCACAACGTTGCCCACAGCATGGAGACCAAGGCGAGCCGCTGCACAAGAACCATGCTGTCACTCATAAATAATAAGAGAGTTAGATTATGGGGCACAAATGGCTTATGCAGGAGAGATGCTTGCATTTTTTACAATGTGCAGTGCAGCTGCTGCTATTTCTTACTTACGCAATCCACTTGCGTCCTTCGATTTACAACTGTCAAATATCAATTTTGGGAAAAAAAAGGCACACAGTTCATAAAAGGCATACCCGACTCAAAATTTAAGGTCAATTTAAGGAGGATGAAGCAAGCTTCATTTACACTCTTGTATTAGTGACTATTCTTTGAAGCTATTTCACAGCAACTGCTTATACACACGCGCCGAGAAAAGGCAAATGGGACAAGCACGACACTTCGACAGACTTTTTCACATTTAAAGCCTGTGAAAGTGCAATGCAGAAGGTGTGCATATTCTGTACAAGGCATATCAAGTACAGTCGCCAACCAATAATTTGGACTCGGCAAGGATTGCCTGAAAGAATAAATAAACTGGAGTCTGTGGAGAGTGGCAAGAATTCACCAGAAAAGGAATGTCCCTATTTCATGTTTGCCCCAGCAAAAGCTATCCAAACAGTGTGCATTGCGAGCATTCTGTCACAGCAGCAAGCTCGTCCGGTATAACGGGAACCACAGGAGAGCTTGGCATTTTGATGGATGGACAGAGGCGTAAACTAAAGCCCCTCTATACTACTACCACAGTGGTGAAGGACCATTAGCATGCGCCCCAGCCACCTGGTGGCGCAGAGCTTAACCAGCCAAACAGAGCTAATATTGCTGTAAACAAATGTAAAATATTTTAAACATTTAAAAAGACATATTCATGATTACGCTCCTATAATATATAATAGCTCTGTGCCACCAGGTGGCTGCACCATCATATGTGCTTGCACTCACCCCATAAAATGCCCAGTCCACTTGCGCTTGCATTTACCCGAATACCGGACATGCTAAACTCTATTGTGGTAGTAATCCTTCGGCATGAAGTGATGGCCACAAACGCACAGATGCTGGTGCCGATCAGATACCGACAGCCTGATGCTCTGCAGCTGCTCAGCTCGCATGTTGCCTTGCAGAGGGACACGATGTCGCAGTTTGACATGTCACCCATCGCTAGATTTCCAGCCCACAAAATAAAAAGGGTGATCCATGGTGCTCGAAGAAAACAAAGCTTGAGACCAAAACTGACCACACAGCTCATGTCAACATGGAGAACACTTCAACACTAGCAGACAACATTTGCTGTGCACTGGAAGTGGTTGAATGTAGTAATAAATTGTTGTGTATTTTCTTTATGTTACTTACTTCTTATAGAAATAAATTAACCAGCATTCCAACAATTATGAACATTTGTTCACCATAAATTTTGAAAAATTATCATTGACGTTACCTGGGTAGCCAATCGGATAGCTCACCCAACAGACGTCAATTGGGCCAAAAGCGTCAATTGCGAAGGGACGGCTGAAACTCATGGGAGCGGCACAGCTGCGATTGGTAGCGATGTACATATTTAAAACCTTAAAATAAATTACACATTTTACATGGAGTACTTGAATGTGTCAATGATAAGAAGGACCTACTCTAACTCAGTAATTTGTAAAAAATCATCAAAATCGTTTCAGGGTCCCTTTAACGAAGGAAACAGGCATCTCTGTATAAGTTCTAGTTTCATGCATACCAAGTTTGACCGCATGCGCTTTCACTCCACAATGACCTCACTGTTTGAATACGGGCCACATAGCAACTCCACCATTTGCGCAGTTAGACCTTGCCCTTCAACTTATACCCAAGGGTGCCCAGGTCAATGTTGTCATATACCTTCTCCATATCAAGGAAATCAGCCCACAGTTCCCGCCCTTGCATTTATGACAGTTCTTTGCACCGTTTGAGAATGAAGACATTATCCTACAATCATTGCCTGGCTCAGAACCCATTCTGTCTGGGGCAGCATTTGCAACACTTGGGAAAACACCGTGTATAACACCGGAGTCCCTCAAATCAGTTTGCATGACCTTTAGCTAATGCAGTTTCTTGCTTCCCTGTATGTAGAAGTCATTAAATTACTTGGCACTGGCGCTTGGTGCCACATTCTTCAGGAGGGCCTCATTGGAGTGGCCGTAACTATTAGTGCAGCAAAATTATGCAAAATGTTTTTAATGATTGTGAAAGCTGATGTGGAGGAGAATAAATGGACAAATTTTAAGAAATATCAAAAATGAGCTGTTTTTTTAAGTTGTCAGAAATTTCCACTGTTCGGTGTTTTCTTGAAGTTCGCCCAATCGTATCTCTTTATTGAAAAGCTATATAAATATAAGCTTTAGTAGTTTGATAGATAAGTATGCTTAGAATATAATGTGGAATTATTGCTGCTCTGCCACAAGTCTTTTTTGAGATAGAGACATGCAAAGTAGACAAAAAGACGTTCCCTGGACCGATTTGAGAAATTTTATAAAAACATCTACACCACCCAGAAAAACCAAATAACTAAACACAAATAAGAACATGCACATATTAACCCTTTGAAGGTTTTCGCCATACATGCACGGTGGCGGTTCTCTGTCCCGCAAGGGCTTTGCTGTACGAATACGGTTTCGACCCCCTGTTTGAAATTTCGCACCATAATGACGATGCGTGCTCACTGGGAAGTGCTGCCACCTGTTAGGACTTACAAGAAGCGTTTGAAATTTGCGCTACCTTCTTGGGGAGATAAACAGAACCGATTTCTAGCTTCAGCGCGTCGCGCAGACTGCGGCGACACCCCTTTTGCGGTTTCAGTTTCGCCGCGTGATCGTAACGGAGCCGTGCAAAACGTCATTTTCCTCTTTGTCGGCACTCTCTTGCAGAGGTGGCGGAAGTTGATTTCTATCTTGATTGGCGCTGCTCTTAGCTTGTTTATCACTGCCGTTCACAAGGTATTCTCGCTCTCTGCAGCAACGGGCTTACGCGAGAGGGTGCCTCAGACCTCTGCCCAAGGCAGCCGCACGCAGAGAAGATGTCATGTGTGCGCCAATACAATTCGTCACTCCAAGAGAAGAACATACATGCATTTTAGGTGTGCAGACTGCGATAAGGCGCTGTGCGGAGACCCGTGTTTCAAGGAGTACCACACTCTGAAATACTGTTGAACATTTTGCAGTTCTGAGTGATGCCGACACCAAAATATTGTTCCTAATTTTTTTTTTACTATTTATTCCCGACTTTATACAGCTTGTACATTCAAGATCCGCAATAAAGTAATTTGACCACCTGGGAAAGTTTTTTTCAAAATAATTTGACCCTCAAAGGGTTAAGTCAAACAATTTTCAGCTACCTAACTTAAATATATTTTGTGTAATTCATAACTAAAGTTGGCCAAAACAGCAGAGCAGGTAAGTGCAGCACTTCACTTTTTAGTTATTTTTGATCCCCGGCGCTTAAAAAAACATTTTGGTAGATACCAATTGCGCATCTTTTTTTTTTTCAATCATCAGGCAACAATATATAAAAACTTGAAATATACTTAAAAGGCCGACCGGCCATCCTTTGTTCGATCTTACATGGACTCGCACTACAACTGTTTTTCTTTCATTGCCTCTGGATGATCACAAGATGCCACTTTCCTCGTTACGAGTGACGACTGAATCTCTTTATCCCACTATCTCTTTTGTTAATATTTGTTTCCTACCAGTGCCGTGTCATGTTATATGGACTGCAGCTCGCACTCTTTGTATCAGGCACTCAGAAGCTTCTTTGTCGCCGTTTCCAGGCGATTTGCTATCTGCACAATACGACGGTGCAAAAGGTATTGTTTTTCCCTTGACAACCAGACTTGTATATCCCGTCAAGTACCGAATTTCCAGTAGGATCCGGTTATGACTGCCACCTAAACTATGGCTGCCCTCTTTCTCAATGGTCACTTGAGCCAGTCAATCATACGCATTCTCCAACATGAGAGCAAATTCTATGCTCAGCTTCCCACTACTCGAGGACCACATAATTACTCTCACACTTCTACTGTAGGTTTCAAATAACTAAATTGAATATAATCACACATTTCAGCAGATATATGTCATTAGCATCAGTTTAGCAATCTACGGGGTCTAAAGCCCTTTTCACAGGACAGCAATTTCGGCACAAAAGCGGCACAGCAGCCAGCGGTGCTGTGATCCCGATTGCAACATTTGGAAAAATTTGCCAGCGGTGACAGCGTCTTGCACTGGTGGAGCGTCAGCAAGCAATGACATCAGGAGCACGTGACATCGGTGGTACTGAGGCACTGAAAACTTGTGTGTACAAGCTGGCGACGCTTTTCTAGCAGACAGCAACCAGTGCGGTGCAAAATTGCGCGAATGTGGTACAATCGAACCCAAATATATCGAGCTCAAAGGGGATGGTGAAATAGTTCGATATACATTTAAAAGTCTATATAACGAACTTCAATATAACGAAATTTTCGGTATAATGAAGTATTTCACTTTTCTTAACCGATTGTCCATAGAACACTCTGTATTCAGAACCTCAATAGAACGAAGTGTGCTTGTATGCGATTTCAATATAACGAAATTTTACTGCCGCCACAAACTAATAGCGAGACAATAAAGAAAAACTTCTACGGATGCAGATGGTCAAAGGATTGAATTACAAGTGGCGCTTTGCACATGCACCTCTGAAAATCGCGTGCTGCGCGACAAGAGCCACCACCGAAGTGGAGCCGCTCATGTTCCGTATAAAGCTCAACTGCAACAACATCCTGTCGCGCGCCGTGTGCTTTAGGTGCAAGTTAAAGCATGCTAGGGTAAAACAAGAAAGATGGTGGCTTCACGAGTGCCCCGTTCCCACGCGAGCAAAGGGAAAGAGGGGTGGGGAGCAAGCTCGTGGTAACGCAATGAAGCGCGCGCAAGTGGATGTGGCAGAGTTGGAGAAAAGTTGGCGCACGCCTCAGTTTCTGGCACACGTTTTGGCCGTGCCTGCACATGGCTGTAGGTGCAGCTGAGCACATACGTACCTGCGCACCCTGCTTTAGAGGTAATCTGCCACGTGTGCAAATAGTGGGCATGTCGAGACAGTGTGGCATCTTGTAAGCTATCTTCCCACGCGTTTAATGTTGGAGGTTGCGTAACCTCGATTTTCGTTGACCCGTTGGAGAGAGATGCAGATGAGGCATTCGCTCTCTGCTGCTGGCGCTTTTCATGATAGCGTCTTCCCAGTGCAGGCGACGCTATCAGTCGTTTGGGCGGATTGCATGCAAAAGTGTGGCTGGCTTCGCTTTATTCATACCACAAATGTGAAGATATCGCCGATATGGCATGAAACCGTATCATTTGCTGCCGGCTCCCTAATTTATCAAAAAGAATTGTTTTCTCATTCAAATTAGCTTTTTTCGATTGTCTGATAATTCAGAAAATTCTGCAGCCCTTTTCTATGTAAAGAAAATCGGTCAGTGACTGTACTTATATAAAAGGTTGAATTTCAATACAACGAAATTAAGCAAATTGCAGATTTTGCCGACTTCATTATATCGAGGTTTAACTGTATCAATAATCTAATATACAAAATAAAGGTTTTATACAAAATTTTTCAAGGGGATTTTACAGCTGCTCATTACACACAAGAATTCATTATATCCAGGTTCGATATACCTGAGTTTGACTGTATGGTCTTTGTTTTTTTTTTCCTCTTTGCCATTTTTTGGATGGTGGTGCCCATATGGCTCCAGACAGATGAGACAAAATGGCATTGCATGCTTTTCATTTGCAGTGCTTGCAAACTTTGGACATCCATGCTCGCGGTTTAGCTTTGTGCTTCTTTGGTCAAAGGTCACTCCAGCTCTACTAGAACCAAGAGGCCGCTGGGTCCTTCTGCTCGAATGCCTTGAGGGGAAAAGGGGACGAGTGAGTGGTTAAAATCCAGCCATGCTTGGTCACCAGACTGCTTCGGTGACCAAGGAAACCAACTGCTCACGAAGCTTTCCGTAAGCGACATGTATTGCAGTGGCGGGTGTCGCACCAACATGGTGCATGTAAAACAAAGCCGGGTCCCCGCATTGTGGTGTTGCTCAGTTGCCAAGATTGTTGCCGCTCAGTGACTTGCATTTGTAACAGACTTAAGTTTACACTGAAATCGCGGATAAATGGGATCTCATGCACAACCTGAAGTTTCTAAATGTTTTCCTGAAGGCACCCCAGAACTCTTTGTTGAGTTCCTTTCCTTCTCCCAAATCTTGTGTATTCTGTGGCGACTGCTTTCTTTCACCCAGCCAGTGTCTCTGTCAGCTATAGGTGTACTTTGAACGTAGGATTTGGTTTCCTCCAGTCCTTGTCCAGGCAAAAGTGTGCCTCGACTCCACCATAAAACCTTGGGCAATAGCAATATGGTTGTTGCAGATTTCAATTCACAACCGTCCAGGAAGATCTGCTGTTGCTGACGGTGGTGGTACTAGTGGCATGTGTAATGATTTGCAGCCTCCTAAGTAGCTAGCATCTGTGATACTCCGCATTACAAATTCTCCATTTATGCGACATTAACACAGAAAAATAATAAAATTTTGCTCATAATTTTGAAATATGAAATTCGTAGAGCTAAAATAATTTGACAATAAAGCCATAGGTTTCAGATGGGCACTTTCAAACCTTCATTAAGATGTTCAAGCACCAATTAATTGTATGCATTGTAAATTTAGTTGCACCACATTTCTTGCATATTCAAAATTATTAAAAGCGTGCAGATGCAGAACGGTTTAAGGATATCTAATTTTTCACAGAGTTTTATCAAATTTACAAAATGTCAACTCTATCGAGAACTCTTAACAGGAATGCCAGGCATGAGAACATAAAACTAATTTATGGCTTGCGTACTAGGAAAGCATCTACATAGCCACTGATGATATGCCTGATGTAAAACATTTTGAAAGAACAATGAAAGAAGTGAACCCACTACACAACGACATACTGATACAAAGAGTAAACACACAGCCGTCTACTTTCTAACTCATTTTAAACACTTTACAGATATTACTCAAACTTGCAGTACATGACCAATAAGAAGTGTTTTGGGATGTATGCGGCACGTTTTAAACACCAGTATTTTTTAATTAGTGCTTTGATATTGGTGCACCATCTTGGCATGTATAGTCAACCACAAAAGTTCATGGACCACGCGATATCAGAATCTAATGTTAAATTTCCGAGCATCTTGCAACAGTAGTCAGTAAAACCGAACATCGCAATGTTGTTCACATATACTGCTACAGGCTGTAAATGCAAAAACTAGGCTGCGTTGTGAGGCTGCACAGATGTTCAGCTTTTTCTTAGATCTCATGTTCCGTAAAATTTTGTGGTTGACTGTACAATTGTGCAAACAGCACCTGCGGGGTTCAACTGAAAAGATCTTTAATAATATGAATTTCACAGTAATGAGATTTCACTGCATCAAGCACACATTTTTTACCACGTTGAAACCTTGACCCTTTAGTGGTGGCACATATACATATTGGGAAAGTTTTTTTTTAAATCTAAATATAGAAAACACATCGAGAATAATAAGCAATGAAATGAAAAATTTTTTTCAGAACATTTTTGAGCAATAGGGGGGAACCTCAGCCTGACAACTAGAAAAGAGCTGCCCCCTAAGCCACTTAAGACTTTGTTTGGAATTTGTGCAAACAGCTCCGCCATATGTGAACCATAGGTGCACATTTCATTTGTTTTACATCACGTGTGCGACACAAATGCAGCCGGAGATCTTGCATCTGCCTGTCTCCTCTGACCGTGCTTTCAAAAGAAAGCTAGTCGCATGCTAAACTTCTTTCCCATCCAGTGTTCCTGCTCTAAAGCAACAACTGATGCTTGCTGCCTGTCATTCAGTTTTAGCTGAAGACAGGTAGAATGCAACTTTGTATTCAATACCAGAACTCGGCAAGAAAAAAAACCTTTTTCTTGTATGTCGCCCATAGGCAACATTCGGCAATAAAGGGAAAACCCATTTCAGATTCACAAACAGATGTGTAACTGAGCAGGCGATTTCTGTTTGACTAATGTGGCATCACCCTTTCCGGAAGATGAACTGCCTAGTCCAACAATGAGTATTATTTAACTGCTCATGAGAAGCTGCTTGTCAGGGCTGTTAGCTTCAGCGTCCATGCACACGTAATATACATTACTATAGAGTCTGTGGCCATAGTGATATGCCCACACATTTAGAACGAGTGATGAACACAGTACTACAAAGGAAACTTTTGTGAAAGCCTGTAAGAGCAAGAGCATGCTAACTGAATATTTTTTTCATTTCTCTGCTGGGACAGAACTGCAGTGCAACAAAATTGTTGGTCACCAAGACACTCAAGCCAGTATTTTTGTCAGTTGAACACATTTCATTGCATACTAATGAAAGTTTAATTTTGTGTTTTAAACTGTTTTTGAACAGAGCACAAAGTGGGCACCCACCAACAGTACAGGCAGTTTCTTCAGAGTCGCCAGTAAGCATCTTGACATTGACACCACTACTATGGAGTGTCTCAATGGAGTCACGCACTCCTGGTCTGGGAGGGTCCATAATGCCCACTAAACCCAGAAACTTGAGTTGGTTGAGGTTTGTGCCGCTTGCCAAAGAGAGAACTGCAACGTTAAACAAGGAAAGCCAAGGCATCAGAAACAACTTCCGCACATGGTTCAATGTCGTAGAACAGACCACATGCAATTTAATTATTACGACAAAACATGCAACTTGCCTCTGAGACCCTTGCGACCCATAAACTGAGCCTCCTTGATATACTGAGCTGTGCGTTCAGTTGTAATTGGCAATGGTATGCCGTGGTGACTGTAGTGGGTGCAATGGGCCAAAATTTTCTCCAGTGCCCCTTTCACAAAGTACTGCTCCTGTTCCTGCAATGAAGGAAGTAGAACACTGTTCAGATTACTTTATGGCATACGAAAATGTCAAGAGCAGACATTAAATAAATCTAGGAAAACCTCCCACATATACATTCAAACCATGAGCACCTCATTTAATGAGCTTGGGAAAACGAGTTCAGCAAAAATCTGCAACATGGAGTTTGATACATGAAAGAAAAAGCTGGTAAACGGATTCTTCAAGGAACCTCAGGTGGATGCCAACTTTCCCTTTCACAATGAGCCAATTCTAAACAACCAACTTTGTAATGTGTGATATTGATATCAATGAGATCAGCTTGGGAAAAAAAAAAGTTACTGAGCTGCTATCAATGCAAAGAGAAGGTGCAAACATATGCGTACGCACACACGCCTAGAAACACAAGGAATTGAGGGCCAAATATGTAAATATAAGTGGCACAAACAAGTTCCAAAATGGCCAATGCAGTATACTTATGGCACCATGTTAATGTTTGAAAAACATGCCAATTTTTCAACATTTTGCAGCTCAGACAGTGCTGCCGCCTTTTGTGGCTACAAGATTTTTTTTTTTTCTGCTTTTTAGTCTCTTCCCTGCTGTGGGTTGCTTTGTGGCTATGGTGTTGGGCTGCTAACATGAGGTGGCGGGATTGAATCCCAGCCATGATGGCCGCATTTCTATGGGGGCGAAAAGCTAAAACACTCGTGTACTTAGATTTACGGGTGCAACGAAAGGAAACGGCCTGCGAGACGAAACCAAAATTAACTGCGTGTGCATGCAGCAGTTAATTTTGGTTTCGTATCGCGGGCTGTTTCCTTTCGTTTCACCCGTAAAAACTTATGTCTATCTGGTTTATAATCACTCAGAGGGTCACTGCTAGGCGCTCGCTCATTTACTGCTCACAGGAGGGTGCTGGTACATAGAAACGATTCCACTGTTACAAGCGATATTGCCATGCCTGCGTTTGTTTTCTCGAGACTTGCGAAAACTGGTTGCCCCTTGTTGGTGATGGAATGAAGGATTACTTTAAGTTTCTGACTCGTTTGGCTTTTGTGACAAGTGCACAACCATGGAGTTTTCTTGTGTGCACTTGCATACATGGTCGTGCGCAGTGGTTTCTCTGCTACAAGTGAGTCGAGTGGCAATTCCTATAATGTGTAATACTGCCCAAGTGCAAAATCATAACATGTATATCTAGTATTTCAATGTATGTACCATTTTATTCTCATTATAAGTGTTTCTGCAAGCGCATCTGTATTCATGAATAAGCAATGCATGTTTACCTAGGAAAATATTTTTTTCTCACTGTATTGTCACTTTTAAAAAAAATTGCGGTAAATTTTTTAGGAGACAGGTCAGTATCAAAATTTTAAATCTGCAATAAAAAAATTAAATCTTGGGGGGGGGGCGCATTTGGTGAAAAAAATTTACCCTGAAAAGGTTAGGGGGGAAACAGATAGTTTTAAACCCGGCTCAGTGTTAAGGAAACTACATTCCCTGTGCTTATCATGCCACTGAATAAGCTAAGCTTTTACTTTTACTACAAAGGACTGATTAACAACGGGCAATCGTAAGATTCATGTACTCGATTTTCTAAGAAGAGAAGACAATTTAGGCAGAAGTCTCAAGCAATGCTACATGACAAGGGGAAGAAAATTTGCCAAACACACCACATGTGCAAGTCATAGTCTTCCATCTTCTGACCATCAAAACTGAGTTTGCATTACAATGAACATGACACATTTTTCTCTTGTATAGCTATGAAAATTGGGTGTACATTACTTATTCAAATCGAGTGCGGTCAAATCGAGCTGCGGTCAAATTAAGATCTTAAAATCTTAATTATGTTCCTTGCATATTATGCAAGTTGGGTGTGACAGCTATGAAGTTTATTAAACCTTCGTCCCCTGCAGTAGTCATCAAAAGCAATGCCCACTGAAATACGTGAGCTGTTTCAGCTTTTTTGCATGAGCTCATGCAAAACAGTCATTTTCAATGGTCTGGGGTTTCATCCCTTGCTAAAAGTCCCTGATTGACAGGGTTATTAAATGCCATTAGTGTAATATTTACAAGAAGGCCAGGAACGAATCCAGCCAACACTTACGTGAGGTATACTATTTACGCCATTTCTAGAAACCATGTACCCCACATATAGTTTTTTTAGGACTGCATACTGCAAACATTTCTTTCGTGATTTCATTCTGCAGGTATGTACCCATATAGTTAACGGGCACAAGAATTCACTAGATATGCGCCAAAAGGAGGACTACTTGACAAGTGGCACCATGCACTGTTTCCAACAACAATTTTTAATTAGACCTGTGATAAAAACTTAAAAATAAGTGCTTAGATTATCTTGAGTACTGAGCAACAACACATGAGGTACGAAGGAAAAACAAAAACATTGTTAGCCCTTTCTTTCCTCGTACCTCACCTCATGGCACTTGGTCTTCAAAATGAATGTATATCCACTTGCCCACGTTTCAGTTCATTTGCTTTCATTATTAGGCAGTTCATAATACAGTCAAACCACATTATAACAAAGTTTCACTTGCAACAAAAAACTTTGTTGTATTGCGAATCTCTTTAATTTGAGGTTTTAACGTTTCAGTAGTAAAAAATGTTTGCAGAAATTCCCAGAACATTCCTCGTGGATAGTATCTTGTCAGCAAGCATTTATAAACAAATCGCAAGAAGGTCGGGCATAATAGCGCAGTTATGAGCACCAGTGTGTGCGGTGATTTCGCAGAGAGCAATGTATCGACACTGCTCATGGCACCCGGGATTTGCGTGTGCTGCATCGTGAGGCACAATAAACCTCAGACACCACGGCTGACTGCGCTTAGTGCCAGTAACTGTTATCCGATGGTGCCCACAGATTAAAAACAAGTGTAAAAAAGATACACATAATTGTCCAGAGAAAAAATAACATTGCAGTTTCGCCAGAAAGACGGAGAATTGACGGCCATAGAAAAGAGACACTTACACAATGTAAGGTTGATAGTTTTATCTGTATCACACGCACTCAAGAAAACATGAATAGGTCTTGCTCTATCAGCATGAACACTTACTATCACTACACAAACGAACATTTTCCACTGTGTCAAAGAAACTTGACACTATGCCACCGCCAACACTAGATGTCCAGAAACACAATGCACCAACCATCTCAGCTCGACCTTTGCACTTAGCACAGATTACCTCCATGATACAGCACATGGCTTGCGTATGGACATGCACGAGCAGCCACAGCAAGGGTAGAGGAGACATGCACGCTAGGAGAAGATGGCAGATGGGCACACATCTATTTCATGTGCAGCACAGGTGCCGGCCAAGGCTGGCACATGCAATTTGCATGCGAAAGATGCGCCATGCTTGCACAAGACTCATGCAGGCAGAAAGAATGGCTTTCCATGTGCAGTCAAATAGCATCTGTTAAAATTCTGCAAGTCATAGTCTTCCATCTTCTGACCATCAAAACTGAGTTTGCATTACAATGAACATGACACATTTTTCTCTTGTATAGCTATGAAAATTGGGTGTACATTACTTTTTAAAATCGAGTAACTACATAAACTATTCAAGGTTGGCAAATTGACATAGAGGTAAAATCATTTAATAACCATTGGCAATAACTTTTACAACCATTTACAACCTTTATGACCACCTTGTTCAGCAAACTGTAATCTGAACTACAGAACAATCCATATATACCCAAACACAAAGCAAAGGAAGGTGCCTCACCCCTCCAAACTTGGGGATGACCTTCACTGCCATCATTTTATGTTCAGAGCTGAAAGGTATCTCTTGAAGCCGCACATAATGGTTTCGCACATCGTAAATTCCCATCTGCAATGAAAAGTGGACAGACATGTGTATAACACCAGAGGTACAAAAATGCTGCTTAGCTAAAATAAAATGCTATTCTTGAGTACTAAAAAACCCATCAGCGATGACTGTCAAAGTTAGCAACAGCTTCTGCGACCATAATTATATGTAAACATAAACCGTGACACACGCAGCACGCAACATGAAAGGCTTTGAATAAAATGTTTGGCGAAGTATTCATCTGCAGCTGCGGTCAAATGCCGTGGTGAAGCATGCTGACAAAAGGCCTCAAATCTGTTATAGCCCCTCACACTCATCCTTTTCCTCAGTGGTCATGGTGGGTTACATTGTTTGTAGGCTTCTTTCATTTGTTCCAGTCGGTGCTCCCTTACTGCCCCTTCTTTGGCAGTAAGGGAACACTGACTGCACTAAAGAAAAGTGTGCTGTTCTCGAGTTGAAAGTAAACAAAAATCCTGGCTACCCCCTTTAAGGAGGATTACCTTTCCAACTTTTTGAGGCAAGTAATCCAGTTACAATACCTTGTGAGCAGCGGCCAACAAGGCCCCTTCTGTTGGCTGTCCTCTGAGCTCATTTCCCAATATATCAGCATTATTGCAGATGGAGCCACACTGCGAGAAAGAACAACATGGCAATGATCATAACTGTGTGTAGGGTCATTCAATAAGGGAGCTAGAGCATACACCGCTACCTCCAAGGCACCTTCTGCAGATCACCTTTACTGCAAATCTGCCAGACATTAAACTAGAAAACCCTGACTAAGTAATCTTCACCCAAACAAGGAAATCTGAGTGCCTCCTCACCCTGTTTACTGTCCTAAATGAAAACTAAAGGCAAACAACAAACCAGGCTAGATTATTATGCTTACCAACATTTTTTGACAATTTCTGATTTAAGAAAATCTAGAAATCAAACAATGAAGCTGTTAAGAGCACTTTGTAACATTTTTATTTAAAATAAAGATGTGCAATTTGTCTAGTATTATTCAAGGGCATCGCTTCAAGAATCTTTTTTAATAAAAGGCTTTTCTTAACTGCACAAAGCCGACCGCAAAAGTTCTCGGACAACAAAATTCACGAAAACATTTCTTCACTGCGCAATTTCATCACCCAACCCTTGAATTTAGGTGAGAAATTTGGTGATCATATAGGGAAAGATTCAATGCACCTTTAACTTCAAGGGCAGGTGCAATACATGCAACAAAAGATAGTTTTTTTTTTTCTCTGATTCTGAAACTCTTGAAATTAGAGGTACTTCGTGTGAGCACAGTTACCTATATGCAATAAAATGCCACCCCAGGCTAACCTCAGCAGCCTTTCTGTTCGTTTCGTCGTTTCTGCTGTACTTGAAGCGGCGCTGCAGTGCTGTCACATAGTAAGACATGTAGCTGCAACTATAATCGCAGCAAGTTTTAGTATTAGCAGAGCTTCATTACTTGACACCAGATGATGTCAGCAACAAACTTACTAGTCATAAGATTACTCTATTTTTAGCCCTGCCAAAGATATGACTTAGTTGTGTTGTCTAAAAAAATACAGTGCTTACAGGTTGGTAGCAAGAAACACGATACTAGGTGACAGAAATTTCAAGGAACTAAATTGCAGGTAGTCTTGAAAGACTGCCTGCAATTGAGTGCCCTGTGGGCACTCTGCTGCATGCAGACAGTATTGCCACTGACAGCATTGTACACTACACTATGACACTATGACAGTATTGCATACTGACTAGTTTTTCTTTATGCATAAAGAATTATTGCAGGGCAGCTTTTCGAGAGGATTAAATTGAAACAAAGTATGAATAAATTTCCTTTCCCAATTCCTTGCATGACCAGATGACACTACCATTGATGGCATTATTTGATGTTGCCAGTTTGAACGTCTTTTCCCAATTTTACCCAGCCTTTAATGAACTGCAACAAATACTTACAAAGGTTTCATGAATTTTTTATGCAAATGCAATGCCATTGTTTCTTTATTTAACAAATCAACTTACTAGCTGTGGCCAGTTGCTGCTAGTTTCTGCAATATGAGAGGAACCTGCACCCATATTTCAACATTATATAGCACAACATAGTCTTTTATGTCATTTTCTGTATACCAAACCTCTCCTTACAGTAAACACTGGGATATTTATCCTTTCCAAAGAGTGATTAACCTTCAAGCTTTACGAAATATTTTTCTTTGACCTAATGAATATTGTTTTTTTTCCCCTGACTAAAGGACACTGGGGATGGCTTTTTAGAACTCATAAAAAAAAAAACTGTAAAACAACTCTTTACTTTCAGTAATAATGCCCGATGAAGGGGTCTACACTAAGTGGCACTAACTGGCAAATATAACATGTCCACTTCAATGCTGCCTAGTTCTGAAATCAAAACGTTTTTTTTTTTCATCAACCAATCTGGGTAAAATTATGCATACTTGCTTGGTTTTTCATGCTGATTTCGAATGTCATTATGTATTTTGTACAGATCAATTATTTCACGAGTTACTTAAAATTAATAAAAAATCTCATACTGTTGTTTTAAGTCCTTATTGTTAGAAAATGGAAAAATAAAAATTTAATTTTAATGCATGGGTCCAAAGCCAAAAAGTGAAGATTGCAATAATGCAAGCATATTTAAAATGTGGTCAACATAAGTGCCATTATAATACATTGATGTTCATGTTTTGTAAAGTGGGAACAATGCAACCAGAAATAGAGCTAAATAAAATTGAATTTTGAAGCCAGAGCTTTAAAATCTGCTTGCCATTATACCACTTATTACACATGCAGCTTTCTAATGTAAAAAAAAAATTTCATTAGGAGAAAATCGCAAAAAACGACTAAAGAGAGGAGCGACACTGGTTTATGGAGTTAATTTTGTTATTACTTGATCAAAATATTGATCCTTGCAACGAAATACTTTACAGATTAGTACAAAAAGAGTTACAGATTTAGAAAATGTCAGTTCTATAAATTCTATTTTTTCGTGATTTTCGGCCTCACAAGACCAGGCTGCCTTTTCATGCTGCACTGCCAGCACATATTCACAACAAAAGAGGCTGAGATCAAATTCCGAGTAAATTAGGCTTTTATGTTGCTAAGAAAATTATTCCACAGCTTTTACGCTGCTTCCAAAGGTGCAACTCACAGAAAAAAATCACGCACACATCATTACTGAGATAGGCTCAAACCGGAAGAAAGACTGAAGGTTCAGGGCACCACTTCATTTTTTTTTTACATTTTACAATGTGTCTACAGGGTGCAACACATTCCTGTGGTAGGAATAATGCTTCCACCTGCCAGTGAAAGGGTTATAGTACAGACATGAACTTATTTTGCTTTCTTTTACTTCGTTAGGCAGCCATTAACTCCATAATTCTGGTAAAAAGCATAAATTGCTTCAGTGCACAACATCATTAATTGCATCTACTCTTCATGTGACCGCAGCAAAATGCACACCGAGAGCACTGCAGCTAAGCTTGCGAAGCAGACCTCCTTGCGACATCAGAAACCCCTGACATGTGCATTTGTCACGGTGCAGTGGCTGAAAGCCACACCACGACCAGACCAGTGAAAGCTGGGCCCACATTGACAAATCAGCTCTAATGTTGTCGCTCCCTACTAATTTCTTCGCATTCAGCAGGTCATGAACCTGGTTCGCTGCTTTCATTGCTTGGAAATGTGGAGCCTCCCTCTTAGCTTCTCTCCCCTCTTACCCCATTGAGTGCTCAATGAGCTGAGCTTTTGATGGCACAGTCACACTGTGGCCCAAGTGTCCGATAAGCCAAGCTGACCGGTGCATGCTTCATTAAAAAAATTCAGGGGTTTTACATGCCAAAACCATGATCTCATTATGAGGCAGGCCTTAGTAGGAAAATACGGATTAATTTTGAATGCCTGGAGTTATTTAAGAAGCACCTAAATGCAAGTATATCAGTGTTTCTGCATTTCGCCTGAATCGAAATGTGGCCTAGAGCTCAGCAGTGCAACACTAAAGCCATTGAACTACCATAGCGGGTGGTGTATGCATTCTTGTTAGAGGTGCCATGTGATCATGTCCTGACCACCTCCGACTGCCACGGAATAATGTGTGGCCTTCTTAATGCCTGAAGCCACACTGGACTTATCACACCTTTTCAACTGGTTGCATTAACAAATGATGTAATTATTTGTTGTACACTTGAGTTATTGGGGGTTCACTGTGTAATTATGTGGTTGACAGCTATTCCTTAAAAAAACATCGAAAAATCTGTGTCATTACTTTTTCAGAGGAAGCATTACTTTTTTTGGAAATCTCAGAACCATTTTTAATGAGGTTTGTTGTACTTATGCCATCAATTTCTTTTATAAACATATGTGCAAATTGAAAATTTCAAACAAATGAAGCAAGTTTACAGTTTAGCAATAAAAAATCATGTCATAATTCTGTAAATTTACATTTATTAAAACATCGTAAGTGCAGAAAGAAAAATGGTATATACCACTCTGAATTACAGTCAACGTTGGATATTTCAGACTCTCTAGGAACTGCGAAGACGTCTAAAAATCGGGCAGTCCGAAAAAATGGGCTCAAATTGCCACAGGCACGTCTGAAATAGCTCTGAAGGCCTACCAGTAAGCTTATTAGGCATATTGGTGCTCATACTATGACAGGAGATGGCGGGTGCAAACGTGTATAATTAAGGAATACATACTGTGTAATGGCCTCTGCCCACTCTTGGTATGCTTCACCGCACAATATTGTTGTATAGAGGGGAAGCTGAATTTCGGCAACCAGCATGATGCAATAGTCATGCTTTCCGAGTTTCGAAGACATTGGTGAGGATTACAAAGGCGGGATCATCACCATTGCCAATAGCAGCGAATTGTTTTAATGAAAAGCAAGGTATCGAACAGCAAGAAGCTTAGTAGCAAATGTCAACGCATTTAGGCCTAGCGTTGCCGCGGTGGTGGTTGCCAGCAGATCTCTATGCGAGAGCACCTGTTCGAGGTGGCGAGATAATCAAAATGGCAGCAGTGGTGGCTTCGTTCAATGCTGTTTCGGACCTGCCGCCATGGCAAGAACTCCAGCAAAATCGGACAGAGAAGGATTTTTGAGTCCAAAATCTCAGACATGTCTTATACATTGACTCGATGCGGTAGCGTGGCGATGCCGCGAAGGTCTCCGAATTATCAGGCATGTCCGAAAAATCAGGCGTCCAGAAAATCGGTCATTGACTGTATACCAATAATTTGTGAATAGGATCTTGTAGCACTCATTTAAACAATGCAACAATTTTAAGTAAGCTGTTTAATATATCATATCTATTTATTTTAAACAACCTAAAAGATACAGTAGTGGGTTAAGAATTGTGATAGCCAGTCACGGAAAAGGTAATTACTAGGGATGTTTGAATATTTAAATTTACTAAGTGAACTGAATACGAATGTTCAGAAATAATTTGCTTTGAATATTAAATTGACTACTAAATACATGCTGAATTGGGAAGTAAGCACAGTATGGACAAAAATTAAAAATAAAGTCACGCAGAAACTCCTCTGGGAGTTGTCTAAGTATACGTAAGCACTGTGCCACTTGCTCATCTCCATGCAGCTCGGTGTCATTATGAATGTTATGAAACTTTACTACACCAGTATAAACGACAGCACTGCAGCGACATGAACTGCTGCAGACAGCAGAGCAAGGTGAATTGATGATACAAGCAAACTACTGCAGGTGGCAGAGCCAGGTGCACTGATGACGTTCCGATCATTATAGGCCGCTATTGCTCATTTTAGCACTTGATCCATCCCCGTCGAATCATTATGAATCGTGATCAACCGTACTCCGGCGGCGGCTGTTATGCTGCGGCCACATGGGCCCTACAATGAAAGTGATCTGCGATGGGGGCAGAGAGTATGGCAAGTGCTGATAGCTTCATGAGCACTGCGCTCTCGCTGCTTATTTCGAGTTGAAGCAAGAGGCAGCACAAAGGTGCATTCGTTCGCAGCTGCAGGCTCTACCTCGAACGCGATCCTCTTATGGGGCAGATGGGCAGACGGTTTTTCTCGTTGGGTAAGCATAGAAACGCTTACGCATTTAAAAATTCATTAAATGAGAGCTCTTAGTCTAACTGCAGAAGCAAGTGAACATCATTGTCTTGCATAGCTCAAGAATAGGTGGCGGTAAAAAAATTACTGTTAATTCTGTGATGAGCAAAATAAACGTGGAACAATATTACTGCACATGATCTAAATGCACCTATAAAGTGCCACTGATATCGTAGTCTTCAATTGAAAACAGTATATTTTTCAAAAAGGAAGGAAATGTAACAACACTCACCATATTACTTATGCAAGCATGGTATGTAGGCTCTCCTATGCAACTCTATATTACTCAAAATATATATGTCAATGAGTCTAAAATAGAGTCTTTCTTATTGGTTTAGTGGAAGTTCTAGTTGCTTGCTTAGGAACTACTCCACCTTATCTTCAATACTGCCTCATGCAGCATAAGATGCACCTCATTTGGAACAGAGCTTGCACAAATGGTTAACTACTTCTAGCTGAGTTGAGGTGCCAGCAAACTGCAAGCTTTTATACATAACACACAGCTATTGTTTGTATCAACGTTTGCACCATGCAGGCTTTAGTAATCATACTATACTTGATGTTTCTACAAAATGAATATTTGAAAATACTGAATATCAAACGTTCTATTCAAATAGCAGAAACTATTCAGAATATTCTCGAATATTCCCAACTTCTAATAACAATTGGCTAACAACAATAAGTGGCTTTTTAGTGAATCAAGAGCACAATGCAAAATCTGAACTTCTAGATAATTCACGCAACAGCTAACCAGAATAGTAGTGACAGTACAGATTTTTTACCTCGAGAAATAGCCTCAATGAATCCATTTGGGCATCTCTCTCTCCAGGCTCAGTGAGAATCACATGCCCATCTGCATTGTAGCCAACTCCTGTAACCTGTAAAAATTTAAGAAATGGTTGTTCTGAACAACTCTAAAGCTGGAGTTGTACTCATCCTGCCAGTTTGTACCGACATCACATAGTACAAATCCTATTCATCCACACTACAGTTTCCTTTGTGTTGCTTGTAAGGAACAAGTTATGTGTTACGTTGTAGTGCTAGCGCTACCACGAGCCAGTGGTGGCACTGTTCATGGCAGTAACAACGGTACAAGGAGGCAACCAGCGACGAGGATTTGCCAGTGGCCAACGAGCCAGCACAAGCATGCTACATGTACAAAATAAACATCCACTTGTTCTTGTTCAACTTGGTGTCTTCATATCAACTGGCAACAAAGGTGGGATTATTACGCCACAGCAAGTTTGCCTAAACTGGAACCATTCACCAGAGAAGGCGGCCAGGAATGGGAAGAGTATGGGGAGCGTTTGGAACAGTATTTTATTGCAACTGACGTTGTAGAAGGCAAACACAGAGCAGTGTTTTTGAGCGGCTGTGGGCGACCAACAAACTCACTTCTGTGCAGGCTTCTGACACCAGATAGATCGTTGGAGGATTTACTAGTGAACAGTTTGGAACTGCTGCCGGTACACTACCCTCCAAAATTTCCAGTTATCGTGCAGCAATATAATTTCTAAGGCAGGTCACAGAAGACTAGGGAGAGTGCAAAACAGTTCGTGGCCACCCTTCATCAGCTCGCCAACAAGTGCAAATTCGGAGCGGAGCTCTACCACAATTTGCGTGACCGCCTGGTGCATGGTATGTACGAGGACACCATGCGCAGACACCTGCTGAAAGAAGCAGATTTGACGCTGGATGAGGCAGTGAAGATTGTGTCGGCAATGGAAGCTGCCGCACATGGCGCTGAACAGATTACGGGCCAAGTTTACGAGGTGGCGATAAGTCACATAGTGTCAGAGCCGGCACAGCGTTTTCTTTTGCGGTGGGCCCCAAGAAAATACCTGTAGATGGATTGGGCGGCGTTGTTTTAAATGCCAGAAACGAGGTCACTTTGCTCAAATGTACACGAACAAGAATTCAGTAGTAAAGCAGACAAGTGACCGGCGCGCACGTCACATGCACACCATAGTTGACAATGCCGAAGGCGCCACAAAGGCTGCGCCGGAAGACTACGACTCAGATGCAGGCACCGTTGGGAAACTCTGGGTTTTAGAAATGGCACCGTCACCTGAAATGAACAGTCACATCACATAAAACGGTTTAGCAAAAGGTGCTGCCCATTTTCATTGAGGTTATGATCTAGGGGAAGCCAATTAAAATGGAATTGGACACCGACACCGTGGTTTCAGTCACTGATGAAACGAAGTTCAAGAGCCATTTTCCCGACTTCAACATGGAGCCATCAGACCTCAAGTTGCAAGAATATTTTGGTCAGCTTTCGTCAGTTTCGGTGGTCAATGAGGGTCAACACAGAATTTGCGGGAAGAGCAGGGAAGGTACCATTGTTCATGGTGCCAGGCGGCACAAGGGCCCTACTTGGGCGAAATTGGGCCAGAGCATTCGGCATGCTTTTGGAAGACATAGCCAAGGTTCACCAGTTGAGCAGTGCAGATGCACTTGTCAGTCATTATGGCTCACTGTTTGCTGACTGTATTGGGACATTTGAGGGCATGCAGGCCAGCATAAAAATATCAGAGGGAACGCGGCCAGTATTTTGCAGACCTCACAATGTACTATTTGCTCTGCGTGATTTAGTAGAGGCAGAACTTCAGCGGCTACAGTGAGAGGGCATCCAAGTCCTGTTCGATCATCGGAATGGGCAGTGCACAGCGTGCCGGTGCTGAAAAAGGATGGTAGGGTCAGGATCTGTGGCGACTTCAAACTCACAGTCAAAGAGACTGCCATTACTGAAGTGTACCCCGTACCGAGCTGGAGGAAATGTGGGCGAAGTTAGCCAGGGGAGAGACATTTTTGAAACTAGATCTACGGGACGCCTATCGGAAGATAAGTTAGATGCTGTGTCAAAAAAGTTTGTTGTTAACAAACAAAAAGGTTTTTTTCAATACAATGCAATGCTGTCTGGTGTGGCTTTGGCACCAGCTATCTTTCAAAGGGAGATGGAAGCGTTGTTACAAAGTTGTGAAGGCATGGTGGTGTACCTTGATGACATCCTTGTAACTGGATCCACTAGAGAACACCAGCAGATCCTGGAGGTAGTGTTGAGGAAAATGCAGAAAACCGTGTTGAAGCTGAAGTAAAACAAGTGCTTGTTTTTCCAATCAAGTGTGGAATACCTTGGGCATGTCCTTGATGCTGAGGATTTACGACCGGCACCTGTCAAGGTTGAGGCAATTCTCAAGGTACCTGAGCCAAATAATGTCAATGAATTGCAGAGTTACTTGGCCCTGATAAATTTTTACTGAAGTTTCCTACTGAATGTGCCGACAACACTCCAGCCCTTGCATGAACTCTTACAGAAGCGCACATCCTGGAAATGGGGTGGAGAGCAAAAATCAGCTTTCACCAAAAGCAAGACACAACTCATGTCAGCATCAGTGCTGATGTACCACAACTCTAAACTGCTGTTCATGTGTTGCAATGCTTTTTATGGCGTGGGAGCCGTTTCAGCTCGCAGGCTAGAGACCGGGTTAAAACGGCCAATAGTGTTCGCATCCAGACGACTGACGCCTGCAGAAAAGAACTACAGTTACCTGGAAAAGGAGGCCTTGACTGTAATCTTAGCAGTCACGAAGTTTCACCAATATGCTTAGGAATGCATGTTCAATTTTTTTTTTTTTTTTTTAACCACAGGCCATGGTTGGGTCTGTTGGGCCATGATAAAAGGGTACCCCTCAGCAATGTTCACCAGGGCCGTTGCGCTAGGCTTTGACATTTGCTGCTTACAAGTACCACTTGGCATATCGTAAGGGATCAGAGCTGCAAAATGCTGACGGCCTCAGTCACCTGCCACTAGCTGGCTGCCCAGAAAAAGAACTGGTAGTCGGTGAGGTGTTCATGCTGGAAAAAGAGTACCCGACCCTGTTATCATTGGCAGCTATGTCTTTAGCTACCAGTCGAGACCCTGCGTTTGCCACTGTTTGTGAGGCATTGTGGCATGGGAGGAAACAATCGGGAAGATGAATGAAAGCCATTTGCTCATTGCATGGACGAATGCTCAGTACAAAAAGGTTGTGTTCTCTGGGGATGCTGAGTGGTGATGCGCACAGCTTTTCGGCAAGCAGTACTAGGGGTGTTACATCAGACACACCCTGACATGGAGAAAATGAAGATGGTCGCAAGGAGTGATGTGTGGTGGCCAGGCTTAGATGCAGACATAGAAAACAAAGTTAACAGCTGCACGAAGTCCCAGGCATATTGGTGAAATGAAAAACCAATGCACCGGACATCGTGGCCTTTTCCAGAGCTTCCATGGTCACGCCTGTATGTGGACTTCCGGGGGCCATGGCAAGGGGTCTATTTTTCTGTCATGGTTGATGCCTACCCCAAGTGGGTTGAGGTCGTTCATATGGCTGGTCCCTCTGCAATAGCCACTATACCATGCCTGAGGACTATATTTCCCACTCAAGGCTTACCAGATGTACCGTAATGGTGAGTGACAACGGGCCAGCGTTTACCAGCAGCGAATACGAATAGAGTACCCCTCCTACCATCCAGCGTCTAATGGTAAAGCTGAGAGGGTGGTCCAAAAAAAAATTAAACGAGACAGGTGTGCAACACTTTGACACCAGCATATCAAACATTTTGTTCAATTACAGAACAACTATGCACCACCTTACAGGTTGTGCACCAGCCAAGCTGCTTATGGGCCACCCACTGAAGACTGAGCTGGATAGGCTGCATCCGGATTTGAGAGTTCAGGTTGGCTGGAAGCAGTTGCAACAAAAGGAGAGGGCTGAAAAGAATGCAAGAACAGGGGGACTGCCTTAGCCTGGCACAAGAGTGCGGGCACGAAACTTCAGAACTGGACCACCATGGCTTCCCGCAAATGTCGGCAAAGCAACAAGTGCATCATCCGTGTCAGTGATTCTCGAAGATGGCTCCTTATGGATATGCCACGGTGACCACTTGAGGCCGTGAGCATCAGAAGCATTATGTCAGGATCAGCTGCAGCACAACCAGGAGAGAATAAGTGAGGCTGGCTCCGATTTAGAAATGCAACAACCAGGAATGCTGCGGACAACCGAGATGCAACTAAGAGCCTCATTGACAACTGAGATGCCCAGTGCACAAGAACCTGAGGCAGAAGAATCCAGAGGATTGGCAGAATGTATGTAACCCAGCAGTCAGCTTAGTGTCTCGATCACCACCACTTAGAAGGTCAACCAGGCAGTGACGACCAGTCGTGCGCTATTCCCCCTGAAGCTTGAACTGTCTTTTTTTTTTTTCTTTGTGTGGGAAAGGAGTGTTACGTTGTAGTGCCAAAGTCACCACGAGCCAGTGGTGGCAGTGTTCATGGCAGCAACAACAGTAAAAGAAGGCAACCGGCGGCGAGGATTCGCTAGTGGCCAAAGAGTCGGCACGAACGTGCTACGTGCATAAAATAAATGCCTATTTGTTTCCATTCAACTTGGTGTCTTCACATCATTACGCATGTCAGCTTATTTCACTACATATTGCTGAATTTTGGCACTTATGCATAACACTTAATATATATTTGTTTTACTGGCTTGTGCTCAGAGACTGATGTATAAAACTCTTATGTATTTTTAAAAAGCAGGCTTCCTCAGATCCCATTTTCTCTTAAGGCTAATGCTAAATATATTGGATAAACCACATGCATATATTTTGAATGAGGACACTGAGTGAGTCTGAAAAAGTAAAAGAAAATTATAAAAATTTAAAGGGACTGACAACTGATCTTTGAGGGCCCAGTTTCCTATGGTGCAACGAAAAGCTCCCCCTCAGTGGTGCTTAAACCTGCAGCATGTGTATATTTTGTAAGCAGAATTTTTCGATCTGAGCAGCACCCAAAAAAAAGGAAAGGAGTCCCTCCTCCAGCAACACACAGAAGCAAGAGCGATGTTGATAGCCTGCCTTGCAAATTGTGAAAGCCACCCATTGTTCTACTTCCACAGAAGTGAGTGCAACTTTGAGAAACCATCTATATTTTGACCTCTTCAACCACTTGGTACAATAAGTTTGCGTTGTTGTACAGAACCTCCTTAAATTTGTACCACATTTTGTCCCAAGTACACGCCTACATCACGGCTGGCTGGCCCCCAGCGTCGTTATTCTGTGGATAGATGAGCCAAGCCAATTCATCGAAGACAATGAAGGCAGTAACAGTGAAGGCAACAGCACTTTTCTACTCACTACAAACGAAGGCTTTTCTGCACATTAAAAGTTAGAAAAAAAACTTCGAAAAAAAGTACTGCATGTCAATACTAATAAAAAGAACAAGAACCGTGTAGGCTAGTAGAAGGACATGTGGTAAGTCACTTATGCATTTTCGTGTTTTTGCCGTGTGGGGCGCAAAAGGTCATTTTTCAAAATTTTCAGTGAAGATTTAAAAAATATAAATCCACGCTTAGTGAGAAAGACAGGGCTCGTTTTAGCCAATCCGATAATGTACCCGCCAAGTTCGAAGAAACTAAATCGAGGAGATCTTCTGACTAGGGGGCGGGGACTTAAAGGGTAAATGCTATCAGAAGTCAATGAAGAGAGTGCAAGAAAGGCTGCTTTGAGTTAAGTGCACAAAAAGATCTCAGTCAGTGCTAGATGAATGCAGCCCACTTCAAAAAAAGCACATCTGACTAGAGCAGCTGCCCAACCATGCTGGGAGTGTAACATGAGGCCCAGTGCACAGCGCCGAGTCAGCGATGGTAAAATGTCCATATTAATGCTGGTAATGAAGGCAGGCACATTACCTCAGCATGGTAAAGCTCTGATGTCATGATGGAGCAAACAGTCATCTCATTTTTCGTCAAAGTTCCTGTCTTGTCCGAGCACACTACATTCACACAACCTGCAGGGAATAAAAAAATTTGCATTTTGTACTTCCTGTGCTTCCAAGTAACTCACACTTTGCAAACAACAAAGTGCTCTAAAATATATCTATAGACATTCAAGCTAGAAAGACATCAAAAGATACTGCCACACGCAAAGTCACATGTCACAAGTGAAATGAAATTTGGCTGCTGTAAAAAAAAGGAAAAAAAAATATGGGGTTTTACGTGCCAAAACCACTTTCTGATTATGAGGCACGCCGTAGTGGACGACTCTGGAAATTTCGACCACCTGGGGTTCTTTAACGTGCACCTAAATCTAAGTACACGGGTGTTTTCGCATTTCACCCCCATCGAAATGCGGCCGCCGTGGCCGGGATTCGATCCCGCGACCTCGTGCTCAGCAGCCTAACACCATAGCCACTGAGTAACCGCGGCGGGTTTGGCTGCTGTACCACGTATTACTAGTACCTCATATTACCTTGTGCAAATGTGAAGCTTAAAAAGTCCAAGGGCACCTAAGCACTTCTTACGGCTTATGAATGCAAAAGCATTAATGTCCAATTGAATACTGCTGAGCGATCCTTCAAGTTATGAACTCCTCACGGGCAAGCGAGCACATTGAGACAGTTGGCCAATGCCTCCTAGATAGCCGAAAGCCAGTGCACCTTGATCCGTGACGTCATGCTACCTTGCTTGACTGCCGTAGGATCTAATAGGGACGCTCTCGAGTAAGCCATGGTGATTTTAGCATCACCGCTTTGAAAATGGAAATTTCGGTCCAAGAAGCCTAACATCATAAAGCAGAGTGCACACGGCAACTATCTAGAAAGGGTTGGCTTGGCACATCTTGATTTGGCCTTACCAAGCCACAGTTATACCACAGGCGAGAGCTTGCGCGAACAAGGAATGCACGGATAACAAAGGCTTCCAAGAGCGAAAGCGAGGATGGCGTGGTGTAATGGCGATGCCCTCTACCCTCATGCAGCAAATGGCATGCTATTGCGGCAGCAGGTGCACCCTTTCGCCCGCCCTGCTCCGTCGAGGCATGCTCACGACGTTGCATTGCAGCCAATGGGAATTTAGGTGCTGTTTTTCGCTTGTCCAGATGACAGACACAGTCTTTTATGCTCAATGGGCCATATGATGGTTTTGCATCAAAAACAGCACGGTAGTCAGCAAGATGCTTTACAGCTATGCAAACACACAAACTAAAAAAGAAGGTCAGATGGTTGGTGCATAGACATTCCATCTTCTCTCCTGAATTTCAATTTTATAATCAGTTGAACATTGCTGCAACAAAGCCATATCTGACAGGAAAATACCATCATTGCATCCTACACTCCCTTATGAACATGTGTTTGTTACATGGTGATATCGGAGACAAACATGTTAGATTTACTTTGTTATATTCACCTGCCATGGTAACTTAGTGGCTATAGCGTTGCACTGCTAAGCACGGTAGCAGTTTATATTCCGGGCCACGGTGGCTGGATTTCTATGGGGGCAAGATGCAAAATCACCCGCGTACTTAGATTTAGATGCACATTAAACAACCCCAGATGGTCAAAACTAATCCAGAGTTCCCCATTACAGTGTGCCTCATAATCATTGTGGTTTTCGCAAGTACACCCCCAAAATTTATTTAAATTGATTTATATTCAATATTTTATTAAATACGTGTTCATTAAAAAGAGTATTGAATGTTGATAGTTTACAGATTTAGAGAAGTACCAATTGTGTAAGAATTCTGCCAAGGCTGTAATGTAGTTGATGATTCCCTCCAGGTCACAGTCTCCACAGTGCTAGGAGCCTGCATCCTGGAAGCCTGTCACCAAACGGGTAAACAGAAGCACCGAAGGATAGGATTTGTGAGTTTTGGAGGCACAATGCAGCCACCAAATTGGCAGCAATATTGCAGACAAGCTTACTGGCATTTCCTAAGCCAGTACACTGCATCAGTGTGCTTGGAAGCATCAGTCTTTTGGTGTACAGACAGAAGTGCCAAGGAGAGAGGCATGACAACAAATTGAAAATAAATAAATAAATAAATAAATAAATAAATAAATAAATATATACCGTATAAGGCAAGAAAAAGCCAAGAAAAAGAAAAGTATTCATACTAATATAAGATGATACAGTCGACTTCCATTAATTAAGCAGCACATATTTCGCAAAGTGTGATGATCGGGCTGATTAGACATTGATAGGCACATAGATCGTGTGTTGGGTATGTGGCGACAAAATTTACGCCAATTCAACAGTCGTCAATAACCCGCATGCTAGGATCTGACCACATGATGAGCCCCTCGTATAAACATACCAGAAAATTCCGAGCAAGCGCCCCCTCCTTTTCTTCACCCTGTTCACCGCTTCATGCATTTTCACCGGACCACTTGGCTAAAAGTGTTTTCAACTTTTTATGAAACTGCATAATAAATAACATAAAATGACACAATTCAGTAAGAAATAAATTTACTGTTTAGCTGCATTGTTTAGCTGCACAGCCTAAGCCTTCGTCAGTCCCATTTTGGTCAAACATGCGGTGTCACTTGTGAATAAAGCGCAAGACAAATTGTGCGATCTTGCATGCGATCTGTAATATGACGTGTTAGAGTCCGACTTGCCGCATACGACGATTCGGGACACATGTTACGTATGAGAGAGCAGCGCATAGCTGCACCCAGAACCGGCACCCCTGCATGAATTCTTGGAATGACTTCGCAAATGAAGTGAAAACAAACTTGTTTGCACAGATCATTCGTTTTAAACAAAAGATGCCAATATAAACACGACTATACGAGCAGTGTAGACGTGTTTCTGCAAGACCACGTCCACAGTGTCAGCTCTTTTGACAGCCGCCGATAACTAGGAGCTGGCAGGCCTAGCTTGCTGGTTGGCGCTTGCAACACGACCGCATGCAGCTCGTAATAAAACACCTATGTTGGTAAGAACAACATGTACACAATTATGTTGCACTTAAATTGCAATATATTTGATTCTATCAGTGCCGACGGAAAATAACGAGCAAGCTGTAATATTCTGTTTCGGTTTCGAATCATTACCTCAGGGCTGCTGTATAGCTGCTGCTTTTCCCCTTGCTGAAATAAAGTCATTCTTTGTTTGGTCCCCAACTTGAGCAGTCCGGCTCTTCTTTTGCAGCGCTTTGCGCCAGGCTGTTAGGCCTCATGCCGTAGGTCCCGCGTCCGGCTGCCCCGTTGAAGCTACTACAAACTGGCAACGAGGTAAACTATTTTCTGCTTACTACTTGCCTCTGCCATTCTATTCCTGCTTCCGGCATGCAAGATGCGAAACTACGTCTGCTTCTCCGCCAACCTCAACTCCTCTGCCTATGCTCTCGGTGCCCAGCATGGTGTTCGCACCCTCCATGCCGCCTTTCCTTGCCCTACCCGGTACTCCTGCGGTACCGTGGCTCACGTGGAAGCGTTCTTTTTGCACGCGACCGGAGGAGAGGCACTACAAGACGGCAGGAAGAAAGCCATTTTACTAAGTAACTTAGGTTTCGAGGGTCAGCGTCTCTACGACAACCTCGCGTTGCAAACGGACCTGACAACATGCTCAGTTACAACATTCGAAGACATTCTTCGCATCTTCGACCAGCATTACAAAAAAAGCACCAATCTCCTGGTGCACCGTATTATCTTCAGCAACAGGAAGCAACAACCTGGGGAAACCTTTCAGGAGTTCGTCACCACGTTGCAAAGGCTAGCGCCTGCTTGTGTGTTCGGCGCTTGGCACAACAAGTCCCTTCGCGACTTAATCTTGCAAGCCGTCGCATCAGCAAGAATACGAGAAAGGTTACTCTACAAAGGATCGTCCCTCACGCTCAAGAAAGCCGAAAAAATCAGATGAAGCGTGAAGCAAGTTGACAAGGAACTTCCAAGTCCAACAGCTCGTCTGTCCAGCGCGTCTCAACACAATGCTAAGATGGTGTCGACAGCCATCACCTTCCTCGCCCGGACGCGCAAGATGGTGGTCACCGCCACCCTTCTCCCTTGACCCGGCAAGTTCAAGATGGCACTCAACGACATGACAGGAAGTCGCGAGCTGGTGAGGCTGGCGAACATAGCATCCAACCCGAACTCCGCGAAGCCAGTCGAGGTATCGCAGTTCATTGTTACCGATATGGTTCAACTCACCACATCGCATCCGATCCAGTCTGTCCGGCCAAGCACGTCACTTGCCGTGCGTGCGGAAAAGTGGGACACTAAGCTTCAGTTTGCCGTTCGAGGAACCGAACGCATCAACAGTCCCGTGCTCGAATGCAGCTTGTTTCCACTACCGCCGATGCAGAATCAGCCAATCAGTCTGTGCTTACAATTCAAGCACCAAATTTCCGTCCAGCAACAATTTACGCCGAAGTCCTCATTCCGAATACTACACTCAAGTTGTTCATGGATACAGGAGCTACGGTGTCGCTGATGAACAGCTCCCCGTAAAAAGAACATTTCAAGGTTTTTCCCTTAACTCCTTCGAGTCTTCGACTCAAGAATTATTCTCAGCAAGAAATTTTGCATTCAGGCCATTTCACCGTGCTTGTCAAGCGCTGCAACAAGGCTGCAGTAGTGACATTTCACATCACGAATCAAGGCACTTCTCTTCTAGGCTTAAATGCCATTCAAGCTTTGGGCATTGACATTCAAGGGTCTTTGCTCACATGTCAACAAGTGTCAGGAGTTCCAGCCAAGCCAAGTGTTCAGCTTTCGTCTCTTCCGCACAACGCTCCATCGGAGTTCGCCCATTAGTACTCCGGGCAATTGGGACTTGTAAAGGGCTTCATCCACAATGTTCGTCTTCGAGCTTCAGTGCAACCAGTCTCAGCGAAACTGCATCCTCTACCTCTGGTTCTCCGTGAGCAAGTCTCCGCCGAACTGCAACGGCTGGAATCAGCTGATATCACCGAACGAGTCTCAGCGTCCGAGTGGATTTCTCCACTCGTCGTGGTTCCAAAGAAAGACAATTCCATTCGACTTTACATCGATCTTAGAGAACCCAACAAGGCTATAGTCATCGATGCCTTTCCACTACCGAGGGCTGACGAACTGTTGCATCGACTCGCTCATGCTACTGTCTTCATTCCTACTGGTACCCATTTTCCTGCTGCATCCACTTTATGACAACTGCCTGTTTCACCCCAACGACTGGGTTCATCCCAGGCAAAAAGGTCTCCTGAACTTCCTTCCTACACTCCCTCCCAAGACAGCTCTTGAAGGCACTCAGGACGCCGACACACATTCCAGTTCTCCTGTATGAGTAACAATTCCTCTGATCCCACTCTAAAACCAGAATCAGTCCTCCGTAGGTCTACACGTCATAGAAAACCTTCAGTACAGTTTAAGGATTATGTTTACAAGTAGCTTTCTGCCTTGGTTTATTGTCTACAGAGGTTTCAACCCTCCCATGTGAATTTGGCTCTTACGCCAAAAATGTCTTTCCTTTCACGTTTTGTAAGGTAGATAGTACACAAGTTGTATCCTTCAAAAGGGAGAATTTCTGGCAGCATAGAGGTACAATGCGCACGTCTCCAAGTTACTCTGCATTTACTGCTATACTGCATGTCACTTGCAGCCTAAACAGTGGATCCTAGTGGTAGGACCATATTCAACTTTACAAAAAAAAAAAAAAAAAACCTTGTCGAGTTTGTAGTATCCTCACAGAAAGGATACCTCACATCTTTTTTACCTTACATTTCTTGCAGCGTAAACGTGCAGTACGCACATTATCACTACCGTACTGACCATCACACGAATTCGTCTTTTTATATGCCAAAAAGTCTCTTGCATATTACTTAGGTCCTGCAGTTTCATGCAGTGTAATGCGCCCTATGCACACAATCTTCAATCCACAGCAGCCACAGAGCTGTTTCAAGTCAAGCTCAGAGCGAGTGAGCCACCCATCAGTGTTGTCCAAGGGGACACACGGATGTTCGCATTGTCTGTTTCTTTGCTCAGTGAGCTCTTATCATGTATGGCGTGTGTCTGCAAGTGTGTACCTCATCATTGTACTCCCAAGATGGGTACTCTTCAAAACTGCAGTGCAATTGTGTTCATGAACGTGTGTTCATTTTCGGTGTCTTTATGTGTATGCTGCTTTCTTTCAAATTGTGGAAGCCTAGACGTCTGCTTAGAAAAAAAAAAGCCTGTGATAGGCACATGTACCTGAATTTTCTACTGTATAAAGATGTCATGACCAGCCCTTGTCTTACAGTGCTCACATGTGATCATCTCTAGTCAATTCATTTCAAGTTAAACAACATAGCATGTAGTGAGCAGCATTTCCACTGTGTTTATTTTTCCATTAGGCCAACACAAACTAAAATTTGTAGATGATACATGTCCATAACTGATACTAGTAGAAAATTCTATTCATTCTATAATGATAAATGATAACATGTCCAGAACTTACACTGGAAAATCTTCATTGTGTAATGCTTACACTTCTGTGTTCTTCTGTAACTCATGACTTGCTTTTGTTGCGAGGAAGCGAATGGCACATTTTTCACTCAAGGGAGAGGTGATGTAATATCCTGTTTTGGTTTCGAATCGTTACCTCAAGGTGCCACTCAGCGCCAATTGCTGTAAGTATACCTGCTGCATTTCCCCTCGCTGGAATAAAGTCATCCTTTGTTTGGTCCCCGACTTGAGCAGCCTGGCCCTTCTTTTGCGGCGCTTCGCACCAGGCCATTAGGCCTCATGCCACAGGTCCCGCATCCGGCCGCCCCGTCGAAGCTACTACACAAGCCAGGCGAGCTTGCAATCGCTGAGGGATGGCATAGGCCTAGCTTGCTGGCCGCCGCCAACAGCCCTTGAATTTCAATCCACAGCTGAGCAAGGGCTCCCCCGGAAAGGTTTCTTGGTTTATCTTTCACTTTACTAGCGGTACTAGTAACAAGCATCCTACGACGGCTTGCTGCCCGTTACTACATCGGCCAGCAGAGAATTTTCGTCATGGCCACACTGCCTAGGCCATTAGGCCTAATTGGCGCTGCTTCATCAAGACGCCGGCAATTAAGTTACGGTTGGGTGCCAATTGATGCAGATACATTGACAGCAGCCGCGCGACACTCGAAAATTGCCTCACAAATGAAAGTGAATACTCTGGATGCTAGCAATGTTGTTCCCGGTCATAATCTTTGCGATATAGGGAACGGCAATCTCTTGTTACCGATGCCGTTTGTAGAGCCACATCGTTTGTTTTTCTTCTTTTGCAGCTTTGAGAAGCCTGCCACAAAACTAGCGTTGGATTTACATGACGGGCACGAAAGTGTCATGACGTGGTTGCATGCATTGGCGGGGATGGCAGATAAACAAGGGGATGAAAGGGTGGGGGGGGGGACCTGACAATGAAACGGAGCGAATGGCACATGCACTTCACTGTAGGCGTCGGCAGGAACAGTCACGTGATATGCGGTCCTTTCTTCTGTAGCGCAAATTGGCCTTGCGAAAACCACCTGCCGTAAAGTTGAGATAACTGAAAAGCAACACTTCCTATGCAATAAATAAATGATTGCCACAAAACACATGTACAGCATTAAACTAACAACCCCATTGGTATTCAATACAACCATCACAAATTCATTAGTTTCAGAGGAAACAAAGCACTCGATTCTGTTCAACATAAATTATACTGATAAAAAATATTTCCCAGACCTTCATATACTACAACTGAGCTGTAATCAGTGCTGCTATACTAATTTGGTGTTCCCCTCAATAAGAGTAGACCGTGCTGTATATCTTGATTTCTATGTACTTATGTGACCAATAGCTTGCTGATGCACGTGTAATGCGAAGATGTGGGTTCAGGCCCCACCTGCGGCCAGTGTGGGTTTATTGATCAGTTGCCTTCACCCCAAAAGATCACGTATACGTGACGCCTGCGACAGAAAGGATGTTTCACATCCACCGTCAGGGCTGTGAGTGGTGGCGCTGGCTAACATTCTCAGGTTTAATTCTAGCTGATAAACATAAATACCTTAAAAAGTGGATTGGAAAATGCCGCCGCGGTAGCTCAATTCATAAGAATATGGCACGTGTAATGCGAAGACGTGGGTTCAAGGCCCACCTTCGCCCAGTTGTTTTTCATCCACATTAATTTCCACTAATCATTTCTTTAGTTCAATTAATAAGTACAAGTAATTTCCCCTATACTGTCCTTGGTGTCTTTGTTTGTTGGCTTCTTATGATATGATAGCTTGCTAGATTCTTGTTTGCAATGCTAGGAGACTTCCAAGCATAAGCAGCACCGTATTTTCTTGACCACAATTTCTAGGCATTCAATTTTATGAAATAGTTTCTGATATTCGATTGAATATTTGGCTTTTTTTTCCTGATTCGATTCGAAATCTACTATTTGGTACTTGCACACCATTACATTATATCCTTCTGAGACCTGAAGACAGCTCACGAAGATGATCTCTTTTCAAGTCAGTTCTTATTAGCAACTGGTACATTATGAATGTGAAAATCTCATTTTTTTTCTTCAAAGTTATGTCAACTGCAGCATCTCCATGCACATGGAGAAAGTAGCAGTCACCTCGTGTTAGTAGTTGTGGAAACCGCTTTTTTTTTTTGTTGTTCACAGAGAAAGATAGAGGTAAAACATCGCATGGTAGGTTGGCATGTTGACACTACATCCTGAAAATTCACGTCAACTTACGGTATTTGGAACGCACCTCTTGAGAGCTTTTCATTGTTTCTGACAACAGTGGTGAAGATTAAAATAGTGTCTATCTCTCTGTAGCTGACTACAATATCACTAAACCACTTCCATGCAGTTTGGCATGAACATCCCAGATAAATATTATATTTACTTGTGTAAGGCACAGGCTTTTTTTTTTTTAGGATTTCTTTCTGGGTAGGCTTATAGCTAGGAGGCAGGCTTATAGGTACTCAATGGACCCTCGACTATATTCAGGCTGTAATACAAACTAACACAACTCCTGGCAGTTGACTATGAACACATTTATAGTGGCTGATCGATTTTTTTGGAGACAGACAATGTCGCAAAATTGACCGAATAATTGGACAGTTAAAAAAAAAAAACTGCAACAGTAAAACTGATTTTGCTGTTCTTCAGAATAGCAGCACAGAAGAAAGAAAATTTGTTTACAAGCTTTTGGTCAGTGTTGTGCTTCATTAAAGGTTACTTGAAATTTCATGATGGCCAAGGTCACCAATGCGTTTGACATTTTTCCATTGCACAGCCCGATGTGCATCACGTGTCATCGTGAAGTGCGGATACTGTACAGATGGTCTGATCTCCGTGACACTGTCAGTTTAGGCTGTCTTAGTTTGTAACTTTGTTAGCTTTATGCCCACGTGTGAGCTTATGCTGTTCCGTCCATAAGTGCACACACAAACATAGTGGCATTTGAAGAAGTTTCAAGCTGATCATTCGCGGACCCAGGCTCTGCTTCTCGCATATGGCCATCAGCCTATACCATGCACGTTATGTTACACACAATTGCAGATTTAGTCTACTGGTACAAATATTGCAAGGGAAAGCCTCCTGGTGGGTGCAGCGGTTTGCTGCACCTGCTCACTCAGCCTAATCAGTGCCACCATGCCGATTTGTCGGAGTCAGCGGCCAAGGTTGCAGCATGGCAAGTTTGGCACTGAGTGTGACATACAGCGATGAATAAAGGTGTCGTTGGCATTACAACTAATGCCATCTAGTAGCGGCTCGTGGAAATTAACCAGCACTCGGGTATGCACATGAAGCTTAGTGAAACTTTTTTTCCAAATTTTCACACTCCCAAATTGGGGGTGCAGGCCTTACACTAGGGCAATCCTTACACAAGTGAATACAGTATTTTACATACGAACTTACGAGTTGAACTTGAAAGCAAAGGCAATGTGCAATACACTGTTCGAGGGGTCTCCGGAGATATACATAGGGCTAACTATATCTTTTAGTTTGTCATTCTTAGAAAACTTTTAACTAGAATTAATGCAGCCTTTCATGCAAACTTTGTTCTTTTGCTTCACCACAGACAGAGCACAAAACAAGTTTCCCACCTAAAGTTTCCACAGTTGGCAGTTTCTTGATGATGGCCTTACGCTTTGCCATGCGCATCACTCCAAGGGCGAGGGTGACTGTGACCACAATAGGCAGACCTTCAGGGATAGCTGCCACGGCAAGGCTTCAACAAGAAAGATGAAGACACATATAAGGAAGCCCAAAGCAACAGCAGGCACAGCTGAATCCTGCTACTGTAAAACTCATTACCATAAACATTTTTACCATAAAGTGGTCACCATGAGATCAGGAGAAAACTACAGATTGAACATGGATGCACATGACTTGACTACTTCCAAAAATCAGGCAGAACTGACCAATATTTTCTCTAAATTTTTCAATGAGTGTGCAGGATGAAGTTTTGCCCAGGCATAGGGCACTCAGCTGCGATCACATGAAAATTTTTGGTGGCACAGAAGCAGTCATACTGATCTGAAAAATAGGTGGGAGCATTGTGAGTTGTTCTGAAAGAATGTACATGGACATGCAGTGAAGCACACTTAGAAGGAACGTTGACAGTGACGTTTGTGGGGTTCTCCTCCCGTGCTCTTGGGACAAAGAAATGACAACACAGTAGTGCAAACAATTACAAGGGAATTTATTGCACCTTCCATAGATCGATGCCTGCTAGCCGAGTTGCTATCGCCAAAACATGTCGACGGGCGCGCAACAAATCTAGGAAGTCCGACTCACCACGACCGGATAGCGAGCAAACATGTTTGCCTTATGCTGGATCCCAATGTCTGGTCGTTCGCGCGTACGGTCACGCAAACGGTGGAGCATTCGCACGAGGCCTCACGAGACGGTCTCGCAGACCATGGATCGGCGCACGCGCGGAACGTCCGAGCCGCTTGACGACCTCAAACCAAAGAGGAAGAAGAGCCTTCTCCTTTACGCGCCCAAGTAACCCTGCCGTGAGGCGGCGTTAGCAGCGCAACACTCGCCCCATCTCTCATACTGCGCTTCAACCCCACCAACTGCTGCGGGTCCCAGGCCACGCGGCGAAGCTGGATCACAGGAGACGAGAGCCATGCAGGAAAACAACATATTAGGGGACACGTGAGAGTCGCGCTTCCCCACATCCCCCCTACCTTAAATCACTACATATTCCAGCGAAACATGTCACATGGTCTAACATCAACACATGATTCGCAAATAAGGTAGTACATGCAACAGTAGCAGCGCCGAGGAAATGTCCACACGCTGTCCATAACATGCGAGCCGACAATGTCCTTGGGTACACCAGTGGCGTCCACTGGTCAGAGCAGCCGCTCTGCAGACTCGACAGCACGATTCCAGGCCGGGACTCCGGAACGCTGAAGTCGCTGCGCCGAACTGGCCACAGCATCAACCAGGGGTGACTCCAATCACGCTGCGTAAACTCAACACATTCGGCAAACACTAAAGTAGTGCAAGAGAGAGGAATTCTGCATGCGCATCAGCCACGCGGTACGATGTTCAACTCGGCTAGCAAAAGATCGGGCAGCTACTCAGATGCTAAGTTCACGTGAACGAAGCTCACTTTCTTGAGTTGAACAAGTAATCTCAATTCGTGCGAGGCTAACTAGAATGAGGGAAGCAAAGTGCAACACCTCAACGCCATGGTCCACCAGGTTGTATCCCTCCACGTGCGCCAGGCAGCTTCGTAAAGCCTTATGCCTAAAGCGTCGCTACCCTGACAAGAACCGGCATCCAAAAAAAACAACACCCAAAATGGCCGCAAAACAGGCAGCCGCGAGGAAACATCAGCTTTGTTAGGTGGTCCTACCCCACTCGGTACACACAGCATCCGAGTTGACAGCGCCCACCGTCCCAGATGGTGCCGGAGCGCCCGGTGCCAGGCTGCAATACCAGTCAGCCCATAGCGGCACCCGTGGCCCGCGGCCACCCGGCTCCCAGAGCCACAACTTCATTAGAGTCAAAGAAATAGAAGAAGCTATTTACATAAGAAATTCGGACCACCCACGAGGCTTCCGTACTCACTCGCTTCAGGCTTGCCAATGCTCTGCGGGCGTTAAGCCTTGCTCTCCCAGGATACAGACCACGTGGCTCTCGTACTGACGAATGTCATTAAAAAAAAAAAAAACACTTGCGAAAAGGCTTAGCATGTTGAAAAGCTCAAACACACAACAGCCACTGTCGCCTCGCTCAAGAAAGCACGCTGCCGACGCTAGCGGTTAAAATCCACTCTAGCCCTATGCTTCGGTTCAAAGGTCTCGACCGAAGCAAAACTGTTAAAACTATCGTCCGATGCCCCAAGAGCCCTACGTTGGGCAGCCAGATGTGGGATTCTCACACCCGTGCTCATGGGACAAAGGAACAACAACACAGTAGTGCAAACAATCACAAGGACATTTATTGCACCTTTCATAGATCAATGCCTGCTAGCCGAGTTGCTATCCACAAAACGTGCCGATGGGCGCATGACAAATCGCGGAAGTCCGACTCACCGCGGCACGATAGCGAGCGAATATGTTCGCCCCATGCTGGATCCCAACGCCTGGTCATTCGCGCGTACAGTCATGCGAACGGTGGCACATTCGCATGAGGCTCACGAGACGGTCTTGCAGAAGCATGGATCGGGGCACACGCGGAACGACCGCCGCACTTGCCGACCTACCGCCAAAGAGGAAGAGCCTTTTCCTTTACGTGCCCAAGTAACCCCGCCGTGAGGCGGCGTTAGCAGCGCAACACTCGCGCCATCTCTCGTACTGTGCTTCGACCACATTGACCACCGCGGGCCCCAGGTCACGCGACAAAGCCGAATTACGGAAGCCATGCAAAAAAACAACATATCAGGGGACGCGTGAGAGTCGCGCATCCCCACACGTTGGCTCCCCCTTCCTTCATAGCAGTCTAGTGATGCTAAACATGCATTGTGCAATAGCTGTGCATATTGCTAAAGAGTCTTATTCCAGTACAAATTTCATGTTAGATAGATGAAACGTGCATGGCACCATTACCTTGCACAGTGATAAACACTCCTATCCCAACATAAATGTCCATTACACGTAATGTGGATAAAAAAGCAGGTGCACATCTTGACATTACATTACAACCTTGACATTAAAAACACACTAAAAGCAGGGCGGTTGTTAGAAGCTCTACACTTTTAGCTGGTAATATGAATGAGAAAACTGTTGGATTTTTGTGCTCTGACCTAAAAGGAATGGACGCTAACCCCTATATACCTTCCTAACGAGAGCTCCCAGAGCGTCACCATAATGCCTTCTGGACTGTAAAGCTGCGGAACACCCCATTTAAAAGCACTGCAGAGTCAGCAGTATGCGAGCTTTGAACATGCACACAACAGTTTACATGCAGGGTGCTCTCTGTCCCGAAGTAATGGTTTATACTGCAGTCTAACAAAGAGCTTGATTTCTCATAAGGTGGTGGAAAAGTTGCTAAGAATGATGCCTTCTATGTGAGCTGGAAATCCCGAGATGTCTGCTCAGTACCTATAATCTGAGTGCAGTCTCCTGATTTCACGTCATCACCAAAAGGCAGGTAATTGCCATAAAGAAAGATGAAATGCCAGAAAGAAAATTACTGCTGAGGCAGAAATTTTAGTGCATGGATTTTTGTGAATTACTGACTGAGAATTACAAGTACTGTTGCAGTTTATGTCCTGGTAAGTTGCTGTTTACTGTGCAAGAGTTCAACTATGGCATGATAAAAATTCGGCAGAGACACTTAAGACTGCTTACAAGTGAGAATGTGAAAGCATTATAGTCTCTATGATGAAATGCCTTTTTCCACGTGTTCCTTGTCCACGCAAGCTTTCACCTGTATTCTAACTGCGCCTCAGTTAGGCCAAATAAAAATGCGCGCGCTTTCCCGTGTGCAATGATGCACACACTAGTCACACCTTCAGTCAACCAGAACTGTAGAGCCACCATGGCGTTAGGGAAGTGTACGCACCCTAGAGGCTTGGGTTCGATTGGCACCCAGACCAAAATTTACCAAATTTTCTTTTCAAAGGCATTAATTTACTTTGTTTACAGAAACCTGCCTGACAAATTTGATGTCAATCCGAGCATTTTTTATGTGTCCTTGCTCTTTGCAGCATCGGGCATTTTTGGTACCTTTCGGTCACGCCGACGAATTTTCACGTAATGGGGCATATAATGCTTTCACATTAATAACTATGCACAGTGTCAAAACCTTACTTCATGCTCAGGTGACCATTATGGTACACACTGGAATCAACAAAATAGCAAGTGCAACTTCCAACTGACCTGACACCAATGTTGAACATTTCAAGCAGGGGCCTGCCCTGGATCCAGCCCAGAAGCATGATGAGACCGATAATACCAAATGAATATAATGACAGCTGTTTGCCTAAGCTGTCCATACTCCTTTGTAGTGGTGTTTTCGGTGCCTGACAACAAAAATAATAAATCAGATGCAGTCTACATAAAGCACAATGCCTGTAATGCCTGTAATGCTAATATGAAAATATAGTGCCATATTTATCTGAATCTAGGCCAGCCTCAATTCCAGGCAGACTCCCGAAATTTGGAAGGTTAGGAAAAGAAAAGGGGGAGGGGGAAGAAAAAAAAAACTTCACTTGAATGTAAGCCAAATGAAAAAAGGGCATTTGACTGCAAGAAGAATCACAATGTTGCACCTTTGGAATGCTCACATTATCAGACTGGCCAAAATTTCACCCCTTGTTGCCGTGACCCAGTTCACTACCAGGCCAAGTGAAGTAGACATGGCAAAGGCATGTCGAAGTAGACAGGCATCTAACGGTCTCCTGAGTGATGCCTCAAGCATTTACGATTGCTTTCGCATCTGCCTGCTTCATCTCCATCGTTACAGACATTACCACTGCTCTTCACACCCTGACAAAATCAGCAACATCTTTTTCTACCTCATCGTATCGACCTTTCAACAGATGGCAGTGCCTGGCAGTTACAGCCACACCGTGTCCTTGAATCTAAGCTAACCCCCAATCTTTGGTCATTCATTTTTTTTAACTATTAGCTTACATTCAAGTAAATATAGTAAAATGATGTCAAAGGAAATAATTTTTTTAAGTAGCCATCAATAAACAAATTAAAAATTTATCAATGCTAGAAAGAATACAGTAAAACCTCGTTAATTCAGATTTCATGGGACCAAGAATAATGTTCGAATTAACCGAATGTTGAATTATTAAGGCATCAGGAAAACAATAATGAAATGCTTTACGTCAACACCCTTTTATTTACTGAGCAAATCCTGTTTCTATTTGGCACAAAAGCAACGCGGAAGCTGCACTTCTTGTCACTGTGACTGATTGGCTCTCACAGCAGCGAAGGCCACGCAACTTCCTTCACAGCACGGCCGCGGCGTGCGCCTTCATTTGAGACATGCTTTTCACTACCGTGCGCACATCCCAATTTTTTTTTTTTCCGCTAGTGAGCTGGATACGAACTGATAGTCCGTTCATTGCGATATAGCCGGTACACTTAATCCTCGACAGTTTTGCACCGAGTCAACACGAAATGACCGTTTGCTAACGACTGTGGACAAAACCACGATCGCTATTGATGTGATCATGGATGGCGACTATGCAGTTATGAAGGCATACAGCTGACACACCCACTGAGTCAAAACGAAACTGCTGTTCTCTGCAACCGCTGCGGGCGAAAGCGCAGCCACTATTGACGCAATCTTGGACGGCGATCTTGCAATTCTAAACGTACACGGGCCGACGCATGCACTGATTCAAGATGGCAATAGGCGCAAAGAGGCACGAAGCGTTCCGGCATTGCTGGCATTCCTGTAGGATTTCCGCTGGTGACTATGGTGAAGCAGACTCCACCACTTCATTTCTGTTGGACGCTAGTGCCATTCTTGTTCTTTTGCGTCACACCTTTGCAGCACTCCGGGCTCGCCGAGGTCCAAGTTGTCAGAATCAACCGATGTGCAGCCAAATACAACTTAATTAAGAAGAGTTTGATTGTATTAAATAATGCATATGCCTGACTTGATACCAGAGGATGAGTTCGAATTAGTCAATTTTTCCTAATTAACGAGGGTCGTATTAACAAGGTTTTACTGTATAGTGTGTCATTGAAAAAATCTTAAACCATGCACCATTTGAGTGGAGTCAGTACTCATAATTTCAATTGGTAACATATTGTTACGTGCGAAACGCTTGCTTAAGAATACAAGGCAGATCAATCGAGTCGGTTGGAGTTTTTTGGGACTGTTACAGAGGCAGCCAGCTGAACGTCATCTTCCTTCTCTACTCTCCATCTTTATAGTCATTCGTGCTCTTTCTGCCCTCTGTTACGAGAGCTAGTGATATTTCTCCGTTGGCAGACGAAGCCCGCACGCCAAGTCAGTCAGTTGCTCATAGTTTGTAAGGATTCAGGGGGACAACGTGCATGACATTGGCTTTTGCCGAGTGTTGTCCACTGTTTGTGAGGTGTGCAATTCAATACAGTGCAGACCAGATATAATGTAAGCGCTTTTAGCACGGGACCGGTTATACCGTGTTTTTTTTTTACCACCAATATATATCCCAGATAACTCAATGTATAGGCGGACCGTTTATTGCGTAGGTGCGTGAAGCAGAATACCGCTTATAGCGCAGTTCCCTTAAGCGCATGACCATGAAATCGGTGCACGGAGCACGGCCTTTTCTTGGAGGCGTTGAGCATGGCCCGCACAGCCGCACGGTTGCCGGGCGTGTAAACGCGGTGAAGGGGGAGCGTGGGCGCGCGCGTGGAGATCAGCTGCGAAAATTGAAACAAAAAGGAGAAGAAGGGCGGGAGAGGCAGGTGGGCGAGTGATTTCGTCACTATAGCAGCGTCCAATCAGGGGGCGTGATGCGCGGAGTGCGGGGTAGAAGAGATAGCAGCGACAACGCACTCATTCTTTTTTTCTTCAATTTCTTTGTTGCATTTGGTGTGTGCACGTCGTGACCTCGTCGTGTCGTAGCTGTCCTCTGTGCATGTGTGTTGTTGGGCTTTTGTCACCATGGCGTCGGTGGCGTCTTCAAGCGGTGTGAGAAAGAGGCATGCCTTATCGCTGGAGAAGGAATGCGTTATAAGTGACATAGAAAATGGGCTGAAGAAGGTGTCAGTGGCGGCCAAATACAGCGTTTCCAACACAGCCGTGTCAACTATATACAAGAACAACGACAAATTGCGGCAGCAACTGCAGCAAGATTCGTCTTCCCTGTCACTGAAGAGAATACGCACGTCGAAGTACGAAGACGTGGACGCAGCGCTCTTCAGATGGTTCCGTGAAGTTAGGATTCAGAGCATACCAGTGAGTGGCCCCATGCTCCAACAAAAAGCGAAGTCCCATGGTGCTCTTTTAGGCCACGACGACTTCAAGCCACTTAATGAATGGATTCAGCGATTCAAGGATCGCCATGGCATCAGCTGCAAAGTGATGTGTGGTGAAAGCGGTGATGTCAACGACGAGTTCATCAAAGTCTGGCTTCGCTTAAATTTGGAAACCATGCTGTCCATGTATACGGACAGAGACGTATACAATGCCGACGAAGCTGGCGTATTTTATAACCTTCTGCCCAACCGCACTCTTGCGCTGAGAGGCGAAGCCTGCTCTTGCCGCAAGGCCTCAAAAGAGCATACAAATGTGTTCTGCGCTAACATGGATGGAAGCGACAAGCGCCATCTGTATGTAATTGAAAAATAGGCAAGGCCACGTTGCTTTAAAAAGCGAAGAAGGAATGAAGAGAATGCCTGCCAGTGACATACAAATCCAGCAAGAAGGCTTGGATGACGCAAGACATGTTTACAAACTGGCTTTGCAAGTTTGATGAAGACATGGTGGCAGAGAAGCGATAGATCGTGCTCATTCTCGACAATTGCACAGCCCACATCAAGCCAAAGCTGTCTGCATTCAAGTTTAAAGTTTCTGCCTCCCAACATGACTGCAAAATGTCAGCTGCTCGACCAGGGTGTCATCGCAACTGTAAGGGCACTTTACAAAAAACGCATCAGCGAAAGATTTTTGCTGCGCATGCAGCAGCAGCCTCTTAAAAGTGAATTTAAGGGGTGCGATTGATATGGTTGCCGCTTCGTGGTGGCAGGCAAAAGCCACTACAATAAGCAAGCGCTTCAACAAAGCAGGCTTTGTGCGCAATGCAGAGGCTCTTGATGCCAATGAGCCGAGCGACAATGTTGCCGATGAGACAGTCAACACCGACGGTGTGTGGTCCGGCCTCGTTGAAAGCAAGTTCGTTTCCGCCACAGACACCTTCCAAGAATATGTCGGTGCCGGCGAGTCGGAGCTTCCTGTCTGTGAGGAAGCGTGCACGGATGATGCAATCATCGCGGCGGTAACGGAGAGCTTGCAATCGAAGACGAGTCGGACGACGATGTCTACTCGACACCAGACCCAGATGTCCCGCGCAAAGAAGCTTTGGAATACCTCAGCAAAGTGAAGATGTACTGCGCAAAGAACAGTTTGAGTAAGAAAGCGCTTCAGTGCTTAAGCCTTGTAGAGGACAAAATTGTTCAAAGCGCTGTTAAAAAAAATCTCCAGATGAAAATACCAGCATTCATCCGCTGATGTCGCACTTGTCAGGAGAACTTGGTTTCTGTGCTGTGATGCGATTGTGTTGCATCTGTGAGTGAGTGAAATATGTAATAAATTGTGTTTGAAAGGTGGGTGGTCCGTTTGGCATAGGCAAAAGCCGAAAAAAAGCATGCTTTGGTAATAACCGCTTATAGCGCAGATTTTTACAACTCCTGCAACTTACATTATAAGCAGTCTACAATGTAGTTTACCTCGTTGAGGCATTAAGTATAACATAGGGCCCAACATAGTGGGCAGGCACGTACCCAGGATTTTTTTTTTTTTTGGAGGGGGGGGGGGCAATCTAAGGTAACTTTTATATGCAAATGAGGGGGGGTACCTTTACTAGTACAAATGTAAATAACGCCCGTCGTTTGCCATAAAGACCCGTAAACCCGCAAAAGAGAAATTAAATAAGGTGTATCTCACAGGTAGTACACTTGTGAGATGCACCTCTTTTTACTTAGCAAACAAGGAACGACATCGAATGGGCTCGTGCAGGAAAGAAGCACAGGAAGAATACTGCCAAGAACAAGTAAACAAAGGAAAGTGCAAAATAAAGATTTCTATCATCATCATCAGCCTATTTTATGTCCACTGCAGGCCAAAGGCCTCTCTTTATAAATGCATCTCATAAATGAATCTCATAAATGAATCTCAATAAACATTTTATTAAAAAGCAAAGCACAATTGCACGAAAGACTGCAGCTGTGACCGGCAGAGAAGCTTATAAGCAAACACCTGCCGATGAGATCTCTTGATAAAGCTATTTATTAAAGTAACAAATTCCGAACTATGGCCCTATATCTAGCTGCACAAGAATCTGCACTTGCAGGCCTCATAGCTTTGGCTGTGTGAGGAACTACTGAAATAAAGTATATGTATGTTACTTAACTCTTTCCGTACCATGTCCATTGAGCATCGTTAGCTCACTAATGGTGGTTTGAAATGCCGGTTTCAAGACTTTCCGAGCCGCCCACAGAGACACTGCACTATCGGACATGAAGGAGGAGAACTATTCTTTTGTTTTCTAAGCAGTTTGCTTTTTCCCCACAAGGCGTAAATTTTTTAATGCGCTCCAAAGTTTTGTGGTCGTCAAAGTAGAAAGCAAAAATGGCCGCCTCGGGGAGCAACGTGCGCGCTTTGAAAGATCATAGATCTCGTGATTCTGCTGCATTTGCGGCTCATTTTATTGGTGGATCGGACAGCAGCGAGTTTGAGGATGCTGTCTTTTTATTGAACTTTGACTCTGAGAGCGACGACAGCGCAAGCCAGCCCGGAATATCGGCTGCAGTCCGGCACACCAAACTGTAGTGCTTCGCACTTAAATTTTTCTAGCGGAAAACCTATTGAATGAAAAATTTTAATTTTGGGGGGGGATATAGTGCCTGTTGGAAAGCAATACATTTTGTATATTTCATAATTATAGTTCTATTTTTTTAGTAGATACAAGCGTGTCTTTACAAACTTTGTTGCAATTTTATCCCACAATCTCGATTTTGGCAATTTATATCTCTTTTATGACATGTCGTTAATAAAGCTTTTATGTGTGAAAAGTGCACTCATTCATTCTTTTTGTTTATGTATTACATAAAATATTGAGTGCGGAAGTTCCTTCAGAAAAAAATATCTGGCGTAACCTGCAAAAACCACCTATTTTCTCCACGGTACGGAAAGAGTTAGAAAGGAAATTATTGTCTATGCATAAAGCACAGCCACTATATGTGCTTTGTCTGTTCCCTTGTTTGCTGCCAAGTAGAGTTTGTAGGTCTCGCCCAAATCCACTGGCAAATTTATGTTTGCAACATGACCATCATGCAAATGCACATGGATGAAGTCCACAAGGTGGGAACAGCTTTCTGAAAGATAAAGGTGGCTTTACTTTCATTAACATGAAGGTTCACTTCCTGCCTCCCACCATCATATCTTAAAATAGAGTTGACAGTCATTAAGTTTGAGCTACTTCTCCGGCGGTATAGTGCAGTCAGGTTAGGCCACCTTTTTCTTTACAATTACTTGGCTATTTTGAGAAAACAAGGCTTGACTCATAAGAGTGAATCTCTGTGTGAATAAAATTAGGTCTGAAAAACTATTATAAAATTATGGAGCACAATTCTGTAAAGTGCAAAGCAAGCTAAATTCACTAGCATAACTTTGCGTCTCACCTCTTCAGCTTGCATCATCTTGAATATGTCTCCAAACTCAGATTTTTCTCCAGTGTTTATTACAATCCCCTGAAAGGTTGTAATAAAAAAAGAAAAGTATTTAGGCATTGTACAGGGTACTTCAGCTAACTTTGGCCAAGGCTTCTACAAAAATGTGGCTGACGCAGTAGTGTTCACTGCTCTCTTCAGCAACTCATATTTTTTATGATGAAACTGACAAACAGAAAGATCTTATTTTTAGCTAACTTTCAAATGATTTATTTCAGCACAAAGCATTTAATGAAGAAGCTGTAGAATGTATTGAGAAAGATCAGATTAATTCGTTTCCATGAATGGCTGTTGGGGATTTGACTTTTCATAGCTCCAAGAAAAGAGCATGAGATCGAAAAAAGTACCATGTGACTAAGTGCTTGCACACAGCAACTTTATTACCCTCAAGCATGCTACTAATGAATCACCGTTATTGCATACAGCATGGCGGGTGAATATGCCATTAGTGACAGCAATGGATCGAAGAGCATGTTGTTGGTCAATAGTTTTATCAATAGCGTGAAGATCGCCACCCTTTAATCTGCAACTAGACAGTGGCACATCTCACACTAATGCTATATTTTGGGGTGTGGAATGAAGTTTATGGAAGTTGTTGTGTTGCCAGCAGCACTGTCTCCTTGTCTCTCTCAGCAGTCACCTTTGGGCCTAGCTCTGCTAGACCTAAACAATATAATTGAGATAACTTGCCTGATAAAGTGATGCAGCCATGCCAGGTGACTTAGAAGCGTTTGGGTGCGAGCTAATTGGTACGGGTCATTAATTTTAAACAGCACCAAAAAACACATGGACAAGAAAGAGCACAGGACCAGGAAGAGTGCTGGTCCTGTGCTCTTCCTAGTTCATGTGTTTTTTGACACTGTTTAACATGAATGCCAGCTGAGATTGTGATTAAACGTGCACAGAAACTTATTGACTATGCCAGTGTTTTTGCCACTGACAGAATACACAAGTGCAAGCAGGATGCAACAATGGCGGTCATGCATCCACATAATAGTGGAAGTTGTTTTAAAAATTACTGTGATCGCTTACAGCTTATTGATAGATTCAATGTGCGTGTAACACAGATTGTTAATTCAGAACTAGCTTGAGGATGTGCTTATGTCACTGCATACAAGTGCTTAGTAATATGGCACATTTTCAGATATTGTGCTCTTTCTTTGGAGCTAGGAAAAATTTTACCCACAAGTATTTTTGCAGAAACACTTTGATTGCATCTTTCTCAATATGCTATGCAACTTTTTTCATGAGCATCATGCCTTAGATGCTTTAAATGTTAGGTAATTTATCAAGTGACATGAAGAACACAAGGCCAAAGTGAAACCACAGGCCCCCCAAAAATATCACTGCCTGGCCACTTGGATGGAAAACCCAAGCAGTTCTAACATGACAGAAAATCATAGGAGTACGGAAAAAGAAAAAGAGGCAATGCTAACCCTGCCATTGCCATAACGAACAAGTGTGCCCATAAAAGCCAGGTTAAGCTTCGAGGCAATGCCATTGCCTGCTTTCTCCAGCGGTGCAGTCACCTTGGCAGCTGGTTCAGTTTCACCTGTGAAACTGCTCTCATCAATCATTAGGTCGACAGCCTGCACAGAATTGCAACAAAGCACTTAAATTACGGTTCTGTTATGCCATCTCAGAGATAATTGAAACAAACTGTCACATGTAGCTTGCCGGGCATGTAACTCGGGCACAGATTTCACTATTTGCAAAGCTTACAAGAATTCCCTCAAATTCATGCAGAAGATCAGATGTGCTTTACTAAGGCTCTCCAAAGCTTCACATACGCAAAATATCACAAGATAGAGCATCAAAATATAAATGAAACTGAAGTTACGCAGCCTTGCACGCAAAGCACCTGCATAGTGGAGCAAATATTTTGCATAACAAATGCAACATTAAGATAGACGGTTTCTATATTAATATACTGAAGCAGTCCGGCTCAAGTTGTCAACAATGTGTGGATTTAAATGGCAGCAGGTGCCTGCAACTAAGGAACCATTTCATTGTGTTGCAAAATGGCTCTCTTGTCACTGAAGAAAGTAAACATTATTAAATTGAAAGAAAGAAAAACGCAATGTGCCCTATTATTTTATCCTCTTTCTTACCTCAGTACGTTTCCTTTGACGAGAACATTCGCTCTTATGAAACTACGATAACTCATATTCACATATCTGGTGTTTGCCACATGCTCACTGCATGTACCACCAAAAAGGTCAAGAAAACAATAGTGCCTGAACACAAGAAATATTACCAACAATATTCTGTTCTATTACTCCAATTCTCACACTTACACATTACTCACAAATTACAATTCCCACACATTACTCACACTGAATAGTCTGATGTCAGCTGGCACACGATCTCCAACATTAAGAATAACAATATCACCAGGCACGAGATTCTTTGCAAGAAATGTTTCTGCTTGGCCACCTCTTAGGCTGCAAAAGTAGAAAGAATATATATTGCACTATTCACTTAAAACAAACTATAAAAGTTGCAAGTATTAGTACTTGTTACAAATACTATATCTACTACGTGTTCATATCATGAGAAGCCAACAAAGACACCAAGGAATACATAGGGGAAATTACTTGTACTTACTTATTGAATTTAAAAAAAAAATTTAATTATGGGGTCTTACGTGACAAAACCACTTTCAGATTATGAGGCACGCCGTAGTGGAGGACTCCGGAAATTTCAACCATCTGGGGTTCTTTAATGTGCACTTAAATCTAAGTACACAGGTGCTTTTGCTTTTCGCATTTCGCCCCCATCGAAATGCGGCCGCCGTGGCCGGGATTCGATCCCGCGACCTCGTGCTCAGCAGCCCAACACCATAGCCACTGAGCAACCACGGCCGGTACTAATTGGATTAAAGAAAATGATATATTAATGGAAATGAAAGTGGATTAAAAAAACAACTTGCCCCAGGTGGGAAATGCTCCCACTTCTTCGCATTATGCAGGTGATGCAAAGCCGTGGGATCAAGAGCATCGCAGGCGTAATGCGAAGATGTGGGATCGTTCCCTACCTGCAACAAGTTGTTTTTGCATTCACTTTCATTGCCACTAATTTATCATTTCTTCAATTCAATTAGTAAGTACAAGTAATTTACCCTATGTTGTCATTGGTGTCTTTGTTTGTTGGCTTCTCATGATATGATTAATAAAAATCAGGCCCCTTGGTTAATCCCTTTTCTTCACCTTTACCTACCACGTGTTGTTTTGTTTAAAGTTTTAGAGATCAACACTAAATCAGTTTAGATTGGTATGTTTTAAAAACCCCACTTCCATTCATTTGGTGGAACAAGGTTACTACAGATGGAAGACGTTATAATGAAGTCACATCCAACATGAAAATACCTTCATCATATCCAATATTCGTTGCAAGCATACATGCTGATATCAGGGCAAAGAAATCCACGATGAGGTCTATGTGAAATAAACGTAAGTGTAATGCCTCTGACGGGTCAGCAAAATGTCTCTGGCAGGTTTTGGTGGGCTGTTGGCCCACGAAAACCATGCCAATAAGCGGCCCGGAAAAAATAAATTGCATGCGCTCTGCACCGTCACTAATATTCAACTGTAAAATCAGCATGATCTCACGGGACTTGCATGTTGGCTTTCTAGCAGGCTGTGGACCGTGAAGCTGCTGACAAATTATCAAGACAATGACACTTAAAGACAACAGACCATAAAGAAATATGGGTTAGTACATTTACAAGGCGTTCGAATGTACTGTTGTAGTACACGATCCAGATGCTGCAATGTAATTTTCGCTTTCTCATGCTTTCTATTCAACAAGAATTGCCACTGAATTTTCTCCTGTAAATAATAAATAATGAATATTGCATCAGATGGTTATATTAGCTAATTACCTAATTAGAATACTGATTAGCAGTGAACAACACACCAGTATTATCAGCATAGGTTTCATTATATTTAAGAGAAGGCCAATGTTAGTTGGGACACTATGTATTTGCACGTTAAAATCTAAGCATGTTTAGGTATACCCACAAAAATGTTCCTGTTCACCCCCTTTCAGTTACCACAGAATTTGCTTCTTTAATAAACAGAACAAATAATGGGCTACACTGAGGTGAATCATCCTGTATTAAAGTCAGCACTTCTTAATGTAAGAATAGTACCTAAAATTACTAAAAATTGACCCTCTTTGCCACAGTAGGGAACATTATAATACACTCCACTGTCAGCTGTAAGAAAGACATACATATGTATTAAATATGAACTCACCAATGGCATGTTGGGGGTACTAATTTATTCAACTCTTCGAGCGATTTTTCTGAACGATATTCCTGCATTGGAAAATAATAAGACAGATATACGCAATATGCTGAACCCCACTGAGAAAAATATCCATTCTTTATTTTTATTACTACAAGACTTCTAAGTTCTCTGACAAAGGTTGAAGCAAATAAACAAGCAAAAGAACACTCGTAATGCTCAAAAAAACTATGCAAAAAAAATAGTCACACTGATTTATATTTCTTTTTAACACACACAAAATAAGAAACCTACAATTTCTAAGATATTGCTGCTTGAGGCTAGCAGGTGATGCTTTCCTCCAGTGCAACATTAAAAGTAACTCACAACAATTTATACGTATAACAGAAACCTAGAGATTCACAAAGGGTAGAGAATTGTATTTACAATCACAGTTAGTGTCAACAAACTTGAAACTAGAAAGCAAATGCTACATTGAAAAGATGATGGAAATTTTGAGACATGCACAAAGAAAAATATCTGTTGCCGTAATAATGTCAATATGACTGACGAAATGCAATGTCCTGGCACATTTGTAAAGCTCATAATTATAGGTGCATGCAAACAGATCCCTCTAATATAAGGCACCATTAGGTCACGGAGCATAAGTATAGTGTAGCCCACTGCTAAGGAGAACATGCGAGTACACGGCATGAGCACATTTCTCTGTGACAAGCCTGGAAACAGTCGGCCCTGCAGCAAACCACTCCCAGCAGGCGGTGCTTGTTTCTCCCAATGCAGTGTATTGACACTGCCTCTGCTGCTGCACCCGCAACTATGGTGTTCCCACAGTGCGAGTTAGGTAAAGGCTGGTATATTGGATTTAGCGGCAGATGTGCATCTGAAGCTAGATTTCCAACTTTAAAATACTTATCTGATTTTATTTACCCTGTGATTGCTTATGTTTCAGTTTATTTGTCCTGCTTATTCACTGGAGCGGGAGCAGAAGCTAAAGGTTATACAGCCTGATAAAGGCCTCTGCTCCTAATGCACTTGAACACATAGGTCGACGCGCAGAAGCATGCAATAATGACATACTAATGATCAAAAATCATCATGCAAGTACACTGAAAAAAGAATATATATATATATATATATATATATATATATATGCGAATGTTGTAGGTTCGGTTCCCACCTGCGGCAAGTTGTTTTTTTATCCACTTTAATTTCCATTAATTCATGGTTTCTTCATTTATCATGCACAAGTAATTTCCCCTATGTTGACTTTGGTGTCAGTGTTCGCTGGCTTCTCTTCTGATACTATATATATATATATATATATATATATATATATATATATATATATATATATATATATATATATATATATATATATATATATATATATATATATATATATATATTGCCTATGCATGCAAAAATAAAACAGCCTGTTTTAAATCTTTGTGTTGTAAAGACTTCACTCAGCTTTATAATAAATTACTTTCCCTTATGTTACTATTCTTGCCAGTTAACACAGCTTTTCAAGTAAGTTTGTGCATGTGCAGGGTTGGTTACTGTTAGGGTTGGTTGGGGTCGATTATGTTTGATGTGCAAAGCAGCACAAGGACTGCAAGAGATGCCATAGTGTAGTGCAGACCATACGGGTTAACCAAGCATGGGACACAAAAGCCTTAGCATTCTATGCCTGGACCCCTGAATGCGACCCTCGACCTCTTGCTCAGCAGTAGAACACTATAATACATCACCACTTCCTTCATGTTCAAGCACTGACAGTAGTTTAAATTAAACATGATTTGCAGGTTAATCTTTCAGTAATAGATGTCTTGCTATAGTGTCATATTGATCACTTTTGTCCCATGATAAAGATAAAACATTTCTCTGGTGTGAATACTGATCAGCTTTAGCTGGCAAAAGTGTGACAGTGATGCCACATGTAATACCCGAAAATGGCAGCTGGTAATACTACGAATTCAGCAAATACACTGCGACCATGGGCATTGCTGATAGACAACATGCGAGAAAGTATTACAGGTCTAAGGTGAAGTCAATCATCACCAAGATTGAACTCGCTATTATGGATACCATCTAATTATCACTCGAACCATCTACCTTTCGTTTAGAAGCATAGTAATTGGCTGCCATCATACAATGCTAAAGGCAAAGATTATTCCCATCTTAAATTGCCAATATCTTAGCTTGGTCAGACATTATTAAAGTTACCACTGCTCATACGAAGAAATAATTTGCCCAGTAGCTGCAACTACTGGCTTTTATTTATTCCGTATATCAGAGTATTTGTCAAATGAAGAATGAAGCTGTAAAGTTCTGTATTAACATGCATTAAAAATTGAGGTTATTCCTCATCTATTATTTCACATAGGTCCGTTGTACACAACAGGTATAAGACAAAAGCCATAAATGTATATGCAAAGTTAGTTTTTAACTAGCTTAATGCTAGTTTCTCTTGCTCTCCAGCCTTAGTACACAATATACAATAGGGAACTCACCTGAACAAAGGCAACTGTCACCACAATAATGATAGCCTATAGGAAAGAGAACAAAATGTAGCTTTACTATCTGAGCATACTCTAAAGATATAATATGAAAAAATAATAACAAAAAGGGATAAATAGAAGATGAAAAAAAAAAGAGCCATGCCAGTTTGATTTTAGACATCACACAGCCCTTATCCTAAATTAACCTTAAGGGCTGTACGACCCATCTTACAACTACAATTTGATTATCTTCAGTTTACCATGCATATGGTTACAGGAAGCACAAAAACACTGTCCCACTTAGCAGCATATTTTGATAGACTGTGTGCAAATGACAAAATAGTTACAGACACATGCAAATCTCAGAAAATGCTCCCATTAGTACATTCCAGTGAGCTAGCAACAAAGTTTCACACTTAAATTACTACAGGTAAATGGGGAGCTGTGTCTGTTTCAGACACTGGTATGGAAGAATGTAGACTTTGTCCTACTGGCTTCAAATTTTTTTGTGGCTTCTTGTACTATGTAGCCTTCTTGAAGCTACTGAACAGTAACACATTTGCTGGAGAGCAATGAGTTTTTGTTAGCCTCTGCAGACTCTTTTCATAATAGCCCAGAAGGAGAAGACCATTATGAATACACAAAAAAGAACAATCATTATTGTTAAACTTTTATACAGACTTTTGCCATTTATGTGCACACTGAAAGTTATGTGGCAGACAAACTTTGATATGAATGCTAAACACTTGACTGCTCTGAAGAAATGTGAACCATGCACACAATATATGTTGTGAACTTCAAATAACAATAAACGAAGTCACAATAAAGGTAACACATGAAGCAATGCAATGTTGTAGAGAAATACACGCACTACCTACAATCCTTAATGACTGGAGAACTTCAGCAGCACATTTCCTAATAAAAACTATAGTATGAAACTCTTTGGGTATTGAGAGATTCTTGAGTTGATGGTGTTTCGGATGACCAATGATGAATGCCTATTTGATTATTTAATTCAGTAAACTGCTCATGCACACCCTAATTGGGCACATTTTGTGCAAAGTTTTGTATGGCTCAGCAAGTGTCCTCCGGTATAAGCAATGACAGTTTGCACCATGAAACTGCAATGTGTACTACTGAAAACAGCTTTATCACCTTGCTGAGCTCGGTGTTATGAAAGCAGGGCAGATATTAGGAACACAATTAATATTTCAGGCACAAGAAGTAGGCAATGTTATATAAATAAAGTGCACTTTAGGCCATAAGCAGGTAATAATAGTATAAATTTTGACAGAAATGCAAGCAATTTCAAACAGCAATGTGTGCAACCAAGAATCATGCCAACAAGAAAACAATCAATCATGAGCTGTAGCATCACCTGACTGAGAGCACAACAAATTGAAGTGCAGTCAGTTGAGATTTAAGCTGATCGAATGGCTGTGCTAGAACACACTGAGCGGAATATGATCAAGCAACTATGCATGTTTCATGTAACTTGAATAAAAAAATTTTTAAAGTTGTTTATCAGATGAAAATGTGACCAATGGCCTACTACTGTAGTAATTTTGGTTATTCACACGAAGTGCTTTAAACTAATTGAGCTGAATTAAGCAAATTTATAAATATTTGTTTTGGGACATAAGTTCTACTGGAAAAGTTGTCAAGCATGCTCAAAAACACCTAAGAAAGTTGTTTTCATGATATCATTTATATGGTTCCTTTTCCCAGGCTCTGAAGAGAGGTTCTAATGGCAGTGCAGGTGCCAGCAAGGCCTTTCCAAAAGGTTACAGCAGCTGCATGTAGTGTGTGAAAAGAACATCCTTACTGCAGAAAAAAGTAAAATATGCTACGTACATCTGCAAAGTATGTTTTAGAATAGAAGACATAAAAGTCAAATTTAGAAATTCTGTTGCAATGGGCAAACACAATAACAGTGAATGGAAAGCTTGTGAGAAGACGTAGTTTGTTAAAATATATACTTCAAATGAGAAGCAAACATTTACTGCATGCCAGTTGTACCAACCACAAAAGATAGTTGCTTCTTTGGAGTAATTAAAACGACGACAAAATGTGAATCTACAATCTACAGGTAAAGAATACTACGCTTGTTAGCATAAATTTCTGCTCGCAAAGATTGACAACAAAACAATGCACATAACTTCCAGTTGGTTGAAGTCCATAAATTGTAGCAATCATATTGTAAAAAAAAAATATCACACAACACATGGAGAATTACGAAAGCCTCCCATTTCATTTGATGCTTTTGCAGTCGACCAGTGCAAAGACCTATAACATAGTGTACAAGGGCATTTCAGCTTGTCATAAGTCACCACTGACACCTGCCTGAGCTACAAGATAGCCAGAGTTATGGTTGACCTTTCTGCACTGAGCACTTTTCAGCAGTGCTATCATTACTTCATGCACAGATTCAATTTTTGTGGAATATTTATTTTGTTACTTTCTGTCGGCAGTGATGAGTCAGATCACACACACAAAATAACATGTTTAAAGTGAAGCGAAAAAAAAGTGAGAATGATAAAAGAGCTAATGTAAGAGACCAACTACACATAAATTTCAAGATATAATTTTAAGTGCCGGCTTGCCGTAGCATGTCTCATGCTATTCATAAAGAGAATTATTGCTGCATAGTCACCTTGACAACAGTATAGGACAGCACCTCAATAAATTTGAGGTGCTGTTGTACCTGCCAGACCTTTTATTGTACTGTCTCAGCAGTTTCAGAAAAAAAAATGGCATCAGACTAACCAAAAACAAAAATTTTAGAACAAAACAAAACGATCACTATCAGGTGGACAATGTGGCAGGCTTAATACATAAACTGAGCATTGCACTTGTAAGTAAAAAAAATGAAAGAGGAAAACCAACGTAATACTATGTGCAGCAGCTGTTTTAGTTGCCTTCCTGGAAGCTCTGCCAGCTATGCAAAGAGCAGTGTGCGCACAGCTGTTGCAGTAGTAATTGGGGGGGGGGGGGGGGGGGCTTGTGACTGCCAGTGCTTCTTTGTTATTTCAATACTATTACTAAATATTTTGCTCCATCAGGATGTCTACAATGATGAAAAGGGTGTCTACACCTAGGATGTCTTCAGGGCAACTTGTAGACGTCTCCACCTAGGAAAAGCATTATTTGTTAAACAGCAAACAGTGCTTATATCAAAAACACAATGCCTGTATAGATAGCATGGTGCATTCACTTACAGCAGTAATGCTGAACGCATCATCAAACTGCTGCATGCAGACACTGACAACTGCAGATGCCAAAAGGAGCACAATGAGTGGATTCTTGAACTGTGGTGAGAAAGAAAGAGGCAAGGTGTCCAAAAGTTGGCACAACCAGACATACCAGTAATCTGAACAAGCTATCTACATACAACTAGCTTGGTAGATATCATAATAGCTAAAACATACTGAGTCGCTTTAATGAATTCCACAAGCTGATTTAGTGCTACATTAACTGAACTCAATAAGCTGCCAACACAAAAGCTTTATTAGCAAGTTGTATACTACTGTTGTAAGCAGAACACGCACACGCACAAGACTAATGTCTACAAATAGGATGCATCTGCATAACCTATGAAGGAGAAAACAAAACATGGTCCTCGCCATGTTCAACAACTCAGTTTATAACGTGGCTGCCATGCAACAGTAAATCAGTATGCAGCAAGACTTTTTACATGCTATGGCTACAGCACTGGACAATAAGAACTGAATTACATAAACCATTCTACAGATATTCTTGAATTACAGAGACACTATTTGCTCATACATCATTTTGACTGCATTTCATTTTATCCTGTTTAATGCGACGTGAGCAAGTACTGTATGGCATTATTCTCACAAGATAGCTGCACAGCACTAACAATACCTACTTCAATATTTTATGTTTAAATTAAACATTCAAGGATCAAACTTTTGTACAATAACTCCATTTCAGAAAAGAAGAGATTTCCCATGACATCATAAGCACCAAAAGTCAGACTGGCTTTTACTGGGCTACATACTGCTTCAACCAGCTGTAAGACATTGTCACTCTCATTTAACTTTGGCTCTACATTCTAGAAAGTATTCTCATCTTTTTTTTCTTCTGCACTTAGCCACATAGCAACAACAAAATGTGCATACTTTAATTTTATGTTGATTTTTTAGTGAAGTTAGTGTATACACGAAAGAGTAACATCTTTAACATTATAAAATAGAATACCTTGTGAGGAAAATGGGCACACACCTGGTCTAGGTACTTCTTACATAGTGGCTCTTCCTGGCGCACCTCAAACTCATTGGCCCCGCCAGTGAGGAGACGGCGGTGGGCCTCATGCCAGGACAGGCCCCGGCGGAGGTCTGTGCCGAGCCGCTCAGCCACCACATCAAAGGGCAGCTGGCAGGCCTCCTCAGTGCGCATGCCCTCAGCTGCCCCTTGGGCCAACGGCAGTGCCTCCGAGTCGTCAGAGTCGGAGGCGCCACCTCCACCCGCCTCCTGCATGTCACAACGCCCCATGTCCAAGGTCGCAAGAGCATACAGAGTCGCATGCATGTTACTAGACATCCGCAAACACTCCATAAGGTCGCAAGAGCATACAGAGTCACATGAATGTTACTAGACATCCGCAAACACTCCATAAGCTGTGGCACTTTTGTCTTGCAACAGTTAGGGTGCTCAATTATGGTGGCGCAGTAACTGACATGGCAGTGCTCAGCTGCAGATGATCAAAGGCACACATTGTGCTTCAGCACTTTCAGTGAAGTGCCACATACCTTTTCAGGTGCTGCATACACAATTGTACTCACTAAGGTATGAATTCTGGAGTTTTACGTGGCAAAACCATGATTCGATTATGAGGCATGCTGCAGTGGGAGACTTTGGATTAATTTTGACCACCAGGGCATCTTTAATGTGCCCCCAATGCACAGGACACTGGCGTTTGCATTTCGTCCCCATCAAAATGCAGCCGCTCTGGCCAGGACTTCATCTCACAACCTCGTGCTTAGCCACACAACACCACGGCCGCTAAGCCACTGCGGGGGGTTTACACACTAAGATAATGCCTACAATTAAATAATTAAATTATACTTAAAATGTGTTGCATAACTCTTTAAGACATTTGTGAATTGACCTATGCTGCACAATTTATTAAGTAAACTGTTTTAGAGAAAAGGATCGAAACAGATTTCCTGGGATTTGCTCACGGCTCCATACAATTCACTACCCAGAAGAACTTTGCTGGCAGTTTGGTTTTTTGGACGTGTTAATCGAAAGAAACGCATGCTGCCTTGGAAAAGGACACCGGGCGATAACTTCACTTGACTTCCGTTCGCCCAGCCTACCACTAGCGCTCAGTTGCCACTTCCCTGAAACAGCAAGCCTGGATTGTTTGGTTGAATCAAGATAACCAAGTCTCTGACATGCTAAATATACCCTGCAACGTTTCCAAGTGCAGATACCAAAAAGTGTCAATTATTTCATGAAACGTCATTCTGGGAGGCCTGCTACATCACGTACCGCATCCCAAAGCCTGCGTCGCCATTCCCCATGTCCCTGGAGTGAGTGAGGCCTTAGCACATGTTCTGGGCACCTATGCAGTGCATGTGGCACAATTCCCGCATGTGAGTTGCAGCATTAACTGGTACACGTGAAAGACAAGCTGAAGAAAATGTTTCCAGATGTGGTACACAGAATAGGCTGCACAACTTGCAAATGTTTACATCAGCAAAAGTGGCAATTTCTGAAAGTGTTTGAAACAACATATGTACATTATCGAAAAGAAGAATGCAACTTCTAATTAACTTGAAGCACGTGGAAGTCTCCAATCATGACATTGACTGGGACAATGCTTCCATAATCGCCAAGGAAAAAAAAATTGCATTTCATGGCAGTATCTCCAGTCTTTGGCTATCCAGACACGAAAAATGATGAATCACAACAATGACCCTCTTAAGACAAGATGCTGAGGTCAGTTTATGTTTTGTGACAAAGACTTCTTGAAGATGAAATGTCTTAATACTTGTCAATAACTTTTTGGTCAGCATCCTTCCCTTGCTTTAGAGATGAATTTCTACCTCACCAGGTGAGATCTCATCATATCATCAATTTCAAAGTTTGAATTAAGTTACATAACACAGGGCACACACTATTAAGCTGAGCAAAGTGAAGGCCATAAAGAAGCCAACATCACAGCGGGGACACTTAGCGGATCAGAGATTTTCTTTATTTTCAATGACAACTTCTCACTACATCATCAAGCCACAGCTGTGTGTACAGTTATCCAGCAGTTCTATTATGCGTGACCCATTTCGCCAGAATTCACTCTGATGTGACAAGGATGCACAATTAACAGTGCCATGCATTCCTAAGACAGTGCAATGATGATGACATTGCTTTGGGCTTACAGAACAAGGAAGGAAAGAGAAAAGCGGAAGGCAGGGAGGTTAACCAGAATAACATCCGGTTGGCTACCCTACACCGGGGGAATGGGAAAGGGGAAAACAAAGATGACAGGGAGACAGAGGAGGCAAGAAAAGAAGGAAATTAGTGGTGAGTTTGCTAATGCGTGTGGTCTAATAGTTATTGCACTAATATTACAGAACAAAGTACTGGGACCTTGCTACTGCCAAGAAGCACTCAACTGATGAGCCCACGAGAAACTCAAGCTAGCATACCCAGCCCTGTTAGAATCCTTGAACAACACTATCTGCACACAACTATGCGACTGTTTCACATCCAAAGTTGTGCTGCACATAGTGTGCATTTTGACCTGGATGCATTATATGATAATGTAAATATAATGGTTGCACTCTCAAGGAAGTGAGGATTCATACTGTAATTACTGGGTCAATATCCATCCATTAAAGATTTAAAAAAAAAACAAGAAACAAATATTGGTACTAGTTCTTTAATATTGTTTTTTTTTTCTTCATTTTCTGTTCCTCATTTCTGCCTGCAAGTCTTCAACAAAATGAATAACTCAATTTCTGTTTGCAACTACTACAAGATGCTTATACTGTACTCCTTTCTTGTACATGGCTAACTTCAATGGTGTTCACAGCACACACACACGAGGAAGTAGAGGACAGGCAGAGGGTGAAAGAGCGCTGACTTCCAACTAATTTTATTTTCATGAAGAACTGAATTTATGTACTGGTGGAAAGAACACAAGGTTAAAAAAAAGCGACTGATGTGACACATCAACTATCGTGTTTCAAGCATGTGTCCACAATTGCCTCAAAGCCCGGCAACATCATATTCACGTTTTAGCAGTGCAGCAGGAGCTGTACCGACAGACATCACCAAGCTTATTTATCATTTCAGCCTCGATAATTTCACTATTTAGCTGGATCATACACTTTGCCATCACTTTGCGTTAATTAAAAAGAGGTGCACAACAGCAGTCGCAGCACTGAATGTCCAGGTGACCCCGCGTACCTGCATTAGTTCGAAGTCGGCACTTTTTCGCTCACTGCCTGTCCCTTACTTCCTTAGTATGTGTGTGATGTGAACACCATCAAAATGAACCATTACCAAATTGGTCAAGCTTCAACACTTCTATACTGACATGGTAGGTTTAGCTGTACTGTAGATTTGAACACGGTTTTGTTAACCTCATCTAGCTTCAACCATGGAGTCTCCCCAGCATCTAAGTCTAGCCGATGAGACCAATCACTATAAACCCAGTATTGAGAAGAGCACCACTTACTCTCATTATTTTCACCAGCATCCACTAGGCACAGCCTTCAGTACCAGTCACACTGCAGTGCTCAATGCCTACTACAGACAGCTAGAGCGTCATTCAAACTAACATTTTAATTTCATGTCTGGCAGAAGGGCACTTCTGAGTGTGCTTGAGTCAACTGCAATTAAACTCAATGCAAGTGAAGTGCTGCTACTTGGTAATTTTCAAGTGCACATGACTTTAATCCTGCTTGACCTATGTTAAATGCAATAAAGAATCTCAAGCATGATCAAATGCTGCCATCTGCCCACTTGACCTTTGTAAGCTATCACATGCTAAATAACAAAAAACTACCCACAACATTAAAACAGTAAGTACTAACATTTGATGTAAACAGTATTTAGCACAGTGCACGAATTTTCAATCCCACTCTTGTAGTTGCTATGACATGTAATATTAATTATAGATGCCTTGCCCACTGCTGAAAAGTTATTATATGAAGTGGATTTTCTTTACATACATTACTATCAATAGTTCTTGTTGCATGAGGAGGCACATTTGTCAAATGCAGATTTTTGTTTCCAGTGCATTCAGTGACATGTGGTACTTAAGAGAGATCAACATCAACATTTTTATGAGCATTGAGTGAGACCATGCAGCTGCTTGGTTTCCGAATTGCATTTGAAATTTTTAATCCAAACTGGCTAAAATCGAGGCTTGATACTGCCTGTGTGAAAGGACCATAAGTTAACGAGTTTCAAGAAAACCAGTTGGTGTAGAAAACCAGTTGTGTCAAGTCTTTTTCCATGCAGAATAATAAAAACTCATCTGGCTGCGATAAAATGTGGGGCAGCATGAACAAGACTGGAAACATGAGGGCTTAAATGACATGCCCCAACAGCACAGCAGTAATTTCAAGCAGTAAGTTAACAACTACTGCGACGGTTTCGCAGTGACCATCCAGCAAGCATTATGTAAAACACACACTGCATGCTGTGCGCTAGTGCGACAGGTAGCTCTCGCATGAGCACACGAGAGGTTGCACGAAACGAGTACACAGGGAAAAAAAAATAATCGCACCGTAATGTTAAAAAAAAAATGGATGAACAAGCGAATGATCGGTGAACAGCGAAAGGAAGGTAGCATGAAAAACGTTGCAGATGCGATCCTCCCAAGACCCAACAGCGACTGTCGCACGCCGGTAAGCTCTAAATCGATAGTTTCCGTCAGCGACTCATCGATTAAGCTTTCCTTCATCTGGGTGGGCGACGCAAACCGGTGTCTATATTTACGCCAGCTTACCGTACGGATCAATGCCGTTCCTTGAAGTATGCGGCGGCTTGCAGCCCACGGCTTGGCCACAAATTTTCGCTTGCGAAAAGACACATCTGCTAATGATTCGCTCATACTGAAACCGTCCAAAGCAGAAGTCGTGAAAGTCGGGTCGCGTATGGTCAATTCGCCGGTACCATAATTTGTGATGGTGTTAGATCAAGGTAAAAATATATCTAGGAATCAATCGTACTTGGGCACCCTATTAACACCTTCCTTCGAGGGGACATTGCCTTCAGTTTGGATAACGTGGAGAAAGTGGCGAACCAGCTTCAACACGAGCCAAGACAGCGCGTACTGGCACGTGTGCACGAGCATTGCAGTACAGTACTTTCTTTACCTGTGCCGGGCCGGCTGTGCGGTTCAGAAGACGCGACAACTTCCCCACACGCCTATATGTCGTCAAACAGCGAACACACAGAAAGTGTTTAATCTCCAATGATTTCCGTCTTCAAATGGCCACCATGCTACAACCAGCAGTAAAATGTACCTGCTATCAACGACTACCGCGGCTGGCGCAACCGAAACATGCCTCAGGTAGAGCAGAACCACATTGGCCGTTTTTATTCAGCCACTGGCCACTGCTTAAGAGGCAGCAGCCAATTAGACATTCTGCACAGGACATGACGTAGCATGGTGGGTCAAACGAACACTACCATAGGCAACGATTCGTTAAAAAAAAAAGAACAAGGTTGAGAAACCGGATAGAATTGCCTATGTTACCAATAAAGTATACAACAGCTCACCGAAAGGCTATGCTGTGCGTTTTGCCTCGTTGGCGATCCCTGGCGATGAACTTCCGTAGGAAGCTTTGCGTAGTTTGTCTTCATGCCGGATTTGCAGTTCCCGTTCTTATTTTTGTTTGCTGTTTCTATTTGAAACAGCTTATGTTACATGTGCGGTGTGTTCACGGCAACCTACACACTCTGGGGTAGGCGAAGACGCACTGCAAGCATACGGTTTGAGCATGACGCTCAAACCCAGCAACGCAGAGATGGCACTGCTGTACGCACCATCCGGACAACGTAAAGCACACAGAGGCGATCCAGATGTATTGCCATAGATTAAAGAACCAACTTGTATTGCCTTCTGAAACGACGCTTGAAAAAAAAAAAGTGACGGAGTGACATAAGTTGTTTGCGTAGTGTGCTGAAGTGCACGGTTAGTCTGCGGTTTCGTATGAAATAAAAGTAGTTCGGAGCTTCATGCAGGCATGATGTTCTGTATATTTGCACATATCGTGGCTACCGATCTATCCATGTACAGTTTTAGTATTATTTGTAAATGCATTTTATCATACTAGTTCCCGGAGTCGATGTAGGATAACACGTTTCCTTTCTCTTTCCCAGTTTATATGCAGAAAGTGATTTGAAGCCTCTAACTACAGATTTTTCCCCATTAGAAGCTGGCTAAAGTTGACGGCAGTCTGCTAGCGATCGCTCTCTGTGTTCGAGCTGTTTGAACTTTCTCACAATTTATTTTTGAACAGAGGAACGGAGTGTCGCGGGTTCATTAATCTCGAGATCATCAAAGGCGAGCCCGTTCACGCCAGATAGCTAGTGTTAGCGATTTTGATGCTGAGATATAGCCCGTATTTGACAGCCGTGTCCTTGCACTCGCACTACAGTTTGCAGTTATGTCTGAAAGTTCCTATATAATTATGTGAAAGCCTTCATTGCGACTATGGCGGCGGATGATTATTATACGTTTTCTCAGAGTGACCTGCCAGCTTCAAGTTTCGGACTTATTGAGGAAATTCGGAGGCAAGGGAAGCTATGTGACATCACACTCAAGGTGAATACCTTGTATTCATTGCTTTTATATAATGAGTGCTTCGAAAAAGGCAAAACTTCGCCCTGTTCGGTTACCTAGGTCGACGATGAAATCTTCACTGCACATAGGATTGTCCTGGCTTCCACGATTCCCTACTTTTACGCTATGTTCATGCACGATATGATGGAAAGCAAGCAAAAGGAGATCACCATTCGTGGCATTGAGGCCTCGTAAGTTAATATTTCATCTGTGCGTGCGAGGAACACACATTCCGTTTTGTATTTCAGGGCACTGGAAGCTCTCATTAATTTTGCGTATAGCGGCAAGGTGAATATCACAGCCACAAACGTGCAGTCTTTGCTAGTTGGCGCCTCATTTCTGCAGCTGCTCAAAGTGAGGGAGGCCTGTTCAGAGTTCCTTGTTAAAAGGTAAGTCTTGCTATCTTAAATCTGAACTGAATATATACGCATCGTTGACGTTTGCCTTAAGACTTCCACGTTAACCTATTACTGTCTATTTTGCGCAGGCTTCATCCTAACAATGTGTTGGGCATACGTTCATTTGCGGACACACTTGGCTGCCCTGCCCTGGTCGAGGCCACTAATAAATTCATTCAGAAGCACTTTCTGGACGTTTGCCAGTCAGATGAATTCCTTGCACTCCCCCTGCAAGATGCTATTGAAATCATTGGTTGGGATCAGCTCTACGTCGTGTCTGAGGAGCAGGTACTGGTTTTTTGTTTCTGGGTTGAAAAAAATCCTTGAATGGCGTATATGTTCGGATGACATTTGCACACCAGATGAAAATGAAAGGCAATGCTTCAATAGCATGTTCTGCTGTACACTTTGCATGCTGTTGAGGATTTGCCCCCTTTGAAATCCTACATGTGTCTCAAAATGACCATAATGGACATTTAATTTTATTTACTGTCTTACTTGCAGTATCCCATTAATATTTCTAATCTCTTCGTGGGATAACGTTTTACATGAGTGGCAGTGTTGAAATGGTCGGTGAGCGCGTGCAAACTGGCTCTGCTAGCACATTCTATGTTGCAAGTCTTCGCACAGGTAGCTTTTATCAGGAATCGTATGCTTACGAAAGGAAGCTTGAGCAGTTGCCAGACAACAAAATCAAGCAGGACATTTCCTTAGTGCACTGACCAGATATTTTCCTTCATAATCGCCTCACTTTTCATTGGTTACCAGCCACACAGGTTTTATCACATTTGCATTTTCTGCATTCTCTGTGGCTTGTGCATCATTCCAAATAAACATTGGTGCATGTTTATGCATGTATGCAGTAAAGTGGATGATGAGGAAAGCAGAATGGATTGCTATGTGTGAAAGGAAATAAATTCTGCTAAGGGAAGGCAGGAACATCATAATACATACACTATACAACTTGTAATTGGATTACTAGTAAACTGCTACAGTAGTATGCTGTAATCTGTGTCATACCGCTTTTAATAGTAGTAGCCATTATGTGGCAGGTTTCTTGGCAGGTCATCACTGTGATGAAGCCTTGACCAGCAACAGATGTGTTGCTTTTACCAAAATCATTCAAAGCTGCTGAGACTCATGTGATCCCCTCTTTATTTCTAAATTGCCATTCAGCAAATTGCACCATAAAAAATGTCACTACCTGCATATTCACAGAGTAACTAGTGTTGCTTGTGAAACGTGTGGTGCGCGCTTTACAGTGGTGTCGATCTATCCTTACACCAAAGCAGGACTGAGTAGAGTGGTCAAGTGGTTGCTATTATAAAGTGTGTGATACTTCCAGAGGAAGTTTCTTTTTGAATGACGTCCACAGAACCAGGTTACAAGATTTGTCCGTAAGATGAAAACAGAAGGGAGTGATTTTCAAAGCTTGGTGTGCACGACAAACAATACCTTAAGAGTACCCTGAGCCCACGGTTACTACAATGAACTGAAAAGCAACTGTGGCTCATAAGGTGGTGTCTCACATTTTCTTAGCATGAAAGTGAGAGTGTCATTAATATTTTCTCATACTCCTAAGGTACTCGCTAAAGTGCAAGAATGCGCAAAACAAATGTTTTAAATGTTTTGGAGGAGTACTGACATATATTCAAAATTGTAGAAATTGTACTGCATGCTTCCTGCACATAAAAAGATGAGAATGAATATGAAGATTGGGAAACACTGATAAAGAAAACTTTCAGTTGGTAATAATGTTAGTCTCGAAATTCTGGACCTGGCACCATCGACGTTATCATGGTGTCGTAACACACCAAAATTTGCTTACCTGTAGGCATAAAGATATCTCTGATATTGTTGCTCATTAAAAATAAACAAGAGTGCTGTGCATGTTTTCGTCCCTGCGCTCACTAGTGGCAACTGCAGTTATGGCAGTAATAGAGTGAGCCATTTTATCATGAAGTCCTGACACAACGCATTTGCCTCCTAGCTACCAAAACCGAAATTGGTTGGTTGAAACAAATATTTATAGTAAATTCTATAGGGAGCTCTGATGCTTGCCAGTATTTCTTTACTGGGGTTTAGTCCTTCATTTGCCAGAAGAAAAGAAAAAAAAAGTCAAAATTGTCATGTCAAGACACCTGAATTAAAAACTGAAAAGTCTGGCGTAATGAAAGATTTAAAGCTCACTAGTGTGTGAAGGAAAAGCAGTGTATTTTATTCCATTCTGCTGACATGCAATGGGACACCCTTGTCACTCATCATCCTTGATTCTTTCATGCAGAACTTCATTGTGTTGAGCCTAGGGTGAAGTACAATGTGCTGATGCAACTGGGATACTTAATGCTGGCTACCATGATCAACTGCTTTTGACTGGCATAGAGAATTTGACAATTCTATCTGCAGTAGGTAGAGTACTGCTTGGCATTATATTAAAACAAATTAAAAATGCCATTTCTTAAACAGGAAATTTATGTTTCAGGATTGCCATCATACCCAAAAAATTTCTTGCCACATGAAACTGGGCTCAGTGCATCCATTTCTTTTCTTGTCAAATGGTGCAGTTGGTGTTATTTGCCAACTGCTGAGAACTTGCTTTTTCTGTACTCTGTTCTTTGTCAGGTATGGAGCAGACACAGAGTGACATCACACTGTTAAAAGCATACATATTTTATGCGTTGTCATCAGAACAAAATTTTCACTCATCAGCAGTTTATTACTTTGGCGACATATAAAATGCACGAAAGGCTACCTGATTGTTTATAACCCTCTCATGCTTGTAACAACTTATAATGCACCGTGTGCGTGCAACACATGAGCTCACTTTTTCACATGTTCCATTCACAGAAACTGCATTCTATCAGGGGATGCTAATTCAGTGCTCTATACGTGCACAGTGCTTGCAAACCACATTTAGTTGTAAGTACAGCAAGCCACACCTGAGTGGTTCACCATGCAAATTTTTTTGTGCCGATTGCTAAAGGAATGTGATTATAGCAACCAGTGTTAAGTTTTTCATATGTATTTAGCACAGCATGGCTCATCTATGTTCACTGACATCGGGTTCTGCACAAAGGAACCAAGGAGGGTGAGTGAGGAGGGTCTTTTGCCCAGCCTTTCGTGCCCAGCGTGTAGATTCAAAGTTGGCCATGGCAAGAACACTAATGCTTTAGCGAATATCGTTACAGATTGGTACCTTAGAAAATGAGGGAGCTGATGCTGTTTTGACATAGCACACAACCGTGTCTTTACTTTCAATATGTTATGTAAATTTGGCAATGCCTGTATGCTTATATGCCGCAACCTACAGAGCTCACACCTGTATCAGTGGGTTACCAGAGGATCCTACCCTTCAGCAACCTTTAGCTGTTGTGCTCAAGTTGCGCATCAGGTGCACTAATGCAGCTGATTGCCATCACTAGCATGGACATGCACCAAGACCTTTATGCCCAGCTTGTGGATACTGCTGTGAAATGTTTGAGCAATTGTTTTTACAATTCCAGACTTTCAACAGTTGTCATTCTGTGCTCGTCAGCAAATTGCAACAGCTGGATCTTTCACACTCTTTGCTCCCTGACTTTTTATTGCCAAAGGGTTAAGCTTCAAGCTAATACGAGGCCTGCACACTCGACTTGAATATCTAGTGATCGTTCACTGTCTGTATGTATTGTATTTTGCTGTGCTTTTTTCTCCTATTCAAGTGGTTGTGCCTCATGCACCTGAAATTGCCAGCCAGCTTTTCTTTCTATTTTGTGTTGTGTTTATGTTTCTGTGAAATAATAAGGGCTATACATTTTCAATAACTGAAACTGTAGGGCACCACCACAGTAGTCTATGAAGAAAAATAACACATCTGCCCATTGCATAGTGCATGGCTTAGTAGCTAGTAGTTTATGTAATTGTTATTTCTGGGATTTGCATTTTAGCCATCCAGTAATGAGCAGTGCTGGCATAAGAACTCCGCACTTGCATTTCGTTCCTTTGCAGGTGTTTGAAGCAGTGATGTCATGGGTGCTATATGATCGGGAAAACCGGGGCTCTCTACTGCCGGAGGTGCTGGCACATGTTCGATTGCCGCTGCTGAGCCCCCAGTTTCTGGCAGACCGGGTGGCTGCCGAGCCCTTAGTGCGTGGTTGTCACCGGTGTCGTGACCTACTAGATGAGGCACGTGACTATTTACTCATGCCTGAGCGCCGACCATTGTTGCAGGGATTTCGCACTCGACCTCGCTGCTGCCCAGATGTGGCAGGCCACATCTATGCTGTCGGTGGTCTCACTAAAGCAGGTCAGTTACACTACTTTAGGTGCAATGGCTCACAATGCATAAGTGCAGAAAAACCACAAAGGGTTGGCTTAACTGTCAACACCCTGTTTCTAGATTTTTGCGGTGGAAAGCATCTGTTTGAAGATGTACGCTCACAGCTTTTTAGCTGGTGCAGTTTGTGATAAGTAGCTGTAAAATTAAATCGATATCCACCATAGCGTTTATCTATGGTAGATAAACACTGATTTTATTTTAATACATATTTTATACTTTGGTTTGACTGAAAACTTACCCAGCTTTAAAAAAAGTCAATTTCATCTCCAACATAATGTGCTACAGGCACTTAGGAGCATGAGTGGGTTGCGAACAACCAGGCTGCATTCTGTACTCTCTTTATGTTGCTGCTTATTGAAGGTTTAAGTTCTGATAATATGCGTTTTAACTAATTAGCAGGAAAGAGATGAGAAATCGGAGCTCACATATGTATGTAAGCACGGTGGACTACATGGATGACAGTCATGATGATAAACTGAAAACTTTAAATGGCCATGAATATAACCTACATTCTAGAGTGTGTTACGTGGGAACTACAGAAATTCAAAACGTGAAGTTTTTGCCATAAAAATTCAGTTTTAGTCAACAAGCTTTCGCCTCATCATCAACCTTAAAAGATATCCGTAAACAGATCAAATTACGCTGTGTGATGCACCTTTATGGTCTGCATCAGTACCATGCGGACATAGCACAGTGCGTACAACGTCGCTGTGTCTGACGAGGTGTGCACTTAAGAAGGAGGGTGTGGATTCTGCACATATAATTAAAAAAGAAAAAAAAAGGGAAAGAAACTTAGGCATGTAGTCGTTACACATGAATATTGAAACGGAGCCTCTTGCTTTGTGTCTGAAGCCATGGTTTGGTACATGCTGTGCCTTCGAACATTTTCTTTGATAAACTACTGTACATGTACATACACTGTCAACAGGTTTTTCATGTCCTGGCATGCTATTTTAAAATGATTGATTTCATTTTCCTTTCATTATTCGCTCTGACAAAGTTGCACCATGATGTTATTGCCAGGATCGGCCACTTTGTGCGTCGAATTATAAGGGGAATGGCAAATGAAAATAGATTGTTACTGTGACCTCCTTCTAATGATCCCTTTCATTTTCCGTTCCTTTTGCACTTAGTCATTGGCTCGGATGTGCCTCAGGTGCCTCTGCGGCACCAGTGTCACTGTGTTAGGATTGGTCACAGTATGCAACGCACGATAAAAGAAGAATGCAATATGAAATAGACTGTTAATAAATGCAGGCCCTGCTCTTGCGCTTTCAGCAGTCATTCATCTTATCAGCATTTCTTTCTGTGTGCCATTGGAGCACTATCCTTTTGCAGTTTATTGCAGGCCTTTGCGTTAGCTTCAGCTTGTACACTACTAGCAGGAGTTCTCTCCCCTTCCTGCAACGGGCAATATTTGCCATGAGAGCAGACAATGTTTATAACAAAGTAATAGATATAACTAAGTAATTTGGCTCCGCCTAAACTCCGCCTAATTACGTTATATCGAGATTTATAAAAACCTCGATATAACGAACTCAGGGAAATTGTCACTTTATCTTGTACTAAAATTCGACCTTTTATGCAAACGAGTACAGCTGCCAGTGTATTTTTCTTGCATGGAAGGGGCTGAAAAATATTTTGAAATATTGGGTATTCGGAAAAAGCAAACTTAAATGCAAAAAAAAAAAGAAATTTGAACTAGAGTGTTGTAAACCAAAGGTACAGTTGCATGTGAGATATTTTCTCCGTGGTGCAAGTGAAGCCTGTGAAGCATTGACATCCTCACCACCACCACAGCTGATAGTGTCACCTGCAGAGGGACGATGCTATCGCTGAAACCCCAACCCTGCACTCGCGGGAAGACATTTTCTTTTAGCAAATTTTGTTGAGACTTGAAACTCCTGTGAAAAGCAATAAAAATATAATAACCCCTAAATACATGGGATAATTACACAGAGAATGTGAATACAATGGATTGAATGTCTTCTACGAAAGATTGGTAATCTGATACCTGAGAAAACGGTCACTCAGTGTCCGAGTCATTCTCGCTGGATACACTTGCATTAGATTCGATCGCGTATGCTTCTACATTCAAATGTGAATGTGTGTAGACAAGTTTTCGAACACGTTTACTTGTGAGCCTGTTGTGAAGCTTGTTAGGAAAATTTCTAAATAAAGACCAGTTTTATTCACAGTTGGCAGGTGGTGAACATGTCTGCGTCAAAGGCCTTGCCACCAGGTTGACAGTCTCGGAAGAGAACAGCAGTTTACGATAGGTAGCGAGACACTGGAAGTGGTAAGGGAATACATCTACTTAGGGCAGGTACTGACTGCGGATCCGGATCATGAGACTGAAATAATCAGAAGAATAAGAATGGGCTGGGGTGCATTTGGGAGGCATTCTCAGATCATGAACAGCAGGTTGCCATTATCCCTCATAAGAAAAGTGTGTAACAGCTGTGTCTTACCAGTACTCACGTACGGGGCAGAAACCTGGAGGCTTACGAAAAGGGTTCTACTTAAATTGAGGACGACGCAACGAGCTATGGAAAGAAGAATGATGGGTGTAACGTTAAGGGATAAGAAAAGAGCAGATTGGGTGAGGGAACAAATGCGAGTTAATGACATCGTAGTTGAGATCAAGAAAAAGAAATGGGCATGGGCAGGACATGTAATGAGGAGGGAAGATAACCAATGTTCATTAGGGGTTACGGACTGGATTCCAAGGGAAGGGAAGTGTAGTAGGGGACGGCAGAAAGTTAGGTGGGCGGATGAGATTAATTAAGAAGTTTGCAGGGACAGCATGGCCACAATTAGTACATGAACCAGGGTAGTTGGGAGAAGTATGGGAGAGGCCTTTGCCCTGCAGTGGGCGTAACCCGGCTGCTGCTGCTGATGATGATGATGAACAATGGTGTGGCCTTGTATGTGGATGTTGGCCGTAGGTGAGCCCAGGAGGTGGGGGTTCTTTCTAGAGGAAACCATAAAAAGTTCAGATTTTTGTGGAGCACATCGGAGCCCATAGGACTTGACATAATCATTGACCATGCCGGCTACCATTTGCAGGCAAACCTTGATTTCTTCTAGGGATAACATGCCCGACCAGATGTTAATATCATCAGCATATGTGCCTCATAATCATACCTTGGTTTTGGGGCACATAAAACCCCAGAATTCAATCATCAGCATATAAGCTGTGATGTATGCCCGAAATGGAGTGAGGGATTCCGGTGAGTGATGAGAGAGGGAGCGTAAACTTTATTTTGAAATCAATAAGGTTTGAGTCTGGCGTCCTTTTAGTGGCTTTGGGCACCTGCCGCGGACGCGGTTCCGAGACCTTGACTCGAAGCGGCTTCCTTGGCTCGCTGGACGGCCCAGAGTTGTGCTGTCAGGTTAGAGCTGAGCAGTGCGGTCTTCCAGTGCGAGTGGAGGCTGGCCGTGGAAGAGACGGAGGGGTCGGCACTGCCCGACTTGTTTGTTAATTGCTGACATTCCCATAACATGTGATTAAGTGTGGCAACCTTGCCACATGATGTGCATCTGTTTGTAATGTATATGTCTGGATACATGGCATGCATGAGTTTCTGTAAGAATCTGTTTGTAATTGTCTGAAGTGTACTGCTTGCACTCTGTCTAACCTAGCATGAGGGAATGGGTATACGCGTCTTCGTAACTGGTAGTGTGTCGTGATGTCGTGGAACCTGGTCATACGATCCTCGCACGCCCAGACGTTTGCAGTACCCCACGGGGGCTCTTCCTCCGATGATGCTCAGTGAGTGAGGCCTCGAGCAACGCAGCGAGCTTCTTTGTTGGGGGTGCTCAATCCAGTGTGTGCCGCGATCCATAGCAAATGCCTTCGGTTATCGAAGTCAGCCTCTCCCTGGTGTATGGGATGTCGCTGGAGTATGTGATTCGCCTCTTGCGAGATGTGCCCATTTGCAAAATGTGAATTGCTATTTGTGAATCGCAGATCACGTATATCGCTTTGGTTTGTGCGATGGCCAGTGCTATGGCCGCTTCCTCTGCCACTTCGGCATGTGCCGTGTTCACGGTGACGCTCATGAGGTGGTTGCCTCTGTGGCTAGTAACTGCCACCACAAAACTCTTCCTGTCTCGATAATGGGCCGCGTCGGTGAAGACGGCCTCCTTGTTGTTGGAGTAACTTTGGTTCATGTGTTGCGCCCTGGCTTTACGTCTCCTCGTGTGGTGTTGGGGGTGCACGTTGCGTGGCAATGGGGGTACATATAATTGCTCGTGTATGGTTCTAGAAATTTCTACTTTGATGCCGTGCTGCCTATGGTACGTGATGCCGAGCTTTTCGAGCACGTGTCTGCCCAGGCGGGTCTTGGATAGGCACTCGAGTTGGGACACTTGTTGCGCCTCCACGAGTTCCTCGAGCGTGTTGTGTAAGCCTTTGGTATCACCTGGAAGATGGCACACATCGTGATAATCGCGGAGGGTCATACATAGAGTGATGAGAAAACGAGACAGCTTTTATCTTTCAAGGAAAGTATTGTGCTAGCTATAGACGGTGTGAATTTCGCCCTCGGGCTTTTTGTTGACTTCAGGAAAGCGTTTGATCACCTCAATCATGATATTCTTATATCTAAGCTTTCAATGTATGGAGTTCACGGCATCACCTTTGTTGTGCCATCCTACGAGGACCATGTGGCTACCACAAGGCGACGGGAGGTGCCATACTACATGGCTACCACGAAGCGACTGTAGCTCCCACTTCTCCGCGTCGAATCAAGAATTCGACGCTGGAGGCGACTTCAAGAAGTGCCCAGCCATCTCCGCAACGAATCAAGAATTCGACGCGGGTGACATCATCACCCTGCTCCGCCTGGTTCCTGCCGACGGGAACTCGTCCAAACTGGTTCCTGCCAATGAGGGGTCGCCGAAGGGATTTACGGGAGATCTGGCCCATTGTGAAGAGAGAGAGAGAGAGAGAGTCGCTTCCAGCCGCCCAGTCAGTCTGATGCGCTCTTACTGCTACCTGTACGCTATCATCCACTATCTGTAAATATTGTATAAAGTTTTTCGTTTCTTTGTGTCGTGTCCGCTGCCGGAGAGGTGATGCGAGCAAAAGACTGACGCCACTTCGATGTAGCCACGAACTCAAAAAGTCCTGTGTTTATTAGACAGCCGCTTTTTATCCCTTTTCCTCAATGATGTCACAGCCTGTGCACACGAGTGCTTGGACAGATCAAAGATAACCGATAACACTACATCTACCCGTTTCTTTATTATTTTTTTTTACAACACATAGAAAACAAATGAACCACAACACAACCAAACAGTATGAAATATACAAATAGGATCAGTATGCATCGCAAATCGCAACAGCACCGAGTTGCAGTAGGCATCTCTCAAGTGTAGCCATATCGCTTTGGTGGCCTTATTTCTCTACCGTAGCGGGTCGTATAACCACCAGGTCTCCGATCCTCATATGGGGCAGCAGCCTTCGTTGAATTAAGGGGAGACATGGGTCTTCTGGCCCCAAAAAATCTTTAAGAAATTGACTTTTTGTAACAATTTTTTTGTAATCTAGACATCCTAGAGAAGCTATTGCTGCAATAATAACGCATTCTAATGAGTACTTATTTTGTTATTGCGCTCTAAAGTCAGCTTCATCGCTGCTTTCGCTCGCAAATGCCCCTCGAAAAGAGGCGAATTGAATGCCTTCGTCTACGCCAACCATTACCCGCAGCGCGGCCATTTTGGAATCATTCAAAAGCTGGATTCTTCTACATTCCGTTTTTAGTGGGAAAAGGGCACCAAGTCTGGCTACTATGAAGGGACATGCTTTCGAAAAAAGGGGAATACTCGCATGGCATTAGCGCCTTTGTACCACGTAGGGTAAATCCTGATCTCTGATTGGACGACCGGGAGTTTCGTTTCTCCGACAATGTGAGACACCATGTTAGACGTGGTTTTCACGCAGTCTAGTGCGTCTTAGCAACGCGAAGATGGCTGGCGGTCGACGGAAGTTCGCCACGGCGCATGCTTTCGGGAAAAAACGCAAGCGACGTTCTTGGATACCCAAGTCGCGTCAGATGAATCGGCAGTGACGGCAACCAGCACAGCGACATGCACCAGCGAGCGAACGGCAGCTACCAAAGCTATGGCCGCGCGCGCGATGCCTGTGGCCAGCAACACGGCAAGGGCAACGCACGTCGACACGCTTCTCATCACAGAAGCCAAACAAGTGGCAATTGAACGTCGCGCGGAGAAGGAACGACAGAAGCTGTCTTCATTATCAGCTACCCACCGAAAGCAGTAACTTATCGGAGATTCCCCGGAAGCGGCGGCGAGCGGGACCGCGTTTACGATTCTAAGCCTAGTAGCTCTAAAACGCCTGCTTCGGTGCGTGAAATGCGAATTCTGCCGCGGCCCTTTGAACATGTTAAAGGGCGACTGGGAAAATTAAGTGGCCTTGAAACTAGTGGTGAACTGTGCCATTTGCGATGACATAAGCGCCAGATGGAGCTCACCGAGAAGAGGGGAATACAGGCTGAAAAAGACCAGCACCGGCTAGTGGCGTCTGACAAGAAGCACGCCAGAGCAGAAAAGTTCATGCATGCCATAAAGAAGAGGCGCATGAAAGAGAGCAATGGTGATTATCTACCTGGTAACTTCTAGTGCAAGATGGACTTGAATTTCTTGCTGTAATTGCTAAGAATAAATCTAGATCATGTCCTGGAACTTCATTTTGCGTTTTCTCAAAAGCTGCATTTCTCCTATGACACAGGCTGTTGCCCACAGTATCTTTTGATGTAATAGTCTGATTTCAATTATTCTTGTTGCATTCAAAAGCTTATGAGTTACTACACACAATAAAACTAATAAAATATGATATACCTTATGCTAGAATTTTTTATGTGGCAATACAACAGATAAGAATTTTGAGCTTCATAACCACCACGTTAGATACGGCAATAACTTTTGTAACAATAGAGCTAAAGTTACAGTGATAGTCTAATTGTGATCTCCGATTGTTCTAGAATGTGTAGTAATAAATTTTTCTCTGATATTCAGTGGAAATATTGTTGAAACGTTGGGCAAATTGATTTTCAGAAGGGAATAATTATCTCAAAAACTACTTAAAATAAGAAAAAATTGATTGCATATAGGCTTCTAGCAATCTATAGGCACAAGCACACAGACATTCGGTATTTGTGCTTTATTATTTCTTTAAACTTTAATTAATGTATTCACGCCACAGATTACACAAATAACAGATGCTGCCTTGAATAATTCTTGAAGCAACGTGTCACCACGCGACGTCACAGCAGTGTGATATGCATTGACTCTCCGACTGGGAGTGCGGTGCCCACAAGGAGAAGGGCAAATGGCGTTCGGTTTGAAATTTTAGCTCTTTCGGCAGCACATAGTGATATAATACATAGCCGACATGATCGTTAGGGCGCCGTGTATGCACAGCACTTGTCAGCTCAAAATAGCCAGACCTGGTGAGGGTCCCTTTAAATAACTTCGAGCATTGCCATTTAACAGTTTATACATATATACAAGGTCACGCAAGTCATTGATAAAGTGGTAAGTAAGAAAAGTTTATTTCTATTAGGCATATTTAGTTATTGACATTACCTACATTGAATACAATTTACTCTCCTTACAATGGACAAAAAATAATCCGACAAAAAAATGTATGTTTTATCCGAAGTCGGCAATATCCAAAACGCCTCACTTCCGGAACTTTCGTCACGATGTCTAACAACTTTATTGCAAAGATTGAATAACGAATGTCCAGAGTAAACAAACAAAAAGTTGCAGCTTTGCCTGAAAGGCAAATCATGGATTATGATAGCAAATTAAACAAGATGAGCATGACAGCAGTAGTGAGCAAATTGACCTTCGTGCTCTCTCTCGCTTCAACACGAACTAAACGTCGGAAGCACAGCACATATGAAGCTGTCAGCACTGGGTGCACTTTGTCCACATCGCAGATCGCTTTGAAGAAGAGGCCCAGGAGGATGCACACTTTGCTCACATCGCAGATCGCTTTCAAGATATGGCACCCCAATGGGTGTGCACTTTGTCCACATCACATAGCGTCCTACATACGGCGGCCGTGCCGTAAGCAGCAGCCGTGGGAGTAGAACCCCTCTCCCCCCCTCCCCCCCCATGTCTTGTGCGCAAAAGAAAGCGGCGCGTTTCCGCCCCGCCTTGCTCTCTTGCATGCGTGATACTGAGCTGCGATCATAGGCATACACAGGATGTTTTATGCGCCCGATGTTGAAAAAAATTGTCGCTAATTTCGTCCACTGTAGCCGATAGTCCGTTGTAGCATAGTCCATTAAAAGCGAACTTCTTTGCATTAATAAAATAGGTAGAACAAACTATGACTGAAATATGGTCCATTATATCTGAAAGTCTGTTGTACGCAGAGCCGTTGTAACAAGCTGACTGTACGAGATATGGTTACAGAAGGAGATTAATTGAACCTAATTGGTTTTTAATTTTGAAATCTGTTTTGAATGATGTGAAAGATAACTTTTTTCACATGCTGAAGAATTTTTATTAAATATGTGACGAACTATTCTTGTGAGTGTTGAAATTCATGTGTATATTTTATTACATTAGAAAATTTTTGTATCCCTTATGTCGTATTTCTAAAAAAAAAAGTGCATTTTGTGCATTTTGTTCAACGAACCTGACGCTAACCATGATAGCTATTGGGTCCAACTATGTTTTGACTTAGTATAACTAACTATGGTATCTATAGTGTCCAACTATGTTTTGAGTTAGTGTATGTAAACTTCTTGGCAAAGACTAAGTTAGAAACAAGCATGTCAGTGGTAAAAGAGGAAGCAGAGGGTAATTCCCAGACACTCTTTGAAGGCTCGTGGAAATTGCAGACTCCAGAAAGTCGGGGAACTTCTTGTTTAGGGCATTACAAGCCTCAACCCTTGGCTAAAGAATCTTTGAACTAGACATGTACAGGGTCGTCCACCCTTGGGGGGAACACGGCTCTGCGTGGCCTCTCCCTGGAGCGCCAGTGCATCTGATGTGGCTACGCATCAAAGTGCAGTGGCGTAGGCACATAAAGACCTAGGGGAGGTGTTTTGCGTCGTCTACTAAAGCGCTGGAGTGTGCCGCTCTTGCTTTGCTGTGATGTACACTTCACTAAACGCAGGTGACCAAGCGCTGAAGCTGTGTCACAGGAAAGCACACTTCACTCACTGGAACATTTTCCTGCTGGTTTTGTCTACAGCTTGTGAACAGCCTGCTTAGTCAATATGCACGAACAGAAACAAGCTTCTCAGCACATAAACGACATTGCGTACTTTTTAAAAAATTCTTTATAAGTGATGAGGGTTAAAGAACAAAGTTATTTTTTGCGTGCTCTTTATTAGGCTGGGGCCATTTTATTTTACTGCCACAGCTCTTGGTGCAGTGCATTCAGAAAAACCCATCAGGAGCACTTTTTATGATTGGGGTCATGACGTAATGAGCCTAGCACGTCTTTTCACACATCTCTTGATGCTATACCGAATTTGGTTAATTGACCTAAGAAAATGACCAACACTTGCCATAAATTTCACAGAAAATTAGAGTGATTGTGCAATTGTGCCTATATATTTTATCATGTTTGTCATATATTCTACCATTATGAAGAGCTAAAAAGACAGCACTTCAAGAAATGTACGTCAACAAATCTACCTTCAGTAACTAAGCAGTCATATACACTTCTCTGCAGCTCTCTTGTTGCCATAATCTAGGAAACTGCTCTTTTCGGCATAGCAACTGATTTAGTAGTAATTTTATGCCCCATTCTTATCTTTCTATATCCAATAAAAATATAACTCATTTTGGTTATCATACTCTATCTGAAATCGCCAAAGCGGTGCCGGTCCTTTGACGCATACTTGACACGAGCTGCCGCATTCTTGTTTAAAGGAATCGTCAATCAATTCTTTGCTAGCATTAATGAGCTGGTAATAAATAAGTGGTGCGGACGTTTTTTTAATGTGTATGTCCCTGGAACAATGCACACTGCATTCGAATGCTGCTCCTGTCAAATTTTAAATAGGTGGTAGGAGCAGAAAATCTAAGTGACGCATCAGCTTTCTAGCTTACATTAAGTTGTGTTCTTTAAGAAAGATGCAAGACAAGGAAGTCAAGTGAAAGAGGAAAGAAACGAGTGACATATATTTACAAAAACATTTCTGCGAAGCTAGACACGGAAGAAAACGTTGACGAAAAGACGTGGCGAAGTTGACAGCAACGTATCAGTATTTTAAAGGGATCAGAAAAGGAAGCATGACCTAAGCAAAAAAATTAACTCTGTGGTAGATTGTGCCGACACCCATGCCAGTTTAAAGTAGACGGCCTGACCTCAGCCATATGGGTTAATTATTTACATCACCTTATCAATGCAATCAAAGGATTGATCGGTGATTCCTCTAAATGAGAATGCGACTTCCTGCATCATATATGCAACAATAAACCGGCACTTCTTCCACAATATTACACAAGGTATGACAACCAAATTTGTTGTATATTTTATTGGATGTAGAAAAATGAAAATGGGAAATAAAATTACTGACAAATCAGTTGCTATACCGGACAGTGCAGTTTCCTACATCACGTAAAGTGATCCATGTGCATTTAGAGTGACATTAACACGGCAATAAGAGAGCCACAGAGCAGCGGATGTCACTCCTTAGTTACTGTCGAAGTAGTCTATTTGGCCCTCCATATTGGTAGAATCGATGACAAACACAATGAAATATATATGCACAATTGAACAATCACTCTACTTTTTGTGGAAATTTATGGCAGGTGTTGGTCATTTTCTTAAGCCAATTAACCAAGTTTATTATAGTATCAAGAGATGCACAAAACACCGCGTTGGGCTCATCACATCATTAACCCAATGATGAGAAAGTGCACCTGATTGGTTTCTCCAGATGCACTGCACCAGCAGCTGTGGCAGTAAAATAAAATGGCCGCTGCCTAATAAAGAGCGTGCAAAAAATAACTTTGTTCTTTTACCCTCATCACTTACAAAAACATGCTAAATTGTTTATGTGCTGAGAAGCTTGTTTCTGTTTATGCATATTAACTAAGCAAGCTGGTCACAAGCTGGAAAAACGCTCCAGTTAGTGAAGTGTGCTTCACAGCAAAGCAAGAGCGGCACGCTCCAGCGCTGTAGCAAACGACACGAAACACCTCCCCTAGGTCCCTGTGCATCTGCGCCGCTTTGCTTCAATCTGTGGCCGTGCCGGACTCACTGGCGCTCCATGGAGCGTAGCCACGCTGAGCCATGTTCACCTCAAGAGTGGACGACCCTGTACCTCTTAATTTTGGCAGTTGCCTTGTGTGGATTCAACCAATGGGGTAGCTCAGTGGCTATGTCGTTACGCTGATGAGCTTAAGGTCGTGGGTTTGATTCCGGCCACGGCAGCCACATCTCGATGCAAAAGTGCTCATGTACCATGCATGTTCTGCTGTTGTGTGCACAAATGTTAATTGTAGTCTTTGAAAAAATGCCAATGTGATTAGTAGTCCATGATTAGCCGAAAAAAGAAAGAATAAGATCTATGGCAAGTCATCATGTTGTGGCAGGCAGTTCATCAAACTGCATGTGTTTTCATGCACATTCTCTAGAGAACACCAAAATGTGCTCAAGAGCAGTTGGTGGTTCTCCATTGTATGTGGCTTTCAGTCATCAATTTTCTATTTTGTGTTTCCAGGTGATTCTCAGAGTACTGTGGAGGTTTATGATCCCAAGCTCGGACACTGGCAGGTTGCTGAAGCAATGTCAATGACTAGAAGTCGAGTTGGTGTTGCTGTACTCAGAGGAAAACTATATGCCATTGGTGGCTACAATGGCTTGGAACGGCTGCGGACTGTTGAAGTGTTTAGCCCTGAAAGCCGCATTTGGAGCCGGGTGGCATCAATGAATTGCAAGCGCAGGTATGTGTCCGAGTATAGACTGTTCCCTTGTGTCAACAGCCTCTGTCTGTAGAAAGGTTATTTGGAAATGGTACATTAGAGGTTTTATATGATTGTAAGTAAAGTTGTGTGGCACCAATGAGATGCTAGCACGTGACTTCCAAGATTAGAGAAGCGTAACTTATTCATACCATGTTAGGTACCATGGTCATGCTTGTAGATAATGGGGTAATAGTGTTGAATCGCGATAATTCGAACTCGAAGTGGCCCGAAAATTTGTTCGAATTAAAGGAAGTTAGAATTAAAAGAAAGACTTCGTGCACCATAGCACGATGCACAAACTGTGCGAGTTGTGAAATTGTAGAGCACAAGCACACAGAAAGCGAGGACCACGAAACTGCCCGCGCTGGCCAACGCTCGCTTACCAATAACGGCATAAAACGGAACTTCAGGGAGCAGGCTAAGCTGTCACCAGCACGGAGGTGCGCGTGCGGAGACTGTTGAAGGTGACGGAGTTAAGAGGGAGGGAGAGGTGTGCATAGTTGCGAGGAAGGGCGGGATTGCAGTGTTTGTGCTTTCCCGCCAGCTTGATGGATGGCGATAAGTACCTCTGCCACCTAAGAATACTATTGAAGCAGCATAATTGCTGAGGCCGGACTGGGCCTTAGCTGCTGCTTCCCTCAGCGTGCTTGCATGCTTTTTTTTTTTTTCATCTGCTGACAAATTGGCTCAATGTTTACATTCTTTGTCTTGAGTTCTTAACACGAGTCAGGTCTTATCAAGATGGCGAATTCATTGCCACTGATCATAATCATGTTGGTGTGCTCCTTTCTGTTGCAGCATCGCCGCGTTGAAAAGACAAGTAGAATGAAGTACTGGGTGTCGCCTTCGGGTCCTTGTATTCAGGGTCTGTCTTGTCGTACAGAATCGGATACGACACACTGTCTCCAACAACCATTCCATCGGGACGTCTTGATTTAGACTTGTCATTTTAAATTAGCAACTGCGAACGAGACCAAACCAGACCACACCAGACCAACCAAAACAAGCATGAGCGAGAGCGGACGTGAGCAGACGATAGTGCGAAGCAAGCGGTCCGGCTGAATCAGACACGAGTATGAATAGAAAGGTTGGGCGGGTCCACATGACACCAGTTTCCTGTGTGTACGTCACTGTAAAGGCCACTCTCATTGGTCTCCTCTGCTCGCGGCCCGCTTTCCACTGCGGCGAGCCGCGAAAAATTGGCCCAGCACCGATCCCTTCCACGGCACGCATTTTGCCGCTAGTGTGGCTGGGGCATTACGGCGCAATGCAGAAACGGCGACCTTGCCATTTGAGAGAGGGGGAAATTTGCACCACGTTTCTTTTTTCTCGCGCGCAGCGTGGAAAAGTCTCTTGTAAGGTTTTCCTCTATGGTGGAATCAGAGCAGTGCTGGTGGAAGGCGCCGTCGCATGATTTGGCATGCTGCTGAGAGCATTGTCAGAGCACAATATGTTCGAATTAACTGTCGCAAATGCTTGCGCGTTAAAATTGTCGGGCGTTTTCACCCATTGGAATACACACAACTTTGACGGGACCATAGCGTTAGTTTGAATAAACAGGAAGTTCAAATTAACAAGATGTGACTGTATAATGTAAAAAGCCGCATTCATCAGTGCCTCAGTGATTACAAGGAATGTTCACGTTATTGATATTTAGGCTGTTTATTTTGCAGCATTTATTTTGAACAGAAATGTATATTGTGTTTATCTGTTTTTCAAATATCACTGCATTTTGGTGCAGTGCCCTGTGGAAATACATGCTGAATTTTGTCAATTGATCTTGAAAAAATTAAACCTGCAAACAGCTTTAAACTGGCATTAGGAGCTCTTCACTTCCACACTGTGTTTTGCATTGTTTTACTTGATACAGATTCTTATTGCATGTTAAACAGGCTCAGCAAGAGATAGATGCACAGTAGGATTCAAACAAGATGGGATGCGCTGTGACTAAGTTCTTGGCCCAAAAGATGACCAATGTATAAGCACACATAACGCTGTACATATATCTAGAAATGCACTAAAACAACCAGTGTATGAATATGCCTAGTGTTGCATGTAAACATATATAGCAGTGTTGGAGGAGCTATATGTGACAAAAAACAAAAGCAAAATCACAAAGGACACATTGGTGCATTATGACTGGACGAACATTAAATTGAAAGTTGCTGCATTTAAGCTCAACTGTGTAAACAAAAACTGTCCTTGCATGTTGGCCTGCCACAGAAAGCTTAGCAGTCTCACGAGCTCTTTAGGAACATAGGTGCTTTTAGGAAAATGATAAAAGCAGGTGATAATTACTTTTTTGCTAATTTTGTGTGGAAAAAAAAATTTGTTCAGGCACTACCAAATTGGTCATCTCTATCTAAGCAAAACCTCATTCATATGTTTAAAAAAAACACACACAAAAGAAAATGTACTAACTGGAAAAATGTGTGATCTGAAGTACCCGAAAAATAAAAAATTTGACATTCTGAACTGTAGTTGGCATGTACGTAATGCGAAGCTTCGCACGAATTGTAGCAAGAGGCACGAGATGCTGGCCGGGCAGGTGGGGCTCTGGCAGCACGAGACACATTTTGCTGTTTTCCTATTGTGCAGTGTTTTAAGACGGCAACGGAAAACCGAAATGAAATTGAAATTCACTCCAGATGCTGCTGGAGTGAAACGTGACACTTGCATCGTGCCGCGTGCACCAGGAAATGGTTGTGTTTCATCAGCTCTTAACCCTTTAAGGGTCAATGACGTAAATATACGGCACCGCAAACAAGTCCAAAATGGTCGATGCCATATATTTACGGCGCTGTCTGTATGTTTAGAAAGCGCACCAATTTTCTGAATTTTTTTTTTTTTCGGTATACCTACATCGCCTGCACGACATTATCGTAGGGGGGTTAAAATACAGGTGGTCACAATGGAAACATTCAGCAACATCAAAAGAATACATAAGTAAATACAACATTGTTTAAGCACTGAAATTCGCAAAGTGGAAGACAAACTAACAAAGTACCAAACAAAGTAAGTAACAAAGTAACTAAAAAAAAAAAGTCGCGTATGTGTAGAAATGATTAACAGAACAATCAAAGAATATGGCTCTCAATAGCATTTTCAATACTAGACGCTGCCATCACTTCATTAAGGAGCTCATTCCAATCGTTAATCGTGTTAGGAAAAAATGAATCCTTAAACACATTGGTACAGCACTGATAAGCTCTAATTTTATTAGCGTGGTCTCTCCTAGTTGAAATGTAATGCGGCTCCTTGATGAACAGTGTTTTGTCGATACCAGTTTTACTTTTATATATATTGTAAAGGAATTTCAATCTTAGGATTTTCCTGCGTGAATAAAGAGTTTTCCAACCCAACCCTTCCCGTATTCCGGATCCTCTGATAGTAAAATAATTTCCTGTTACGAAGCATGCTGCTTGCTTCTGGACGCGTTCTATTTTGTCTTTGAGGTTTTTAGTGTATGGATCCCAGGTAACGCATGCATATTCTAGAATAGGCCTGACGTTCGTTAAATACAAGGTTGCCTTCAGTGATGAAGGCAGGGTGTCTACCAACCGGGAAAACCGGGAATTCTCAGGGATTTTAGTAGTCTGGAAAAACTCGGGGAAAACTCGGGAAATTTGTGCCTCTATCAGGGAAAATTAGCTGTAATTTTATTGATAGGGTCAAATGTCGCGGTAGTGCTGGCTCGAGTAACAGGCAGGAATCGTAATTAATCGTTTTTGACACCCTGTCGTCTGCTGGAGGAGTTGCCAGCGTACAGTCAACGACCGACTTTCCGGATTCCCGATAAATTGGACGGCTTCGCGGCACCACCACGTACCCCATAGAGTCAATGTATCAGAACGTCTGAAATTTTGGACGTTCTGCATGACCGCAGGTCCGAAACGGCAAAAATCAAAGCCATCACCGCTGCCATAATGATTACCTCGCCGCCTCGAACCGGCGCTATCGCACGCAGACCGCTGGAAGCCGTAGCCACCTCTGCGGCAACGCTACACCTAGCTGCTTCGACGTTCGCTATTAAGCTTCTTGCCGTTCACTGCCGTGTTTCTTCGTTTCTCCACTATCAGCAATAATTTTGGCTTCGAAGCTCGGAAAGCAAAGCGCATTCCATAATACCGGTTCCTGAAAGTTAGTTACGCCTCAATACAGTTGTGTTACGCGGTGAAGCATTAGCAGAAGTATTGCGGTGAAACTTAAGCGTAGAAAGGGGCAATTGTCACGGGACACAGTATGTATTCCTTAATTTTACACACGGGCACCCGTCTTCTCTTGTCGCAGTAGGAGCGCCGCTATGCCTAATAAGTGTACTGACAGGCATTCAGAGCTTTTCCGGACCTGCTTGTGTCGATTTGAGCCCTTAAAAGCACTAAAAGACATGCATTTATTTTTTCGGACGGCCTGATATTTCGGAAGTTTTCGCGGCTGTCCGAAAAATTGGACGTTGACTGTAAACTGACCAAGAGTATGCTTCAAATGGTCTGAGTGCGAACGCGCGACAAAAGGAGCACGAGAACAGAAAGGACTGAGGCATTGAGGAATGAACGGGGAATTAAGTATGTGAGCGCTTCTTTAAGGAGCCTGAGCTCCAAAAACACTCTTGGCTGACGCCAAGATGCAAATGCCCCTCATACAAACCAAAATTAACTCTTTAAAGCAGCGAAACAACACTGAGGCACCGTGGACGGATTGAAAGTATGTGAGGTCAGTTAGGTTGACTTACGAGCTGTTGAGAGAGAATCTCAATAGTGACAGAGTTCAGGCCTCATACCACTGAGCTTGCTATCAGTTGATAGAAATAGCTCATATTCAAAAATATTTACTTCTATGTGCATCTCCTTTTTATTTGTATTTGAGAATGTCCAACTCCATTTGCAATTTTTTTCGAAGACACTTTATTTGCTTTGCATTTTACTAACCTCTGCCTTCTATTCTCTTTTTGAATAACATAAACACTACTCCTTGGTATTCAAATTGGATTAAGTCGCTTTTTCATTTTTTTCATGCACTTACTAGTGAGTGACAGCATCAGGCGATATGGTTTCAGCCCGTCTTGACATAAAACATAGTTCTGCATCACTCAAGGAAATTTGCAAAGGCACTCAGGGAAAACCTGGAAAACTCAGGATATTTGGAAATATCAACTTGGTAGACACCCTGTACAGGGTTTGTGCACGGAAATGTAGTTTCACTACCACATAGTTTTAAAGAAATTGATGCTGCTAAATTAAATATAATTTAAATATAAAATATAATTAAGTAATTGATGCTGTGTGTTATTGTTATAAACAACAAAAACACATTGCTTTGTGTGTGTTATCGGCCGCCAAATGCACCATATACTTTTTGCGATGAATTGCATGACACTGAATTTTCTTGTCTCAGAATTTCCACACTTGCCGTTATTCCTTTTAGGCGATTTTAATTTTCCTAAAATGAGGTGAACTTCAGTATCGCCCTTCGTTGTCGGTACGTCCACCGAACGTCAATGTTTCCTTAACTTGTGCCTAAATTTTAATCTTACGCAACTTGTGTCTAGGCCTACTAGAGCTGGCACTACTTCATCTAACACTCTAGACTTGATCCTTGTCACTGAACCAAACTTAGTGCATTCTCTAACTTGTTTCCCCAGACTAAGCGATCACTGTTTTGTACATTTTTTTGTAACAGGCCCCGTTAGATGTGAGAAGAATAATGCAAAATTTATCAGATATTATGTGAGCGGTGATTACATTGCAATAATTAATGAGTTTGCAGCATTCATTGACGACTGTATACCAGAATTTTTCAGCCGACCATGGAAGAAAATTGGAACTTGTATAAAAACAAAGCCACATCACTTGTCGCTAAATATGTGCCACTGTGCAGACTTTCCGGAAAGAAACGTTCTCCTTGGTTTTCCGCTACATTAAAAAGACTGTCAAACAAAAAAACGCCTTTTCCGTCTTGCAAAACGCAGTCGAACAACTACTCGTTGGAATGATTATTCTAATGCGCTGCATGCTTATCGTACCGCATTAAAAGAAGCGAAGGACGTTTTAATACCCGTCTACCCTCACTTTCTACAAATCCATAAACATTTTGGAGCACTGTTCAAATAAAAAGGAAAAATAACGTATCTCTTACAGATACAGGTGGTAACACCATGAGCAATGCAGAATGTTGCAATGTCCTGAATGATACTTTCGCCAAATCATTTTCTGTTTCCTGTAATGATACAGTGGCACACATGCGCAAAAAAGATTTCTTTCCCATGGATCCGCTTGTTGTCGATTTTGCGGAGATATTGAAGTTAATTCAAGATTTAAAACTATCATCTTCCTGTGGTGCCGACGAAATTAATTCGAAATTTTTGAGGAATACTGCTGTCTACTCCTCTATATTTTTTATGTACCTTTTCACTCAATATATTGAGTGCTCAACATTGCTCGCAGACTGGTAGGTGGGGAAGGTGGTGCCTCTGTTCAAATCAGGTAACCTGCATTTTCCTCTCTCTGGCTATGGTGTTAGGCTGCTGAGAACAAGGTAGCGGGATCGAATCCCGGCCACAGCGACCGCATTTCGATGGGGGCGAAATGCGAAAACACCCGTGTACTTAGATTTAGGTGCACGTTAAAGAACCCCAGGTGGTCGAAATTCCTGGAGTCCTCCACTATGGTGGGCCTCATAATCAGAAAGTGGTTTTGGCACATATAAAACCCCATAATTTTTTTTATTCTCCTCTCAATTACAGACCCATTTCACTTACCAGCGTGCCTTGCAAAATCCTTGAACACGTCCTATATTCCAATCTTGCCTCATTTCTTGAATCCAACTATTTCTTCACTTCATTTCAGCATGGGTTTCGCAAAAACTGCTCCTGCGAAACACAACTAATATTGTTTATACACAACATTTCTTCTTATTTAGACAAAGGCCAAGTCATTGACTGTGTCTAGATTGACTTTCTAGATTTTGCGAAAGCGTTTGACAAGGTGTCTCATCACTTACTGCTTCTTAAATTTAGTACTCTTAATATTGACCCTAATATTCTGAAATGGATAGAATATTTTCTAAACAACCGTACCCAGTTCTTAACAGCTAACGATTCTGCACCCCCGCACTGTGCCGTGAAATCAGGTGTTCCTCAAGGCTCCGTCTTGGAGCCATTATTATTCCTAATGTATATAAACGACTTGCCTGCCGTAGTTGATAATTCTATTAAACTTTCTGCCAACGATTGCATTCTGTACCATGAAATGACTAATCAGCATGATAACTTTATGCTTCAGACAGATCTAGATAACATTTCAAGGTAGTGCTCACAATGGCTAATGTTCTTAAATCCGACTAAATGCAAAACTATGTCTGTCTCGCGTTGTTCAAACTCACCAACTCCTTTCAGCTATATTATCAATGAAACCAACCTTGAGCATGTGACTTTCTATAAATATCTTGAAATCCAACTAAACAATAACGTTTCATGGCATGCGCACATCGAACGTATCACGAACAATGCAAACAGATCTCTTGGCTACATTCGCAGGAATTTTTCAAAAGCCCCACCCCATTTGAAGTTACTGCTCTACGAAACACTAATTAGACCGAAGCTAGAGTATGCGTCATCTGTCTGGGACCCTGGTCAAAAAACATTAGCAGATACCATTAAGTCAGTTCAGAACAGGTCAGGACGTTTCAGCCTTTCAAGTTATTCCCGCACAGCTAGCATTTCCCTAATGAAGTCAAACCTTGGCCTTATTAATTTGCAGCTTCGAAGAAAAATTTCCCGTCTCTGCCTTCTTCAAAAAATACTTTACCGAAGTAACTCGCTTAAACAAGAATTTATTTCAGAGCCTTCGAACCTGTATTTGCGTCTTGATCATCGATTTAAAGTGTTCATTCCGTTCAGTCGCACAAATGTTTTCTCTGATTTATTTCTGCCAAAAACCAGTGCCGAGTGGAACCGCCTTCCTCCTTCCATCGCCTGCAACGAGGAGGCATCATCGTTGAAGATTGCAATAACTGATTATGTTTTGAGTTTATCACCTAAATACTAATAGTTCTTTGAACGTGTTGTATTTTTTGGTATTGTTATTGTACCCACCCCTTCTGGAATGGCCTTCTGGGCCCTGAAGGTACTGTAAATAAATAAATAGATACCTTTACATGGTTTTATGATTTGAGTCATGAGCTTTAGATGTTAGGTTACAGAATCGCACATAAGGGGTTGAGAACCTTACGGCACCCAACCTACTTTACCAGCGCACGAAGTAGTACGAATGGCCCTTCCGAGATGTATCGCAAGCAGTTTCCAACTGCATGACCTTGATGCAGCCCAATCCACTTCGATCGCAGTGCTGCCACAGTATTTTTCGTCGTCGCGCCTTTCATACATTCTACTTTCTAATGTTAAGCTCAATTCCACTGCTTGAGGAAATTGAGAAAAATTTACTTATTGTTGTAGCAAATACTCTGTATACTTGCAACAGACTTTTTACTCCAATTGTTTCTTTTGTGTAGAGGCTACTTTGATAAGGTTCTTGAGTAAACTACCAATACATGGCCCTCATCTTCATCTGCTGTTTTGCATGCAGCTAAATGTGTATTTGCTATTTTGTGCAGTGCTGTGGGTGCAGCTGTGCTTCACGACAAGCTGTATGTGTGTGGTGGTTATGATGGAGTATCCTCGTTAAACACAGTGGAATGCTACAACCCTGAAAAAAATGAGTGAGTGCGTTTGGTTTTGCTTTTTTTATAAAGCGATGTCACTACAGTCAAACCCAGTTATAACAATGAGAAGCTGCTGCACCGTCAACTTTTGTATGTTTTCCTTGGTGATATAACCCACTTACTACAATACCCTGATGCCGCATTACCGGTTATTACGATTAAGTTTGGTTGCTGGGTGTCCAAGCCGAATGGTAGTGAAATGCAAAATCCTTGAACAGAAAAAAAAAAGAGAGAAATTCAAGTTGCTGCACGATGGGCCACTGCTCCAACAGCCACCGCGCGCTCATTTTCTAGCCATCTCCACGCACCTCTCTTCTGTCGCCCTTCCCTCCCTTCGAACACAAATGGGCTGTGCACACAGCTCGGCTGCGCACACAGCTCTACACCGCCCCACCCTCGAAAACACGAATGGACTGTGCCAACTGCACTCCTTGCAGGTTGCTCACACGTTGCTTGCTGGCTCCTCATTAAAGGGACCTTGAAACGATTTTTCGCGTTATCGGCTGTCCCTTTATACAGGAGGATTACTACCACAAGAGTGTTTTGCGAGTCTGGTATCCGGGTAAACGCTAGCGAAGGGACAGGGCCTGGCCGCTTTACTTTGCCGTTTCACGGATGAGCAGAAGCGCAAACGTGAATTATGTGCACGGTGCAGCCACCTGGTGGCACAGAGTTCAACTAAACACAGTAGCAGTAACCGGAAGTAGATGGCACGATGTGCCATCATGACACAGAGCCAGTGAAGGCGGAGCTTAGCCCTGATCACTCAGAGAACGAGTTGAGGAGAAAATGCATGGCTATGGAGGAGGGTAACTTGTAATTGTCCATAGCTCTTTTAATATGAGACGCTTCACACAAGTTGTGGTGCAAATGATTAACTTATGTACCTTACGCGTCTGCAAAATTTGTCCGAACCGTTTCAGGGGCCCTTTAAGCGCAGTTCTGCAAACAGCTTAATCGCTCATGTTGGTCATTGTTGTTTACGTCGAAATAGTTCCTGGCCACTTGGTTTCTCCCACCAAAACGGAAGATGACTGATCAGCCCGCTGATCATCGGCAATGCACAACATTGCCGGTGAAAAGATAGCGCACAGCGATAGATTTGAAAACTAAGTGCTTCTAACCGATGAAGCGATCGTCGCGAACCTGCTTGCATCAGATAGCAACGGCGATGACAGTAGCGATGACGCGGTAGTGCAGGCTGCCTCAACCTTGTCCTCGCAGGAGGCCAGGCAGTTGATTCAGTCCCTCCGGGGCTTCGTTATTGCGAGGAACCTTCCGCTGCACTATGTGGAGCACCTGGATACCTTGGAGGATGTAGGCAAGCTTCGCGTAAAGTATACAGGGCTGACGGACATAGAGTTTTCTTGTGCAAGCCAGTGAGAAGTGCATGGCGAGATGCTTGTGGTGATCTCACCTCAGCGTTTCTTCTGGATTTCTCAAGCTGACAGGCTGCTGCGACAGCCTTCTCGCAATTTTTAAAAGGCCCCTTTTGGGGCCACCAAAGCGATGCCTCGGCATTGCTCGCATGTACCATGCTGCCTGTGATCCCTCTTTGAAGTTGTTATTGCAGTGCCATTCTGTAACACCGACAGCCGCGGCTTGTTACACGTGATCGGAGCTCCCAGGAAGCAGTTAAACGAGTGAACACAATCAGCAGTTGGATGGCAGAAGGTGCTGGAGAGAGGCACTGACCTCCCTGCTATTATAGTTTTCTCACATCAGCTCTGCCATCCCCTTAATTTGATTTTTTTGTGCAACCCGGTTATAACAATTATTAGTTATAATGATGGAATTTTCGTGGCACTTGAATATTGTTATGAGTGGGTTCGACTGTATGTAAAAATCATTTGCATTAAAAAAAAACTTCTTATGCGCTTTTATGACCATGAAGAAGCTCTACGAAATTTCTGCCATATTAAAGCCATCAGGAAGCAGTTTCCTGTCGTATAGCTTTCTCATCCATGATTACAATGAAGGCGCCAAATGAAACAACAGACAAAAAAAGGAGACGCAAGACAACCACGTAGGCGAGGCGCTTACGTGGTTGTCTCGTGTCTCCTTCCTTCGTCTGTTGTTTTATTTGGCGCCTTCGTTGTAATCATGCATAACCAACTCGCCCACCAGCACATGCTCAGTTTCTGATCCAGTTGTGTTACTGATTCTGGATTTAGGGATAGTGCTCAAAGTGAAGCTTCATAGCAGAGTTTCTGTTTCATGCACACGCTGGGGTACTGAAGCCGACCCTCTCTCTTGCCTGTGTCATGCCTGCAAACAGTTTCATGTGTTCAAAAAGAAAAGACAAAAACACAGGCAGTCATTACCTGAGAACTAGCTGGAGCAGCAAATTACATATTGAAAACACCTGTAAGTGCTAGTATAGCTTCAAATTTTTTACATGACGACCTTTGCCTCGTGGGGTAAGCACCATAATATACATACACTATGTGTGTTGAATAGGTGTCACCATGTGATCCAGAGTTGAGGAGAGTAATGCTTACTAATTTTATTGTCCTAGCCTTAGTTAATCACTGCAAGTTTGCGAGGCTTTTTTTCATCGTTTATTGATGACTTTGAATAAGATTTATTGAAAAATACGGTGTCTTGTGTCTCTTTTTTTAACTAGGAGGATCCACAGTTTCTTTTTAGCATTGTATATAGCACAGCAAAATCTCACTTTTTGTTTGCCATTCAGTGTGTTCCATGAAAGCATTGGTTACAGATCTTTATATGTATGCATTGACTGATGTAGGGCTTGTATTGAATTATTCTAACCATGGGTCTTTGACAGGTGGACTATGGTAACGAGCATGTCCAAGCATCGCAGTGCAGCTGGAGTTGTTGCTTTTGACGGCCACATTTATGCGCTCGGTGGTCATGATGGACTCTCTATATTTGGATCGGTGAGCGTTTTAATTTGCTAAAGCTTGTGGTGCAGCGTATCAGGTTTAGTCTGAATCTAAAAAAGTCGCAGTGTTGTTTTTCTTTACATGAACTTTAAGTGGTGTGAAAATATTCAACACTTCGAATTTTTTAGTATTCAGTTAAATTTGAAACATACTTTTACTATTCGAAATAGTTGAACCCCTAAAAATTGTTTTTGTCAGTAAATCAGCTTCACCCTAGCACAGCTGTGTGGTGCGGCAGAGCATCCAGACTGTATTTTGGTGAGGCATATTTGCCATGCAGTGAAGCATATCAAAAGTAAGGAGACACGTTCACGGAACCCCTGCTGGTGTTTATGGCTACCCGACATTATCAGCACAAGTACCCACACTGCACTGCCTCTTCATGCATCTGGACAACAGAAGCTGCTAGGAGGAAACCTGTGTTCTGCTACTAATCTGGCTAAGTGCCTAAAAACACAGTTTGCAAACGACAAATTTGACCAAGTAGCAAGCTTGTCAATGTTTTTAGACCCTTGTTCTAAATTAGTTGAGTTCCACCAGAATGCTTCATTGGCAAACTGGATTAAAGACCTGACTTAAGAGGAAGCAAGGAAAATTTCAACACAAAGGAAGCCAGATATGTCCTCAACAGCGAAAGCTGAAGGGGCTCCTTCCACCTCAGCACCGTGGCAAAACTTTGATAAACTCATCAACCAGCAGCAATTTTCACTGCCACAAACAGGTCGAAAGATATGTGCATGATGAAATTTTGGGCCAAAAAGATCTATGTGAGATGTGTTTGATGTGTTGCGACACCATAGACTGGTGCACATATGGATCAAACTCTCCCGCATTTAACTTTTATGTGACTTAGCCGTGTCTGGGGAAAAGGTCATCCTGGGGGTTGAACCATTGCTGTGTGTTTGGAGCATTAAAGCTCCTCAGCAGAGGCAACACACCCCTTTGGCCTTGGCTTCATGTAGACGGCACCCCTGAACTGACCCGCCCAGGGGAAATCAGTAGTTGCCTTTTCCTGTCCTCCTCTCTAATCGTTGTTATATTTCTCTCGCTTTCAATCTTTCCCGTCTTTTCTTCACTTCCTTTCAGCACTTCAGATTTTCCAGGCAGCAAGGGTTACCTTGTGTGACATAACCAACCTAGATTAATTATATTGGGTTATAGTGGGCATGTACCACTGGCGTGATGAGAACTGACTACTTCAAGTCTTGTCGTGTCCCCTTGTTGAGCTCTGTGGTGGGCAGCTGGCATGCCTGCTGAATATTATTAATTTTCCTGCACTCCCTGTTTGCCCCCTCAAGGGGGGCCGTATCGATGGAACTTCCAGTTTCATACAACAGAAAGAAACATTCCCCAGGTACCACGTCGTGTCAATGTGAAAATTGTTGAGTGACATGGAAATTCCCCGATACTGCTTTCTGCTGCTCAGTACGTGCTGTATAAAAATATTTTTCTGAGCGTGAAAGAAGCCTGCAAATTCACTCAAAATTACCGCGCGACTCGCCGCTCGAGGCACTTTGTGTGTATTCGCAAAGTGCCTCGAGTGCAAAGTGCCTTCCACACTCCGAAAAACACTTTTATGTAGCAGGTATTGAGCAACAGAAAGCTGTAAGGGGAGTTTTTCATGTTGCTCTACAATTTTCTCGTTTACACTTTTCATATGACTACAATATTTGAGAAGTTGATTAATTAGGATGAATTATGTAATTAGGTAGAATGAAAAAAATAATCTGAGTATCTCCAAGTGACAACAAACAACATTACCTTGGTTCTGTCCAGCTACGTGCATTTGCATATTTTTGAAGTTTGGCTAAAGTTATGTAGGGCACCCTGTATATAAGGTGATTGTTTTTACGTCTTATGGAAGTTTTAAAAATATCTTGTGGTAGATAGGGTAATTCTTGTCCTTGAGTAAGGTAATTTGAAGAGGTGGACATTACTAGCACAAGAACTCAAAACACACAGCCAACTAATTAACACACATTTACTAGTTCCTAGTTAATTAATTTACGGTACATATTGCCATTTTCTAACAGTAACCAGTGAGATTGCGCGACATGTCCACTTGAAATGAATCTCCTGGATGACACCAGTCTCAAGATATTATTTCCCAAATTGTGGGACGAAATACATGGGCGTTCGCGGTGCTCTGAAGGCGTTGGAATTATTGGGCGTCTGGAAAATCAGTCATTGACTGTAGTTGCATAACTCCACTGAACACATTGCAATGCCATGAAAACATGATAATGTTGCACTTCTGCACATTTTGTGCAAATGGCACTTGAGTGGGCACAGCCAGGAGCAGGCAAGCCGGAACTGTAGCAAAATGGCGCAAATAGCGCAATTGGATACCACTGCAGATAGCACAATTCTAGTTCATGGGCTGGCCTACTTGAAGAGGTGGACATATTACTTACACAAAAAATTGAAATGCATAATCGAGTAAGACAAATGCACTAACTAATTACCTCATGGCACATATTCCAGTTTATAAGTTCTTTCTGGTGAGACTGGAAGGCATATCCACTTGAGAAGAATTGTGTGGATGACACTGACACCATTTATGAGATACAAGCCATCAAACTTATGGTAAAAATGCCCTGTTGTTATGCATTGAAGCACAAACATAACAAATGCCGATGCATTTATCCGCCAAGTTCAGGAATTAATATCTCTAAAATATTATCATCCTCTAAATTCACTCCAAGTGGATCTACCTTATGAACTCCCTGACTGTAATTTGTCATTTCCGATATGTACCATGAGGTAATAGTTAAAACTCTTATTTTGTGATTTTGTTTAATTAGTCTGCTGTGAATTTCGATTTTTTGTGTAAGTAATGTCCGCCTCTTCGAATAGACCAGCCCATCAACTAGAATTGTGCTATCGCCTGCCACAAGCAAATTTTAACAAAACTGTGAAAGTGTTCGCTGAAACACCCGGTATACCGTTTGTCACTGACCATGCCATCAACTACATCATACCATTGCTTTGTGGTCTTTGGCCTTCCCTTGCCCTCGTGCCAAAAGAAAGAGGAATACTATCATACGAGGTGCGGTGTAAACTTGGTGCCCACTGTTGGCTCTTCTTGCGAAGAGATACCTACCAACACCAGGCACTAGTGTGTCAAGGGAGCAGCTCTTTTCGGTGTCTGAAGGAATTGTGACATGCAGGATGGTGGTGCTGCTCCCTGATCACATTGAGCAGCTGTCTTTCCTTCATGGCGTAATTAAATAACCGCCTTTATGATACTATCAAGCAAAAGTGTTGTACTAGATAATTTTGTTGCCCAACAAAGGATAATTTTCCATTTTTTCAGCTAGGGCCTCTCGACGTGCTCAAATTGTTTTTTAAATAGTAAGTGAGAGCCATACTTAACATGTCATTTTAAAAAATCTTTACTTTTATCATTATTAAAGGGTGGCTGAAATAGATTGGACAAATTTTGTAGATGAGTAGGGTATAGCTACAGTAAAACATTCACGACACAAATTAAGTGAAGCGTCTCACAAGTTACTCTCCTCTCTAGCCATGCTTTTTCTCCACAATGCTGAGAGATTGGGGCTAAGCTCCACCTCCTCTGGCTCTACGTCATGATGTGTTGTTGTGTTGTCTATTTCGAGTGTCTTGGAGCCAGCGCGCGAAGCCTTTCCAACCTCTCCGCTAGCCATTGGCCGTCAGTCCTCAGTCAGAGCTATCTGAGCAATGTGCGTTGCGAGCGTTCTGTCGCAGCCCCCAACATGTCTGGTATTCTGGTAAATGCAGGCGAGCTGGACATTTTGACGGATGGGCAGAGGCGTAAAGCCGCTCCATACTGCTAAAACTTTGATGAAGGGGATTTAGCGTTTATGTGACTTGCCTGCACAGAGCTTAACCAGCCAATTGCAGAGCTACTATTACTGTAACCAAGTTTAAAACATTTTAAACATTTAATAAGAATGAGTTCACGATTGCACTGCTGCTGAAAATTTACGCCAGCAGCAAAGCAAAAGACACTTGGTTACTGCTATATTAACTCTGTGTTTGTCTCATTGAGATCTTTGCCACAAGGTGGCTGCACCCTGCAGGCCGCTAACTTGGCATCTCCACCCATCTGGAAAGATGCCCAGTCCGGCTGCAATTACCGGAATACCAGACAAGCTAAAGCTTTCGGTTGTGGTAGTAATGCTCCGGCGTGAAGTGATGGCGACAAATACAAAGATTCTCCCGCTGATTGAATACCGGCAGCCTGATGCGTTGCAGCCACTCTGCTCGCCTGTTGCCTTGCAAAAGGACACGATGTCGCAGCTTGACATGTCATCAATCGCAATGTTGGCAGCCCACAAGCAACAAGGGCAATTCATAGTTCTCACAAGAAGAAACCTCGAGAGCAACATTGCCCTCGCAGCTCACATCAAGACAGAACACATTTTAACGCAAGAAGACGACTCTTGCTGTGTGCCTGAAGTACTTGTGCGTAGTAATAAATTGTCATGTATTCTCTTTCTGTTACATTTTTTTATAGAAACAGATTAACCAACACTTCAACTATTAAAAAACATTTGTTGATCATAAAGTTGGAAAAGTTATCGATGACATTACCTGGGTAGCCAGTCGGATAGTTCGCCCAACTGACATCGTGCACCAGCTACGTAGATAGTAATGGGGCAGCTGAAAAATTGGGGGAGTGGCGCCACTGCAATCGGTAACGATACACATTTGTAAAACCCTATAAAGAATTACATGCTTTATTCAGAGCACTTAAATGTGTTACTTAACGATCAGAAGGACCTACCCTAAGGACTGAGTTTGTTTGTACAAATTTGTCAAAATCATTTTGAGTCCCTCTGAATTCTGTGTTTGAGTGCTTAAGTTAATGTTTTGAGATACCATTGATGTATGATATCCAGCAGCCTATTAGTACCAATTACATTTCGGGCTGGTATACTTATTCAAAATGTATGACAGTAATGTTTGCATGATGTGAAGTGGGTGGTAATTTCCTATGAATGGCATCATACAAGTTCATTTTAAAAGTTTTCTTTTGATAGCATTAGTATCTCGGCCAGTTTGTGCATCTGGCTTTCACTAGCTGCTGCCACTGAGGGAATGTGCTGTCTCTAAGAGAGGAAGTTTTCCAGTTGGGCAGTTCACTTTCATAATGGCTGCACAGCTTCTATCGCTAAATTGAGATCTGCAACGTTGTGATGTCTTGCTTGGAGAAAGGTACTATTAGCCATTTATTGACCAGTGTTGCCTACAGGCAACATATCAGAAAACGTTTTTTGCTTGCTGAATTTCAGTATTGAGTACGAAGTTCCGGATTAAATGTCTACTACCAACACTGAATGACAGGCAGCAAGTGTAATTTGTTGCTGTAGAGCTGTAGCACAGGACGAGGAAAAAGTAGTTTGGGATGCACCTCGCTTTATATTTAAAGCAATTGGAGGATACAGACCGATGTAAGATCTCTCACGGCAGTGGTGTCACACATGTGATGTAAAGCAAACAAAATGTACACTTAGTCTACATATGACAAGAGTTGTTTGTACAAAAAACGAAACCATAGGTGGCTTGGAGTGAAGCCCACTTCCAGTGTTCTACCATTTGTTTCCCCCTATTGCTAAAAAAGTTTCCATAAAATATGTATATTTTTTGCGTTGATTGTGCTTATTCTCAGTGTGCTTTGCACATTTAAATTGAAAAGAAACATTCTTTTTCTGGTATTTATATGTGCCGTCAATAAAGGTGTAACGTGAAAATTTATTGCTGGAAGTAAGCGCAGTCTGCTTCAAGACTACCCTTGAAAGTGGATTAAATTTGCAGCCCACGGACATGCTCATTGGTGAATAAAAATGCATTGGTTTTCCTTTTTGAACTTTTAATCGCTTTGCATGTTAGTCGAATAAAACATATTCCTGTAGTCATTTCCTAAAGCTGTTAGACTGATGCAGTCATCACTCGATTTAGCATGTCTACAGTGATGGCACCATGTTTCAAAAAGTGTAAAATGTGAATTCCAGCGACATCCTCAAGAACTGTTTATTTCACTTACATTTTGTTGAAAATGAGGCACTTGTTTTTTTGCCATGTATACCCGTGAGCAATAGTATATGGATCAGGAATTCTGTGGTAATGCCTATGTTCTTCTCCGCCTACGAATGTAACTTGAAATTGAGGACTGGAGTCCACGTTTGACATTGTGAACTTTCTAGTGCTCTCATCAATTTCAGGTCGTGCATCTCAATTACAAAGAAATTGAGCTTTTTCGGTGAGGCCATGGTCTGTATACTTTTGCTCGCCGGTGTACATTGCTGAAATTTCTACCAGGGAGAGCAGTATTTGAAAAAAATAGTCCTGCATGTTTTTGCATGAATGAGTACACTACAATAAAAAGGCACATGTATTCAACATGAATTTTATGCCTAATTCACTGCATGTTAGTGCCTAATGTACCTACAGCGTTACATTTAAATTATTTGCCCTTGAGACACAATAAAATGAGTTAGCTTATTTAGTATCATAATACGAAAACAATTCTCATCTAATTGAGACTTTACTAAGCACAGCAAAAACACTCCTCACCAGGAAAGGACAAGCTTGAAGACAAAGAAAGAAAGTCAAGCTTGAACAAAGACACTCCCTCACCAGAACAGGAATTGGCCTCCCTGGTGCAGTATTCGGCCACAACCTCCTAGATGAAATGATCTCCTCAATGAACCAATGGCCCTCAGTCCCCAGCAGCTGCGGAGCACCTGACCAAGGCGGCGATCTGACTTGCAACGCAGCAGAGGTGCTAAGAATACCTGGGTCCGGACAGGCTGCCTATGGAAACTGACCCTTGCAATGTTTAACACCCGAACCCTCTCGAGTGAGGCTAGCTTAGCAGGACACTTCGAAGAACTATCAGACATTGTTTGGGATTTTATTGGCCTTAGTGAGATTAGAAGAACTGGTGAGGCTTACACATTGCTGAATAACGGCCGTGTCCGCTGGTATAGAGGTCTCCCAAATAAGCAATACGGGGTAGGATTCCTAATCCATAAAGACATAGCGGGCAACATTGACAAATTCTACAGCATCAACGAGAGGGTAGCAGTAGTCATAATCAAACTCAATAAATAAGAGGTATAGATTAAAGGTAGTACAAACCTACGCTCCAACATCCAGTCACGGCAATGAGGAAGTAGATCAGTTTTATAAAGATGTCGAATTAGCGATGAGAAAAGTGCAAACGTGGTATACAGTAGTAATGGGGGACTCTTATGCAAAAGTGGGGAAAAAGCAGGCGGGTGAGCAGGCAATTGGCAACTACGGTGTCACTTCTAGAAACGCTAGAAGTGAGAGGCTGGTAGGATTCGCAGAAAGGAATAAGCTGAGAATAATGAACACATTTTTCAGGAAACGTATTAACAGAAAATGGACCTGGAAAAGCCCTAATGGTGAAAAAGGAAATGAAATTGATTTCATACTTTCTGCCAATCCCAGCATAGTGCAGAATGTAGAAGTAGTAGGTGGGGTAAAGTGTAGTGATCATAGGTTAATGAGGGCCAGGATTCACCTCAATTTGAGCAGAGAAAGAGTAAAATTGGTGAAGAAGAAACAGGTCAACTTACAGACAGTAAGGGTAAAAGCAGACAAATTTAGGCTGGTAATACTTGCAAACAAATATGCAGCCTTAGAACAGAGAGATGATTATGATGACATAGAGGTAATGAATGAAACCGTAATGAGGCTGGCTTCAGGGGCAGCAATCGAAGTGGGAGGCAAGGCACCAAGGCAACCAGTAGGCAAGCTCCCAAGTAACAAAGGACCTAATAAAGAAACGACAAAGAATGAAATGTCTAACTCAAGAGATAAGATAGAATTCGCGGAACTGTCAAAACTGATTAACAAGGCGAAAATAAGCGATATTAGAAATTATAACGTGAGAAAGACTAAAGAAGCTGTAAAAAATGGACGCAGCCTTAAATCGGTGAGAAGGAAATTTGGTATAGGACAAACCAAGATGTATGCACTGAAAGATAAGCAGGGCAACACCATCAGCAATCTCTAAGGTATAATAAAAACAGCAGAAGGATTCCATACTGACCCTTGCAGTACCCAGAGGATTCAGGAGCACTCTATTCAAAACAATAATGAACAGTATACAGAAACTCCTCCTATAACTAGAGATGAAGTCAGAAAGGCCTTGCAAGATATGAAACTGGGAAAAGCGGCAGGAAAGGATGGAATAACAGTCAATTTAATCAAAGATGGAGGCGACATAATGCTAGGAAAACTGACGGCTCTCTATATGAAGTGTATATCGACTGCAAGGGTCCCAGAAAACTGGAAGAATGCAAACATTATACTAATCTACAAAAAGGGCGACGTTAAAGAACTGAAAAATTATAGGCCCATTAGCTTACTCCCAGCATTATATAAAATATTTACCAAAATAATATTCCATAGAATAAGGACAACACTGGACTTTAGTCAACCAAGGGAGCAGGCTGGCTTCAGGAAAGGTTACTCTACAAGGGATCACATCCATGTCATTAACCAGGTTATCGAGAAATCTGCAGAGTACAATAAGCCTCTCTATATGGCTTTCATAGATTATGAAAAACATTTGATTCAGTAGAGATACCAGCAGTCGTAGAGGCATTGCGTAATCAAGGAGTACAGACCACTTACGTAAATACTGTGGAAAATATCTACAGAGATTCCACAGCCACCTTAATTCTACACAAGTAGGAAGATACCTATAAAGAGAGGGGTCAGAAAAGGAGACACAATCTCTCCAATGCTATTCACTGCATGCTTGGAAGAAGTATTCAAGCTATTAAACTCGGAAGGCTTAGGTGTAAGGATCAACGGCGAATACCTCAGCAACCTTCAGTTTGCCGATGACATTGTTCAATTCAGCAACACTGCGGACGAGTTACAACAAATGATTGAGGACCTTAACAGGGAGAGTGTAAGAGTGGGGCTGAAGATTAATATTGTTATGTGTAGCTGAAGCTGAATGCTATTTACAATTTATTTACAAGGACGCTAACGGAGGCCAAAATGGCGACGCTATATTAAGCCGGCACACACGCCGTCTTCTTTCTCCTCAGTGCAGCCACACTGTGGCGGCTGTTCCGTAGCATCACCCCCGGCTGTAGAAGCACCGTCCCGGTGCTTAATCTACGCATCCGCGGTGAAAGGTGTGCGGTATGGTTTTAGTCTCGCCACGTGAACGATGTCACTTGCAGCTGACGATGCTGAGAGGTCGGCGGGGATGATTTCATACGTGACATCTGTCACTTGTCGCACCCCACGGTAAGGGCCAGTGTAGCGCGACAGCAGCTTTTCGGAAAGGCCCACACGTCGAATGGGTGACCAGAGAAGCACCAGAGAACCCGCAGAAAAGTGCACGTCGCGATGGTGGCAATCATAGAAGCGTCTCTGATGCTCCTGTGAGGCCTCGAGACGGGTGCGGGCGAGCTGGCGCGCGTGGTCGGCGTGTGCGATCGCGTCGCGGGCGTATTCAGTGGCTGAACGTGTGGCTGAGGGCAGCAAAGTGTCCAAGGGCAACGCGGGTTCTCGGCCATATAGGAGATAGAATGGTGAATAGCCGGCGGTGTCATGACGCGATGAATTGTACGCGAACGTCACATATGGCAAGTGAAGATCCCAGTCGTGGTGGTCGGTCGCAACGTACTTTGAAAGCTTGTCGGTGATGGTCTGGTTGAGGCGCTCCATGAGGCCGTTGGTCTGTGGGCAGTAGAACGTGCTGAACTTGTGCTTTGTCGAGCAGGAGCGGAGGATGTCCTCGACGACTGCCGAGAGAAAGCTGCGGCCACGGTCAGTGAGTAATTGGTGCGGAGCACCGTGCACTAAAATAATGTCATATAGAAGAAAGTCAGCAACGTCAGTAGCAGAACTTGTCGGGAGGGCTCTGGTGATTGTGTACCGCATAGCATAATCAGTAGCTACGGCGACCCATTCATTTCCGGAGCCCGAGAGCGGAAATGGTCCAAGAAGGCCTAGACCAACACGGAAAAAGGGTTCGGGTGGGATATCGATCGGCTGGAGACATCCAGCTGGAGGTGTGGAGGGCTTCTTCCGGCGTTGACAGGGCTCACAAGCGGCAACGTAGCGCCCATGGAGCGGGCGAGACCCAGCCAAAAGAATTGACGGCGCACACAATCGTATGTGCGGGAGACGCCCAAGTGTTCACCCAAGAGAGCGTCGTGAAGTTGCTGGAGGACAGTCGAACGTAGGTGCGATGGAATGACGAGCAGAAGGTCAAGGTCGTGTGGATCAAAATTGCGGCGGTACAATGCCCCTTCCTTAAGGAGAAACATCCGGAGAGAGGCGTCGCCAGGAGTTGACTCCAGACGGTCGATGAGGGCTCATAAGGAAGGATCGCGGCGTTGCTCATTGCCGATTTGAAGCAACTGGGACACAGAAAAAACGCAAGTGATGGCGTCCGCATCAGCCGGCTTGTCGACGGGGTAGCGGGACAAACAATCAGCATCCTGGTACAAGTGTCCCGTCTTATATACCACAGAGAAGGTATATTCTTGCAGGCGTAACGCCCAGCGAGCGAGTCGTCCCGTGGGGTGCTTGAGCGAGGATAGCCAGCAGAGAGCGTGGTGATCAGTGATGACACAGAAGGGCATGGACGAAACTTCGCAACAGCCCACACAAGAGCGAGGCACTCGCGCTCTGTGATTTAATAATTGCGCTCGGCGGGTGATAGAAGTCGGCTGGCATAGGCTATAACGCGATCATGTCCACGCTGGCTTTGTGCTAACACTGCTCCTATGCCATGACCACTGGCATCAGTTCAAACTTCCGTTGAGGAAGACGGGTCAAAGTGGGCCAAAATTGGAGGCGTGGTAACGAGAGTAGTCAGCTGCGAAAAAGATGCGGCATGGTCAGGACCCCAAGAAAAAGGGGCGTCTTCCCTCAAGAGGTCAGTAAGGGGACGTGCGATGGTCGCAAAATCCTTCACAAAGCGTCGGAAATAAGAGCACAGCCCTACGAAACTACGAACGTCCTTGGTAGACTTCGAAACAGGAAAATTCGTAACGGCGCGAATTTGTCCGGATCGGGTCGCATGCCTCTGGCATCCACGATGTGTCCAAGGACAGCGATTTGGCGGTGAGCAAAGTGACATTTTGATGAGTTCAACTGGAGACCAGCGCAGCGGAACACGTCAAGAATCGCTGAAAGACGGTCTAGATGCGTGTCGAATGTGGGCGAGTAAACGATGACGTCGTCCAGATAGCACAAACAGATGGACCACTTGAACCCCTGAAGCGAAGAGTCCATCATTCGTTCAAAGGTGGCGGGCGCGTTACAGAGACCGAAAGGCATCACTTCAAACTGATAAAGGCCGTCAGGGGTAACAAATGCAGTCTTCTTTCTCTCTGTCCATGTCGTCGACGGATATCTGCCAGTAGCCGGACCGTAAGTCGATAGATGAAAAATAGGTGGCACCATACAGGCAGTCTAGAGCGTCATCAATACGTGGCAAAGGGTACACGTCCTTTTTTGTTTTGTTCAGGTGGCGATAATCTACGCAAAAGCGACACGTTCCATCCTTCTTTTTGACAAGTACGACGGGAGACGCCCAGGGACTAAAGGAAGGCTCGATAATGTCCTTTGCAAGCATCTTTTTGACTTCCTGTTAGATAACAGCTTGCTCCGATGCAGAAACACGATATGGACGTCGGTGAATAGGGTTCGCATCGCCAGTATTTATGCGATGGGTCACGACGGACGTTTGACCTAAGGGTCGATTGTCAAAGTAAAAAATGTCACGATAGCCTTCAAGAACGCGGCAAAGAGCTTCAGCTTGAGCAGGTGTAAAGTCAGAAGAAACCATCTTCTCAATGTCGACTTCAGTACCATGCGATGACGTCACGGTATGGGCTGAGCTGTAACGATCTTCCACTGTGAATGGCTCGACCTCATCATCCTGCAAAGCGCTAATTATAGCCAAGGAGATCCCCTGAGGCAGAACTTGCGCGGTTAGCGCGAAATTGACAAGGGGAAGGCAGGTGCGGTTTCCAGTAATTTTCTGCACAGTGTGCAGCGTGGTAACACCATGCGTAAGCATAACGGCCGGAATAGGTGCGGCCACGTAATTGCCGTCAGGTACAGCTGGTGAGGACAACAAGTCGACGGGTGTCACAGAGTGAGGTGGTAGGCGAATTAAATCCATGCAGCTCAAATGGCTTGGAGGCGGGTCCACAGGGTCGGCAAGAAGAGGCAAGTCAAGGCGAAGTGAGCCGGCCGAACAGTCAATGAGGGCAGAATGATTGGCAAGAAAATCCAGACCGAGAATGATTTCGTGAGGACAATGCTCGATGACGGTGAAGAGAACGACGGTGTGTCTCTCAGCAATGGTGAGTCGGCCAGAACACATTCCAACAATAGCGACAGTCCCTTCGTCGGCATCTTGTACAACTCGGTTCGGGGCAGGCGTCAGGACTTTCGTGAGCCGACGGCGAAGGGCAGCACTCATAGTTGACACATGCGCCCCGGTGTCAATCAATGCGCACACAGGAACATTGTCTACGAGAACGTCCAAAAGATTCTTGTTCGTGGGTAAGGTGAAGCGAGGATTTTGTGCCAATGTCGTCAATGCAGCTTCACCTCCAGAAGCCGCACTGTCTTGTTTACCGGTCGGGGGTGCGGCGAGTAGGTCGGAGAAGGAGCATAGCGTGACTGTGGCGAGCGAGATTGGCGGCGGGAGGGAGAAGGCGAGCGGGAGTAGCGGGGTCGTGTCAAAGATGTCGCAGGGTCAGATGATGGGGCGGGCATAGCAGGAGCGAAGGAAAAGGACACGCTAGAGGGACGAGGGTGGTAATCAGGAGAATAGCGCTTCGGAGAAGTCCAGCGGCTGCGGCAGTTGCGAGCGACATGTCCAATGCATCGGCAGTTAAAACAGGTCGGCTTGTCGTCCACGGTTCGCCATTCGGAGGGGTTGCGCTGTCCATAAAAGGAGTAAGAATAGCGGGGTGGGGACGGGCGTGGAGAAAGGTTCTGAGCATACGGAACGAATGGATTGCAGGCCGACGTTGGACAACTCTTGACGGACAACGGCCTGGATCAAGGAGATTGTCACCGGAGAATGATCAGGTGACAGGAATGAAGGGGCTGCCGGTTGTGCCGCTTCGACCTCATGACCAATGATGCAAGTCAAGTTGTCACGTCGCGATGGCTGGTGGAAGAGGTCGTCACAGGATAACGTAGTGGCTGTGTTGGGAGGTCGCGTGATGTGTTGGGATACCCGGCGGCTTTTAGCAAGCTCGAGACGGCGGCACCCCTTGAGCATGGTACCGATGCTGGTGACGTTTGTAAACACCGGTAAATTGAAGGCGTCAATGCCCTTGAGGACGTGGTTGACCTTATCGTCCTCAGACATGTTCGGGTCAGCCTTGGCACAAAGGGCCAAGACGTCGAGAATGTACGACACGTAGGACTCGGTCGACGTCTGTACATGTGTGGCAAGGGCTTTCTTGGCATTGACTTGTCGACCAAACAGATTGCCAGAAAGGTCGCGGAGCTTGTCTTTGAAGAGATCCCAGCTCGAGATTTCCTCTTCGTGAGTTTGGAACCACGCCAGTGGAGCTCCGTCGAGGTAGAAAAGAACGTTGGCAAGCATAATAGTCTGATCCCACTTGTGACTAGTGCTGACACGTTCGTATAAGCAGAGCCAGTCGTCAACATCAGGACTGCCAACTCCGTTGAAAACACCAGAATCCCGAGGTGGGGAAACAGCGACGTAGGTCGGGGCTGCAGGCGGATACGCTTGCATAGATGAAGTGCCGCCAGCAGGAGCCGAAGTTGCATTGTCGCCGTTGCAACCGCTGCGAAGCTCCATGATGGGTACGGGGAACGTCCACTTCCACCAAATTAATGTTACGTGTAGCTGAAGCTGAATGCTATTTACAATTTATTTACAAGGAAGCTAACGGAGGCCAAAATGGAAACGCTATATCAAGCCGGCACACGCGTCGTCTACTTTCACCTCAGTGCAGCCACACTGTGGCGGCTGTTCCGTAGCAATATGCAGAAGACAACGATAATGATGAATAACCTGGCAAGGGAACAAGAGTTCAAGCACGTTGGCGGGCTAGTTGTTTAGAATTCATGGTAGAGGGTATAAGCGCGACTGAACAAGGACGTAGAAAGACACAGATACACAGACACAAGCGCTGTGTCTGTGTATCTGTTTCTTTCTACGTCCTCGTTCAGTCGCTCTTATAACCTCTACCAAGAGTTCAAGATTACAAGTCAGCCTATAGTGTCTGTGGAGGAGTATGTTTACCTAGGTCAACTAATCACAGAGAACCCTGACCAGGAGAAGGAAATTCACAGAAGAATAAAAATGGGTTGGATCGCATACGGCAGACATCGCAAGCTCCTGACTGGGAATTCATAGTAAAATATTTAGCACGCACAATTGACAAGGACACGGTGAAGGGGGACACACGAGCGCTGTGTCCCCCTTTACTGTGTCCTTGTCAATTGTGCGCGCTAAATATTTTACTATGAACTCGTACCAACTCGCCCAACTATCAGTTCTCCTGACTGGGAGCTTACCATTATCATTGAAAAGGAAAGTATACAATCAGTGCATTTTACCTGTGCTGACATATGGGGCAGAGATTTGGAGACTGACAAAGAAGCTTGAGAACAAGTTAAGGACTGCAGAAAGAGCAATGAAACAAAGAATGCTAGGCATAACTTTAAGAGACAGAAAGAGAGCGGTTTGGATCAGAGAGCAAACGAGTATAGTCGATATTCTAATAGACATTAGGAGAAAAAAGGCGTTGGGCAGGTCGTGTAATGCGCAGACTAGATAACCTTTGGACCATTAGGGTGACAGAATGGGCACCAAGAGAAGGGAAGCGCAGTAGAGGATGGCAGAAGACTAGATGGTGCGATGAAATTAGGAAATTTGCGGCTGCTAGTTGGAATCAGTCGGCGCCGGACATGGTTAATTAGAGATCCCAGGGAGAGACCTTCGTCCTGCAGGGGACATGAATAGGCTGATTATGATTATGATGATAAGCACAGCATACACATGGACACAAATGAAAGAAATGCATACACAAAAAAGTGTTGTGTATGTGTGTGTGCTTTATTTTCATGCAGCGTCATTGTGTCCAGTGCACCTAGTGAGACGTGATGTGCTGCATGGGTCGAGGAAGCATTCAGTACCATGCAGTTACTCTGAACACATCAAAAGCTGCAACCCATGGGCTGCAGTTGCCTTTTATTTTCTGCTACCATCAGGGAGCAGCAGCTTCCTAGTGTTGCCAACGTCAATCTTGCTTTTGCACTATGTAGATGCGGCTGGAGCATGCAAACATTACACTTGTCCCCCTTTAAGCACAACATAACTTAACAATCAGCCTAGGTAAACACATAGTTTCCCAAATGGCATTTCGAACTTGCTGCGTATGGTGCAAACACGGTGGGTCAACCGTGGGCGGTGGTTGCATGGATTGGCATGGTGGGCTGACCGATTCCGTTGGTCCCTCAGTCGATACTGACGAATGTGCAGTTGTTCCATTTGAAGGTGGCACCACTGTTTGCTGTCGCTCTTCCAATTCGCTGTGCTCTGTAGTCTCACTGCTCGGCCCATCAGTTGCGGGGCATTTGGCAGGCTGGACCTCTGGTTGCTTTTACGTTTTTGCCGGATCTGGTGCCGCGGTAGGTGCATTAATCCGGAACCGGAGCTGGTCCACATGGCGGCAAAGTACTCGGGTGTTCGGTAGAGTAACCTCATGTGGCAACGGCCCTGTGGCTCTTGAGATCACTGTTGCAACCCACGTTGGGCCCTGACCATAGCTGCATACGAAGACAAGGTCTTCAGGCCAGAACATCCACGAACAGACACAGGTATTGTCATCAGCCAGGAGGACCTGTATGGAGACCACTCTGGATGCAACCAGTGTGGCATAGCTGATAGTTGGCGGTTCATTAAAACTTTGGCCAGCGAAGATCCTGAAGCTGTGTGCGGAGTTATGTGTTGTTCTACCATAAAATAAGCCAGTCGTTTTGCCCAAGTTCCTTGGATGCTGCAAAACAGAGCTTTGGGGATGGGTCAAAAGGTGTGGATGTTACCAGATGGATTATAATTGCATCAAGAAAGTTTAAGAATTTGAGGGACGTTAACTGAGGTCTATTATCGAAGATGACCGTGTCTGGAAGTCCATGCATTGCGAATAGCTTCCACAGGCTTCCAATTACGGTAAATGATTTCATCGATGACTCTAGAATGACCTTGAGCCATTTTGAGTACTAGAGTTATAGTAGTGAGAACTACTATAAGGAACGCCTGCTCTTAAAACAGCCCAGAAAAATCAACGTGCAGCCGGGACCGTGGCTTCCCAGCGGTCTCCCCCTTGGCCAAACCTTCCACACCCAGTTCATTACATGAGAAAGGGCGCGATGTCTCACAGAACATATGGCTATGTCCGCAGCATTGGCCTCGAGCTCCACCAGTGGAAAAGCTGGCGCCACCGTCGGCGTGACGTCCTATTAGGGATCATGTGGACACGTGGACATAGCGACCGCATCGGCTGCTTCGAGAGCGCCGAAGCGAGTTGAAAACGAGAGTTTCAATTTTCTCGTACGCTGCAGTCCTCATTTAGTGGCGAGATTCTCCCGCTTCGAGTGTCTCCTTTACAACGCTTGAAAGCACCACAATAAGTAGTGGCTGCCTTTAAAGGTGCGCAACATGGTAGGCTACTGCTTAGTGCCGCAGTGCCGGATGTACGCAACGGAGCCCGGTGTCAGCCTTATTCACACATAGCCGCAGGACAAGAAGCTGCGTGAAGCTTGGCTCGCGAAAGATAAAACCGGCAAACAGCCATCGGCTACAACTCGGGTATGCAGCAAGCACAGACGCGAGGAAGATTTCTGCTACGGCGCCGGGTCTGTGATGTTCGGAAAACGCGCACTGAGAAGCTTGGCCGAGTCCGCTGCCCTACTGATGTCATGACGGTTTGGTCTATGAACTTGTCGATGCTATAGATACTGGCAAGTTCACTGGAGTGGAAAGGCAGCGGTAAGAAACACCTTAAAAAAAATAATGGCATATGGTCATGTTTGTGTTATGAATTAATGCACTGGATTACAAAAAAGAAGCAGCGGGAAATCGCACGCTGAGAACACCGATAAAAATACAGTGCGACGCAACTCGAGAAATGATATTGAAACGTCCAAGAGTTTAGAAGAGGAGAAAAAAGATTGAATCGTTGCGACGGCACATCACAGTCCCCGTCGAAGTCACTACAAGGAAATAATTTTTGGACAACTCTGACAGCGCCCACGCAACAATGGTTGCTTGTGCCACTGCTGGAAGTTGCCTCAACGACCAAAATCCTCATAAGATATGTTTTTGGGCACTTCATCTGTAACTGTGATTTACTCATTTAAAGGACCAATTTTTGCTTCACCACTTTTTTGCTTACATGTTTGTGGTCACTTCATTTCTCTTTTCAGGAACACAGGCAGAAACTATTGGTCTGCAAGCTACCCATGCCAAACAGTACAGAGCTGAATGGTCATTGAAGTATAAACAGGCCACCTTGAACCCTGGGCCTCCACAATTAATTATTTGCAAGTTTACTAGGCGGAGGGATGTAGGTTCTATACAGGAAAGCAATAATAGTACATAGTTCCATATCATACAGAACAGAAATGCTGAAATTTGGCATACTCTATTTGGCTCTCCCACTTTTAAAGCTGTTTCTTGGCAATTGGGGAAATAACATGTAGAGTCCTAACATAGTATTTCTCTCGCAGTCATTAGAACCGGAATGTCCAAAACGCAAGGTAGCACATACCTACTTGCCCAACAGCAAGCTCTTTCATCTGCTCTTTGCAAGTGAGCTTTGTGGGCAAAGCCACAAAGTATTACACGCCTCCTCACTGCGATCTGTTCGAACTAAGATGCTAAAAATAAACCCTTCTAGGTCAATGGAACCATGGAATGGGCCCAAGCCCCCTTCTTTGATCTGCCAGTTGTAGACACTCGTCCCTCGATTAATCAGAATGTTCATTTTATGCAGTGGCCACTTGAAGAATAGGAGGCAGGAAACATCTACACTGAAATATTTTTGATGCTGAAGCCAGCAAAATGAAAAATTGGACATTAAGAGTTTTAGGCAATATATTATTACGATATCATCGAGCGATGCTCAAGAAACGAGCCGCCGCGAGAACGACGATGAAGTTGGTCGGTGCGCTTGGCGCGAGCGAGTGTCGGCCTGGCTGCCTGGCTCCAGTGTAAATAGCCTGTAAATAGCCTCTTCTGTTTGTGTCTTTCCACACGCAACATTCTGGTGGAGGTCAGCGATCCCCGTCCTCACCACAGAACTCGGAAGTGGTCGGCACACCAAACTTGTCACCGTGCCTCCCGGTGACGCGCCCACCTCTGCAACGGCTTCGGCTTGTCCCACTGCTCCAATCGTCACGGTCGCCCCACATCGCGACCCAGGTGTGTGCTCTGGCCTGGAGGGCCAGGATGTTGACGACTGGATCAAACTCTATGAACACGCCAGTGCTAATAACAGGTGGGACCCAACGATTGTGCTCGCCAACGTCATCTTTTATCTCGGCGGCACCCAACGCGTGTGGCACCAAACGCATGGCGACGAGATAACCCGTTGGGACAATTTCAAAGAGAAGCTATGGGAACTGCTTGGCGAACCCATTGGGCGCAAGGCTGCCACGAGAAAGGCTCTTGCGTCTCGTGTTCAGTCATCTACGGAGCCGTACGTTTCCTACATCCTCGACGCCTTGGCTCTATGCTGCAAAGCTGACGATGCTATGTCCGAAGCCGATAAAGTGTCGCATATTCTAAGAGGCGTCGCCAACGACGCTTTCAGTTTGCTTGTTTTCGGCAACGTCTCGGCTATCGATGCCATCATCAAAGAATGCCATCGCCTTGAGCAAGCTAAGAGCCGCCGTATCACACACCACATCAGGCGGCTACCCAACACTGCTGCTACGTCGACATGTGAAGGTCGACCACGTCAGACCACCACCTGTGACGACGTCACCCGTATTGTTCGCCGCGAATTCGAGGCCACCTGTTTGCCAGCTTTCTCTTCGACGCCTCCCGATCCGCCAGCAACCACCATTGCGATGATCCAGGCCATCGTCCGACAGGAAGTTGAGAACATGGGTCTGAACTCCGTGTGTTCCACGTCTCAACCCAGCGTTCCCCAGTTCTCTAACGGCCCTCCTCGTCCTCGGCAGTCCTTTTCCGCCACATCTCTCCGCAACCCGTCCGATTGGCGTACCCCTGATGACCGGCCAATCTGCTTCCACTGCTGTCGCATCGACCACGTCGCTCGTCACTGCCGCAACCGATGGCCACCACCTCCTCGGACATACACCGCCACTTATTCCCGCACCTTTGGACCTTCCGTTTCCTATACCACCCACCATGAATCCACTGCCACTGATGCTCCTGCTCCGAACTTTCGGTACAGCCGCTCGCCCTCACCTCGACGCCATCAGTCTCATTCGCCCCAACCCCGTCACTTCTCTTCACCGCCTATCGCCTCCCGGATCCAGCCAGAAAACTAGGCACTGCAGCTTCTGGAGGTGAAGCTGCATTGTCGACCCTGCCCTCAAATCCTCTGCTCCTGTTACCCACGAACCGAAACCTTCTTGACGTTGACGTTGATGGCTATCCTGTCACAGCACTCATCGATACAGGAGCACATCTTTCAATTATGAGTGCAAGCTCCTCACCCCAGCGTCGGCACGCGTCGTCCGCGTTGCGGAAGGTCGGTACTGTGCCTATCATTGGCATCTGTACGGCACGCGGCAGCATCGCCGGCCGCCACACTCCTGTCCTCTTCACCCTAATTGCTCATTGCCCCCACGACCTCATTCTCGGCCTCGATTTTCTCTCCGCACATTCTGCTCTTATTGACTGCTCTTCCAGTACCCTTCGCCTTTAGTTGCCGATGCTCGCAGAACCTTCTGGCGCATCCCACTGCCGCTTACGTCCCACCGGCTTTCTTCGCCTGCAGCCAAAGTCAATAGTCTACATTGAACTGTTGTCTTTCCCACCAGTTCCTGATGGCGAGTACCTCGTCACTCCTCTGCCCGTCATTCCAATAAGGTACGACGTTACAGTGCCTCACAGTATACCTAAGATTACTGGGAACCGCACTCGCATGCCTGTCTGTAACTTTGGATTGGCAAAGCAAATTCTACCACAAGGTATTTGCCTTGCCACCATTGATTGTCTCGGCGACCAATACGTGGCAGCGTTATCGACCGATGGTTCTTGCGAGCTTAGCAGGCCCCTCGCGCCAGCCTCGGGTGCTGATCCCAATATAAATAAATGGTTGCGACGGACCTGTCCTTGGCGCAGGCTGAAGAGCTTTGCCAAGTATTATCGTCCTACCTAGATATTTTCGACATCGACGATTGCCCTTTAGGCCAGACGCTCGCGGTCAAGCATCGGATTCTTACTGGCGATGCTACGCCTATTCACCGACGACCGTATCGAGTTTCTGCATCGGAACGCCGAGTAATTCAACACGAAGTCAACAAAATGCTCGATAAAAACATCATTGAGCCTTCTTCGAGTCCCTGGGCGTCACCTGTGGGGGTGGTTAAGAAGAAGGACGGCACGTGGCGCTTCTGTGTAGACTGCCGTCATCTGAACAACATTACTAAGAAGGACGCCTACCCGCCCTCACGTATAGACGACGCCCTTGACTGCCAGGTTCCAGCTATTTCTCGTCTATTGATCTTCGTTCGGTATACTGGCAGATTGCTGTTGACGATATGGACAGAGAAAAAACCGCGTTCATCACACCTGATGGCCTATACCAATTTAAAGTAATGCCGTTTGGATTATGCAACGCCCCTGCCACCTTTGAGCGTATGATGGACTCCTTGCTCCAAGGTTTCAAATGGTCCACATGCCTCTGCTACCTCGACGACGTCATCGTCTTCTCGCCAACGTTTGACACTCACCTTGAACGTCTCACAACTATACTTGATGTATTTCGAAAGGCGTAGCTGCAACTTAACTTGTCCAAATGTCGTTTTGGCCACTGGCAAATTACTCTTCTGGGCCATCTCATTGATGCTTCCGGAGTACAGCCTGATCCTGACAAAACTCGCGCTGTCAGAGAGTTTCCGGTTCCAAAGACAGCCGCAGACGTTCGAAGTTTTGTAGGGCTATGCTCGTACTTTCATCGTTTTGTTCCAGATTTTGCGACGATTGCTAGACCCCTAACTAATCTTTTGAAGAAAGGCGTACAATTCTCGTGGGGCAATGGAGAGGCCGCCGCCATCTTTTGTCTCGTCAGTCTTCTAACCTCACCACCCATTCTCGCACACTTCGACCCTGATGCCCCTACAGAATTGCGTACAGATGCCAGCGGTCATGGCGTAGGTGCCGTCTTAGCCCAGCGTCAGCGTGGCCAGGATCGCATTATTGCTTATGCAAGCCGCCTCCTTGCACCATCGGAGCGCAGCTATTCCATTACGGAACGAGAATGCCTTGCTGTTGTCTGGGCGGTTGCGAAGTTCCGTCCTTACCTTTACGGTCGCCTTTTTTCCGTAGTCACTGACCATCATGCCCTCTGCTGGCTCTCTTCGCTAAAAGATCCTACAGGCCGGCTTGGTCGATAGGCTTTGAGGCTACAAGAATTTTCATATTCCGTGGTGTACAAGTCTGGCCGCCTGCGCCAAGACGCTGACAGCTTGTCGCGTTACCCTGTTGACGAGTCTGTCTGACTCCTCTAATATTGCCAGTGCTTCTTGCGCATTCTCTGTATCACAGCTGCTTCATTTCGCCGACGAGCAACGCTGTGACACCTACATCAGAGCACTCATCGACCGTGTTGAGCACTCTCCGGCCGATGCTACTCTACGCCTCTTCGTCCTCCGCGACGGTACTCTGTACCGTCGTAACCTTCATCCGGTTGGCTCTGAGTTCCTACTTGTAATACCTAAATACCTCCGCTCCACCGTTATAGAAGAGCTCCATGACACACCAACGGCAGCTCGGCATATCTCGAACCTATGACCGTGTACGTCGCCGTTTTTTCTAGCTGGGTCTTGCCCGTTCCGTACGACGTTACGTTGCCACTTGTGAAGTTTGCCAACAACGCAAGAAGCCTTCCCAGCTCCCCGCTGGTTACCTGCAGCCGCTCGACATCCCTGCCGAGCCCTTTCATTGTGTCGGCTTAGACCATCTCGACCCATTTCCGGAATCTACATCAGGGAACAAGTGGGTTGCAGTCGCGGTGGACTACGCGACCCGCTAGGCCGTAACCCGTGCTCTTCCGACCAGTTGTGCAACTGGTGTTGCGGACTTCCTCCTACATGATATTATTTTGATGCATGATGCTCTGCGTCAATTGCTAAGAGACCGTGGCCGTACGTTTTTGGCCAAAGTCATCGACGACATCATGCGTGCCTGCTCAATACGGCATAAATTTACCACCTCCTACCATCCCCAAACAAATGGCCTCACTGAGCGCTTGAACCGCACCCTTACCGACATGCTATCCAAATACGTTTCCGACGACCACCGTGACTGGGACCTGGCTCTACCTTACATTACCTTTGCATATAACTCTTCTCGTCTCGTAACTGCTGGCTTTTCCCCGTTTTACCTCTTGTATGGCCGCGAACCAACGCTACCAGTGGACACTGTGCTTCCGTGCGCCACAGTTTCAACTAGCGATTATGCCTGAGATGCAATTGCCCATGCTGACCACGCTCGCCAACTTGTGCGCACTCGTCTACAAGTGTCTCAAAACAAGCAGAAGCAATGCTACGACCTCCGTCACCGTGATGTCCATTTTGTGCCCGGCAGCCTCGTGTTGCTTTGGTCACCTTCGCGTAAAGTTGGCCTATGTGAAAAACTCCTTTCTTGTTACACAGGTCCATATCGCATGCTCCGCAAAGTGACCGATGTCACCTATGAAATCATTCTAGCCACGCCCACTACGTTTTCCGCTGTGACTACCAGTGACATTATCCACGTCGCCCGACTCAAGCCCTACAACTCTCCACGTGCCTTGGATATTTAACAGCACCGTGACAGTGCTTTTGCCGCCGGGGGGGTAGTATTACGATATCATCGAGCGATGCTCACGAAACGAGCCGCCGCGAGAACGACGATGAAGTTGGTCGGTGCACTTGGCGCGAGCGAGTGTCGGCCTGGCTGCCTGGCTCCAGTATAAATAGCCTCTTCTGTCTGTGTCTTTCCACACGCAACAATATTTTGTGAGACAGGTTTAGTATTTGTAATGCAGTATGGACCTTTCTTTTCAGGTGTATTAAACCACTTTTCCTGAGTAGTTAAAGGATGGCATGATAACAAACATTCTGTTGACAAGGGGGGCTGCACTGTTGCATTTTTGCAAGTATATACAGTGGAACATCGTTAAATATAACTTAATGTGGACCAGAAAATGTTTCTGAAAACAAATAAAACAAGGCAAGAACCTTGTCAAGCTACCAACAAGCAGCTTCTAATTCTTGCCCCAGTGTTCATTTTTGTAAGTGAATGAACGCAAAATAAAGATTGATTGATTGTTTGATTGATTGATTTAATTAACAAAAGAGAGCCTCTTTGAATATAATGCTCGATGATATGTGCAATACAGTGCAATACAGTCACTGACCTATAATTTTGACTCGGCGGGGACCACCTAAAAGGAGGTCGAAATAAACAGTTTCAAATACCGTCAAATTCCAGAAATTCGACCCTGGGACTGATAAAATTGATACCCGCCGTGGTTGCTCAGTGGCTATGGTGTTGGGCTGCTGAGCACGAGGTCGCGGGATCGAATCCCGGCCACGGCGGCTGCATTTCGATGGGGGCGAAATGCGAAAACACCCGTGTGCTTAGATTTAGGTGCACGTTAAAGAACCCCAGGTGGTCAAAATTTCCGGAGTCCTCCACTACGGCGTGCCTCATAATCAGAAAGTGGTTTTGGCACGTAAAACCCCAAATATTATTATTATTATTATTATACTGATAAAATTGATAGGCTTATCCAGCAGGTCCAATTAAACAAGGTGCAGAAACAGTGCCAGAATACACTGCAGATTTATTTGGCTGTATTTACCCTATCCTAACACGCCCCCAAAACAAATGCACGCCCACTTTTGATGTGTCCAATGTAGAAAACTAACATAGAGATTACATTAAAGCTTGTAAACAAACTGGAAATCTAACACATACCCAGTTTCTTAGCAAGAAAATTGGCAAGGGTCTAATATGTGTCGCACAATGGCAGCTGGTTTCTAAAGACAGTTTTGCTGCACTGTACTTTAATGTCAACTTTGCCGCAATACATTTGTTATGCAATAAAGCACACGAATGACACAAAGGCTGCTTTAGTTTTATGTCCGACTCCAACACAGGCAATTTTCGGCCTAATTAACTTGGAAAAAAAGGATAAAAAAATTTTAACCGGCGATTACGATACTCCTTTATGCGAATTTTAAGTGCAGCTGTTTAGGTGTTTTGAATTCACAATATATTGTGGCAAAGAATTTCATTCTGAACGACAGGGTGCTCTCAGCGGCAGCGTCGAGCCTCTGCTTGGGCAGCTTGTTTAGCAGCAGTGGCAGATGAAGCGTTTTCACTGGTTGCACCGCTCATCGTTCAGAAAGAAAACATAGACACAGGAACGCGAGGCTCGCGCAGAGCACATCTCCAGCAGTGGTGACACTGCAGGCGAAGTAGCGCATGCGCAGAGGGTCCAAAGCCCATGCCATCACTTCGTTTCCACCCTTGCCGCATTCCTGGTTGTCGCCAGAACTCTTGCTTTCTTCCTCAACCTTTCGCCATACCCTCCTCTGCTTTCCTCCTCGCGCCTCTTCGCTATCACCACTTTTTTACCCCCCCGCTGTGCACCATGTGCGCTCTGATCTTTCGCTGTGCTCATTCACTCAGTTTCAAGTGATGCCGATGCTCGCCGCAGGAATAGGTGCCCAACAGCTGCGCTCTAAAAGGTGCACGTTAGAATCGGGTACATACCGTAATCGGACATTGCAAGCTTTCATTATTGCTTGAAAATCCTCCTAGAGCAGGCTGGAAATAGGACTTTCTTTGATGGGAGATGACATATGTTTAACCCATTCACTGTCACTGAGGGGTTCACTGTTGGGGTCACTTTAGAGGTCAAGCATGGCGCCTGCCTACTTGTGAAGTTGGAACTATTCAGCAAACACCAATTTTAGAATCAAAATAATGAAAGATTGGGCCCTTACAAATGCATGGGCGCTAGTCAGGACCTTTGGTCAGGATCGATATAACCAAAAAATCGAATTAACCGAAGTCAAATTAGTGAAAGTCCAATGTATCAGATTTGCTAGAAAATAAGTCTTTATTCCACAAGCAGTAAGAAATGCTGGTCAACGTATCACAGCATATATGCTTGTATGCGACCTGGTCAATCGGTATTTTGACCATTATCATGGCTGCCCCAAAAGACAGATGAAAGTAGTTTCCAAATGCAACAACTCTCTATCCCCCGGTAACAACAGAAGTTGACCGCGGTCTCTGCAACAGTCATTTGTCTGACCAGTGCCTCACCCAATTTACCTCTTCAATGGAGATGTCAAGGGTGGAGCTGATGCCGTTCGTAGATGCTTGAAGATTGCAACCCACAAAAATTCATAGCAGTTGGAGAAGTTGCCCAAAACTGTGTCACAATTTTACTCCTAAAGGAACAAACCTGGATGTGGGAAATTCAGGCGACAAGCCACAAAACCACAAATTAGGCCCTTGACAACTTGGTGGCTTGGATTGGCTTTGTGTCATGGGTTGGGTGTAGTCTGTTGCAACTGGATCAACTGGGCAGACCATTACTTTTGGCTTTGAGGCAGCGCCAGTGACGTATTAAAATATCACTTTTCTACTCAACATGGTAACCTCGATGGCTGAATTGGCATGTGGTTGTGCAGGCGGAGCGCGGATGAGTGTGAATTCTCAAGCGGCACACTGTAAGGTGTCAAAAATTTTTTTAAAGCTGCGCAAATTATTAGTCGGCAACTGTATCACTGAGGCCTAGTGCTTTACCATGCATATTTAAAAGCGCCGTCTCAGAAATTACAGACCAGTGAGTGAGTGCAGCTAATTTAAGCTGGGAATGCAAAGAGAAGGATAATCGCACTGGTGTTCTCTGTGGACTACGAGCATATCAGATAACGCCACAGGATTTAGTGCTGGTCATTCGTTGGCGATGCGGAATGCCTTTAAAGCGTTGACTCTTTACTGTATAAATAATTTGCTTGTCCGTTGAAGCATGCTTGCGTGCTCATGTGCTCGTGAGGCTGGCTCGCGCTTGCTGGCTTTTGGGTCTTGATAGAGCAGAGCGGGTGAAAGGGAACATCTGTTGCCGCGGTATTGCGCGAGGGGCGAGTGCTTTACCACGATGCAACATCACCCTCACTCTTGCTTTTGGTTAACTGTGCTTTCCTTGTCCACGCAAGCCCTCACCTGCGTTCTAACTGTGCCTCAGTAAGGTTAAATCAAAACCTCTCGCTTGCCTGCCCGCGAGGAGTTCATAACTCAAAATATCGCTTACGCCATTCATGGATGAAGTCGTGACTATGACGGAAGCCCATCTAGTCGGGATGATGCATACTTCAAAGGAAGAGGTCCGGACATCAACCAAAATGGTTTCAAATATATTTGTTTCAGCTCACCCACGAGAGCCTTGTTCACAATGAAACAAGCAGCAGAGCTGGTGCCCTTTTTGAGCTGTACATAAAAAGGGTGCCAGCTCTGCCGCTTGTTTCATGGTGAACGAGGCTCCTGTGGGGGAGCTGAAATGTAAATATATTTTAAACCATTTTGGTCGATGTCCGGAACTCTTCCTCTGAAGTGGAGTTCGATTCGACATTAGTGCTTTCGCATTCACAATTCGTAAAAAAATTTAGGTGTCCTCAGATTTTTTTGTCATGGCCATTCCGAATATAAATCTCCTTGCTGAAACATTGACTCCAAACTGAGGCTTGCCTTGTTTGCCCACTGTTTTTCAATTGAAGTGTTCATCTTCCTTCAACCTCTTTGCCTTGTTTGAATCCATAAATCAAGTTTCTTTCTTTTGCAACATAAAACTGTAAAATGTGTTTTTTGGAGGCTGTGTTACTATTTGGCTTGTTTACATGTTTATTTAGCATCCTTGTTTTAATCTGTGCAGAATTTTCTGTAAGATTGTTTTCTCCACAACATTTCCTTGTTTCTTTATGTATTCCACTTGTGGTCAAAGCGTTTACTGCCATACCTAGATGCTAAATGTGCAGCAGAAATGTTGAGAGCAATGGGGCTATTAGGGGCGACAATATGTGCTAACAAATTCTGTGTAACTTCTTTTTGCTGTATTTTATGCCTCATGCCATTGTGTTATTGGAATGGGACACCGCAGCTTGAGGTTATCTTGTTCACACCATCTTTGCCAAGCACTTTCAATAACTTCTTTTTTTCCGAGTCAAGCTGAAATTGTCAAATGGAGACAGAATGTATGTATACATATTGTGTGAAACATGACAAGCAGCACTCTACATAACTTCAGTAGAAGGGTAGCTCTGTATAAATTTCGTTGTCTGCGAACATAAAATGTGCAACATAAAAGCGAGCTTTTTTGGCACAGAGTTGAGCTCGCATGGATCCGTACTCTGCTACTGTTACCATCAGTCTAGCTTGTGCATCTGGTCTTTCACTCGATCACCAGTAAAGTCTATGAGTGCAAACATATTGGCGGCGAGCTTCCCATGAGGACTTGTTACCAGCCACTTGCCGGTCACATTGTTTAGGCCACTAGGCCTAACCAGCGCTGCTTCATCGGTAGTCTGCAACCAAATTTGCAGTTTTGTGCCAGTCACCCTGGCGGAAATTTTGTTCATATGAATGCAGTGAATTATCTCATTCTCCCTGGACATTGTGAAAACTATACAATGTTTAGGAGTGCTTCTAGTCGCACTCAGCCTTGCTGGAAAAGAAATTGTGTTGGCAACCATGATTACATCATGTGTTGAAAAACATAACTTACCTTATCCATCATTTTTGCTGTAGGCTGGCATTTATAAAAAAAAATGTTTTACTTGCGTTTCTGTTCAATTTACGCAATTTCTTCCTAGTATGAAGCCTCTACATACAACTTTCACACTGGAGAGAGTAATGAGCTCAACAAAAAAAAATTATCTGCCCTTTTTGGGACAACAAGTCACCATAGTCTTAAGAGAAAGCTTTAGCTCGACTCTGATGCGGCCTATTCAAATGCATGTAAAATGCAAAAACGCTTTCCTGAGATAACCCCTGGACTGATATTAATGAAATTTGTTGCATTTGAGAGAGAAAGTGAAATCCTAGTGATTATTGGAAGCGGAATTTTGATTTAGGCCCTGAATTTTGTGAAAAGAATTTTCAAAAGTTCGAAAAAGATAGACGCACGAAGTTTATAAATTAATAGCTCTGCATCAAGAATATATATAGCGGTTCTGTAAACGGCATCCATTAGATCATTCAAAGCGGACAAATTCAATATGTCAGTTTATATTTTGCGTGAATTTGTTACGTTGTGCACAAGGGTTCTGCAAAAGCTATATTTCCATATTACTAAATTTTTTTTTATTCATGTGTAACATATCAATTTTGTCCGCTTTTGATGTACTATCAGATGCAATTCACAGAATTATGATATATTTTCTTGCTGAGTTAGTGTTGTAAACTTGATAGTTTAGTCTCCTGAAGATTTTCCATTTTTGTCAATGTTTAATAAAAGATTTACGATCTCAATAAAAAATTCAAGACCAACAGTCACTAGATTTTAAGTTTTCTTTTAAATGCAAAAAAACCTCGTCAAATTCGCACAGTAGTTACAGAAAAAAACTAATTCTCCTTTTACATGTATTTAGATCGGAGCACCCGAACTAAAGCTTCCTGTTAACCCGTGCATACAGTTGCACACAAAAGGTGGAGAAAGGAAAAACATGGCAGAAGTAAGGATGATTTGTGGAGGGGAAGGTGGGGGGACACAGCAAGGAGAGTTCTGTGACTGGACGCTTGTCGAGCCGGGATCGCATGCTGTGCTAGACAGATCCTAGGACAATGTTCTTATTTTTATTGGTTGAAAGACACTTCGTCTTTGTAGCAGGCATCAAGGCAATAGGTTTATTTAATTTGGTCCTAAGAAAAAGTTAAAAAAATACATGAATAAAAAAACTATTTGTTCTTTTTTTTCTTTGGGCACAAGTGGGAGTTTCATTTTTTTCGCAGTTGCTGTTTCTGAAGGGACAGGAAGTACTTTTTGTGTGGAGTTCTTGTTACTTTCTCCAGCTTGAAACTGTACGTACAAGCTCTATCAGGAAAGAAATCGTATGAATTGAACATGGAGACTTGTAACATAATTCTTGACAAAGGCCAGTCCCAGGCTGAAACATTGATTATTTCTTAATGCAACAATGTAAATGTTTTTCAGTGATACGTGTGATGTAAGGCATTTTCTGAGCATGCGCAACTTTCCTCAGGCCCCCTTTTGTGGCTGTATTTTCTCCGTGCGATTGATATGGTTGGAGCAATCTTGGGGGCCACAGTTCTGCTTTTTAAGTTCAGGATGTCACTGCTACTCTTATTTCCATTGCAGTTTGAAAGGTGACGTTTGACTCCCCGATGCTGTCAGGTTAAGCTACACTACACAAAATCAATTTGGAGCTTTAATGGCTTTATGCTCACATATGAGCTCAGATGGTTACGTCCAGTCAGCACGCATATGAACTTAGTAGCCATTCCTAGTAGTTACCAGCTGATTGCCCACACGTACACAGCCGTCAATCTAGCTCGTGCACATTGCCTCATGCTTTATCTCCAATATAAGTATGAACATAGTGATGGCTCACCGCCGACTAGGCTTAACCAGCACTGCTTCATTGGAAGTCCGCAACAAAAGTTGTGGTTTCATGCCACTTTAACAAAACTAAAAACTTGCTTCAGTTGCTGTTATACATTGGTTTTATGGAGTAATTGACAGTGGGAGGGAGGGGGGAGGCACGGAAAAGTCTGATTTAATCAAGCTGGTCTGAGAAATGGCGACATAGTTCAGTGTACTGATGAACAATCTCATTAAACATAGGTCATGATAATAGATTTTGCATTTGAAAATTTTTCGTGAAAATGACATCAAGCATGCAAAGCTAACCCTGGTGCACAAGGATTCACTTGCCACAAGAGGCATTCTTGTACTTAGACTCTCAGAAAGTTTACACATGAAGCTCTGATGCGGTAAAACATGCTTAGAGGTGCCACACAGTTTTACAAGGTATCTTAGCATTGCATTTGGATGTAACCTTGCCGAGAAAGCAAAAAAGAAAGGCAGGAAGGGTAACTAAACAGACTCCTAATTAGCTACCCAGCATGAAAGCTTGTCTTAATCAAATTATGGCCTCCATTGTTGTGTCTACCTTCACCTTGCTGATATTGCAAAAAGTGGATGAGGTCCTCATTTCAACTGGGCTATTCTATTCCATTGTCCCAAGCATCACGCTCGACAACCTTAGATTTCCCAAAGAAAAATTGTGTTCTTTTTACTGTGATGTAGATATCTCTCACCAAAAATATTGTTCCTGAAATTTGTGGTCATAGACAAAACTACCTGTCTTATAAAAACATTTTAAATGGGAGGATGCCTTGCTATTCACTGCAAGAATTATGGCTGTAAGCTCATATTCCACGACTAAAAAATTGCAGGAAGTGAGAACCAGTTAATTGTCAACATTATAGAGGCACAAAGCATAATAAGCTTCGAGGACAGGTGTGTCAGTATTGTTATAATTTTCTTGTCTACTAAAGAATGCGTAATTCTAGGCTGACACGTGTGTGATAAGGTTGGGTACTTTGGGACATATTTAACCTGTTAATCCGCTGAAACATTTGTTGCAATATTTTCTTGTGCGAGTTGCTTGGCATGTACAGTGAGCTCCTTTGCCCAGTATAAAAGTGTTCGCAAGCTTCCTTGAAATAAACTGTTGCGAATCAGTGCCAAGTGTGTCGTTTTTTGTCTGCAACATGTTACATTTTTCTGCTCTGATAAGACATATTGTGCCACTGTAAAACAAAGTGTAAAACATTCTCTTTCACCGGTTTTTAAGAAAGAGAAATGCTCTTTAGTTTTGAGGTGCTGTAAAAGTATATAGTATTTTGTCAGGGCACATACTTCACCCTAATGCTGTAAATGGATGGGGGAAAATGACAAGGAGCGCGCGCCTCTTAGACTAGAAGACAGATTCGATAAATACAGCACTTTTGTTCATATTAAGCTACAGATTATGCACTGAAGTGGTTCTAGCAAACGTAGATGACCAAAGGCACTTCTGTTGATGATTAGTATAGTAATAGTTCCTTAGCTTTCCTCAAACAAATTGCTTATTAAACGTGAGAAAAAAAATGTCATTGGTCAGCTGGGATGTTGATTGGTAAGACAAAGCATGACCTTTGTGCATTCTATTAGAATAGAAAATAACGCAAACTGTTTTGTATTGTTTTCTGTTCTATTATGATGTACCAACTAGCCCAGCAGGAATGCTCTCTGCATATATGCAACCAAGCTGCTGTAGCTTGACCACACTACCCGCTTCTAAAACATGCGCAAGTGTTCAGTGTCCTTTCTTCAGCATTTTTAATTGTGTAGCTAGAGTAATTTTTTAGCCATTTACAAACCTTGGTGATTTGCCTGCACAGGTGGAGCGATACGATGTGCAGACTGGCCAGTGGAGCCCCATGCCATCAATGTTGACACGTCGGTGTCGCCTTGGAGTGGCAGTGCTGCAAGGGAAGATCTATGTCTGTGGTGGCTATGATGGGGCCACGTTTCTCCAAACTGCAGAGGCTTTTGACCCTGTGACCCATCAGTGGCAATTTGTGGCACCAATGAACGTCACACGCAGTCGAGTTGCACTTGTTGCTAACTGTGGCCGGCTTTTTGCTGTTGGTGGTTATGATGGTGTATCGAACCTGAGCACAGTTGAAGTCTATGACCCTGAGGCGGACCAATGGATGCCCATAGCCTCAATGTGTGCACATGAGGGTGGCGTCGGAGTTGGAGTACTGCCACCTTTGTAGGAGAGTGCTCAGAATGCCAGTGTGGCCTGTTATTTGGGCCTTTCTTTTTCAAACGGGCACTGGTATTCTAAGCAGTTCCAGGTGCGATAGAAGAATGCACACAAGCTTTAGGTTCTACATTCTCACAATCCTTCCTTTATTCCTCTGGCAACTAAAGAAATTAATAATAATAAGGTAGCATCACCAGCTACATAAAGGATGTGTGCATTCTTTAGCCTGTAGGTGACATACTATCGGCATCAAATGAAAGTTGAACAGCGGAGCGCGTGGACTAAGCATAAGTGAAGATATAGTGCGCGCCCTCCAGTCATCACCATTGACTGGCGCGCACATACAGTTCGGCCGCACTGCGCGATCCCCCTCTAGTGAGATAATGTCGCTTCTGTTCTGTATCTTATATTTGAAAAGTAGAAAATGAAAAATAAAAATGAAGCTAGAATATTGCAGTTTACGGCGAGTCTTATCGCACAGATCGCCGAAACAACAAGCGCTGTCGGCGCGAAGAGCGGTGCGCGTTGTGCAGTTTGCACCGTCATCGCAAGGTAGATTCGCCCGCGCGGTTTGCAGCTTGCGCGCCACATTCGTTCTTTCGATCGGCAAATTTGCGCTGCGCGGCATCGCTGGCAGCCGCGACGGCGGCCGGCATGCCCAGCGCGTTGTGCCGGATGTGCGCGCCTGTCAATGGTGATGACTGGACGGCGCGCACTATATCTTTACTTATGCTTGGTCCACGCGCTCCGCTGTTCAACTTTCATTTGACGCCGATAGTACATAAAAATATATATGATTGATTGTAATATTGTAGTGTAGCCACTGTGTCACTAAGAAGAAAAGATACAGTATCCTTAAGTCAGACATTGCACTAACTTTCTTGGGTTTGTTACCATCATCAGGGTAGTCCTCTCTCGTGCATTTATGTTATGTAAATGTTTTGTGTAGACCTTTTTTTCTTTATTAAGTGCATATTTTTATACACTGATAACCAAAAAATTTTCGACATAACACAAGAGGATACATCACAAATGCATATTCTACAAAGATGTTCATGTAAAGTCCATTGCTGCGCATGTTACACCTAGCAGTTTACACCTGGCATGCCTTGCAGAGCTGCAAGCATGCACGGCAAGAATGAACAATTCTTAGTTGCATAGGAGAAGATATTGCAATGTCTCAATTATTAAAAATATGCCCCCATGTTTTCAGCATTTATTATATCATTGTAGGTCTCATGTTCACGAAAATTTTCACTTGTTTATGCATATTATATAATGTGCAAAAACATTTTTGTCACAGTGCTCTACTACATTGGGGGCAATAAGTCACATGATATACATGCTGCTATCACTAGCACCTCACTGTATCTACTCAGGACTTTGACGTACATGTGCAACTGCACAATTGAATAAGTTGGTTGTGGTGCTTGTTTTAGCTAGTTGCTGTATACTTTGCAGAACAAGATAGGCTGCTGTTTGGCTCTTATTTTGGCAATTCTAAATATTTTCTGGCAGACTTTCTAGAGCTAAGTGAAACTGTAGCATGTTTGTGACAGGTTTTAATGGTCCAAGTGGTTCCTTTTCTTGAATTACATGGGTCAAAATGCAATTACGATACAGGCATCTAAAATGAAGCCCTGGCATGGCAGTAGTTATGATTCCTTTTTTAAAATTATTATTATGTCATGAAGCTTGTTGCTGAAGCTGGGAGTAACTAGCACTGCAAGTTATGCCTGATCATCTATATATAATAGAAAATAGTGAAATCAATTATTCTGTAAAGAAAATGAAAAGGAGTGTTGTCTATGGAAAAGGAGTGCCTGCCTATGGAGAGCTTTCACCTTTGGTGCAGGTCATTTCATATGCAATATATGCATGGTGTAATTCAGCTGATAATAGGCTGATAAGCAGTGTGCAAAATACATTGATGACATAAAGTGTTCTGGTATCATTTCTGCTTATTAGTATCTAGATTTTTCGCATTGTTGTCAGATGTTTTCTTTGTATACATGCAGCTTTTCACTAATACGGTGTCCATCTTTTGTTAATGCTTCACAACGATGTGAAGTATAAACCCCGTGCAAGCGATCTTGCGCGCGACAGCAACAAGCGACATGATGGAGATGGCTGTCGCGTTCACTTGTCGCCCAGAAGTCAAACTCCAAGCAAGCGACCGCTTCGCGCGACGGCTCTCCAGTGTTGCCGGTATTAGGGGATCGAGTTAGCGCCAAACCTGGCATGGCACTTGCTATAATTATTTAAGTTGATTTGTTTGGCTGTACAAAGCAACATGAAGTATTTCTGAAGGGTCTTGCAGTAGTTTTTTTTTTTCGTTTACATATCAAAATTCGGTAGTTCGCTCATTCCGTTTGTATACTGAGAAGCGTGCACGTGCGCAAACCGGTAGTACGTCACTAATGTACATCCCGTTCCGGCTGCCTGCTATTGGCTAGTCGCTCATAGCACTTCCAAGCGACAAGTGACGAATTCTAGATTTGCAGAACCGAGCGATTGCACGACGGCCCGATCCGTCGCTCGAGGCCGTCGCTCGTCACTGTCGCGCACAAAATCGCGCTCATGGGGTTTAGGCTTAAAGGTAGTGTTTTGCAAAGGTGTGCTGGTAATGTGGTAGAGTATGTGTTTATCATGTGCATAAGTCTTGATTGTCTTGCCTGCACATAAGAATGCTTTAATTGATGAATGACTGCAGTGATTTGAAGCTTTTTCTATTGAAGAGAAAGCAGTGACTAATCGAAGATGTTTGACTCAGATCTTCAGTATTCTTTAAAATATTGCTTATATTACACAACTTTAAGGTTTGAAATTACAAGCTGAAATGACTAGCGCAAGAGTGGACACAGGACACTAAAAAGGCAACCAGGACAAGCGCAAGGATTGCGCTTGCCCTTGTCACCTTTTTAGTGTCCCGTGTCCACTCTTGCGCTAGTAACTTAAGAATGGAATACCAACTAGCTCGGTCACACACCTTGAATTTAGAAGCCTATAGGCTTACACTATTGGGGGTTAACAATATAAACCGATATTAAAATTTGAAAATGTATGCTTTCTAGTTCTTTGAATTGCAAAGAAAATGGGTTATCTTAAATCTCATTTTTATACCATGTATTTTCAATCAAGCACAAATTCCATGAACATCTTGTCCCGCCAGCATCAAAGTGTTAGACACATAAAAATCATTTTTGCCACATGTCAGCCTGAAATTCAGTTTTACACTTTACTCTGGCTCAGTGAACCCTCATTATAATGAAAATACCTTCATGGTATCTGATATTCGTTTTGAGCATATACATTTACACACTGATATCTGTGATATCCGTGTTCGGTATGTCAATGTACAACTGCATGTGCAATCAACATAGTGTTGTATTGTTTTACTGGCTGCAGGCACTAGCTGTTTGGGAATTCAGCTTGTTTGCAAAACCTGCAACCTGTATGCTTTTGACGTCAGTGGTACATGACAGAACATGCTTGTATACATTGTGATTTACCAATGCTGAAGCCTCAGCTATATGTATTCTGTTGGATTGTTTTCCGATGCTCACATTCAGTGTTTAAATTCTGGTACACCGTAACATATTTAGGCTTTTTATTTTTGGAAATTTTTATTATTGTTTGAGAGGCTTAAACAGACATCTGGATTTGGTGTAGAAATTAATTTCTAACATTAAACTGGTGCCTAATTTAACTCTCTTTTAATACAACAGATTTTAGTCAAATCCCTGCAGCAACTATTGTATGAGAGGCTTTATTCATTATAGCGAAATTAATGGTAGGGAAGCCAAACACTAACATTGCTGTCTACATTCTACAAGGTTAACCTGCAGCATTAACCCTTGCTATGCCAAACGTTTTTTCAGGGAACAACCGAAATTTCCCACATTATTTTATGACTCATTTATCACGATCAGCTTTTCTTATTACAATATCAGCAGCTACATTTTTGTTGTCTATTACATATTGAAACAAACAAAATTTAATGGGTCATATTTGCAGAATATTACTATTAAACAAAATTGGAAGATTGCCTATTCAATTTTAGTACCAAAACCAATGTCATACAATTTGATCAACTTTCCTAGAGTTAAAAGTATTCACGTTGTTACAACTTTGCACCGCTGCCACCACTATTACGACTTTGAGGTGGTCCCGTAGCGCTCGTCACCCGTTTCGTGACAGCGTTGGTAGCGAAGACTCCGAGTCAGGCGTCGGTGAGAATAACGAAAGGGACTTTATACATTATATACAGGTCATTATACAGGACAAGATCGGATCGGCACGGGGGCCGAGTGCTCACAGCAAACGCGACTGTTCCCGCACGGCGACGTTCGGCGAAAACGCGTGACACATCTCACTCCACTCGAGAGCGGCACTCAGCTCCCGGTGGGTCGGCGGATCCGGTTTTCCAGGCGGCCGCGTCGCGGCTTATAATCCCCGAGAAACCATTGTCACTCAAACGGCCCAATACAAAGCCAGCACTCGACGGTCGTCCGAGAGGACCAACCAGCGACCGCGCTGCCCCCCCCCCCCCCCCTGTTCAAATTTGGCGGGCGCGGTGACCTCCAGGCAAAGGGAGGTACGGCGCCGGGCTGTCTGGCACTTGGTTTCACGTTTGGACACGTTGCTCGCCGATACTTCTCCGCAGAACACCGCTGTCTGACGGCTCAGCATCTTGACTTGTCAAGGGAGAATTAGGGCGCTGTGCCTTTCGGCGCAGCCCCGGGTTTGTCCAAAGGGCGCTCACAGGATAAATTCTGCATCTTGTAGATTCAGAATCCGGGCTGGTGGTAATGGCACAACAGCATCCCCGCCCTCAGATAAGGCGCCGAGAAGACGAGCTGCCTCCACGTGGCTCGGAAGCCAGGCGCGCACGTTCGTCAGGCTCGTCCAAGTTCACGTCCAGTGTCTGGACGCCAGGTAACTTCACGTGTCCAGGTCCCACTCGCCAGGACAGGAGCTCTGCTCACCGCGTTGTCGCCAAAGCACCTCAACCAGCTCCGCTCGGGTCGTTCCCCTTGCTTCTCGCCACTGGTCCCGGTTGGTCGTTCTGCAGCTTGCAAAACCGACCGGCAAAATGCAACACCCAACACGAACAAGTGCCCTCTGTCTCCCGTCAAACACCAGACAAGGCCATAATCCAAATCAACTTAACTAAATTGCTATCCCCCTTTTTGCTCCCGCTGCAACAAGAGGCAGGTGTACGATCTGGTACACAAGGCTCAAACAACCAGTTTTCAAATTAACAACACACCGAAATATCAAGAACAAATAATAATCAGCAGTAATAATGAAAATTAGAATGGTCCCCTTGAAATCACTTGGACCGAAAACACACTCCTGAGGAAGCAAATGAGGTCATTCATTTTTCTCGGCGATATTTTCGCGGAATCCGAAGCTGCTTATATTTGCCACCCTGCTTATCCGTGTAGCGGCGGTACAATAAGCCAGATTCCTCGTAAAATGAAACCCTATTTTTTTTCACTCCCCGTTTGACGCTCTTCCTCAGATCGGCTAATGAACAGTTTTCCTGTTGCTCGCGAATCAGACTTTCCCTTTCAACTGCAGCCAGCTTCTGCCAGCTGGCGGAAACCGGAGCGAGTAACTGCGGCGTCGCGTCCAAATCGTGGCTAGCACTGCACGTGTCTCCCACTCACTTCCAGGACCCGCTCGCCTAGGCCAGCCTCCGAGCTCTGCCTCTCCCGTGACTGCTCGCCACTCAAGTTACCTTGATCCGTCCCTGTGCCGCACCGCTGTTCGCTCACCGACGCTAAGTCAAGTTCCCTCGACAGCGGGCGCGCTTTAGATCGCGTGAGGGCCATGTACGCCACGTCGGCAAAGAATTATTTGCCCTGATCCTTCAGCTTCTGCTCCGAGCTATTTGAGAAGAGGTAGGGAAATGGCTCCGGGAGGGCGGCAGACACAGCGGCTTCTGTGTTAAGTTTCCCAAACTCTCCTTCAATGATAACCGTTGCGATCGGTAAACAGACACTCTCCTCCTCGGCCACTTGCCGTATCCTAGCGCACTCTCCCGTAAAATCACTCGAGGAGACGAAATACTGGTGAACAACGTCCATAGTTGCTGCAGAGTCCCGAAGTGCTCGGCACTTCGGGACTCTGCATATACGGCTCCAATAGTGGTATGGTTATGTGAGTTTCCTGTATTGTTGCAAAAGCAATTTTCTCTTGGCAGTCCGCAGCGATGTGCCCTTGCTTTTTGCAATTGTGGCAGGTTAACGGTTTCCGTTTTTCAAAAGAACGCGTCGTATCGCTTCGCTGTTTTGTTGCAAAAGCAATTTTCTCTGGGCAGTCCGCAGGGATGTGCCCTTGCTTTTTGTAATTGTAGCAGGTTAACGGCTTCCGTTTTTCAAAAGAACGCGTCGTATCGTTTCGCTGCTTGGGACCATCGTTAGCATTCTGAGATTCATTCTGTCCTTCCCTTACAGTTTCTTTGGTAAGGGACTCGTCTTTCCGAAACTTGCGACGCGTGATTGGCTTCCGTTCTTCGGGCTTTCCGGAAAACCCATCTCTCCTATCTGCTTTTTCTACGCGCACTGCCTTGCTGTGCAAGCTGCGGCGGGTGTAATACTCTTCCGCTAACTCTGCTGCCTTGTTTAGCTTAACCTCCTTTAGCCTATCTTGCAGCCAGAGCCTGACATCCTCATCAATGCAACGGTAGAACTGCTCCAACGCGATGCATTCGATGATTTTGTCGCGGTCGTCGTAAACCTCTTCACCCTTCAGCCATTCCACCAGGTCGGCTTTTAGACGAAACGCGAAGTCAACATTCGACTCCCTGCCCTTTTTTGCATACCGGAACCTCTGCCGGAAAGCTTCGGGCGGAAATTTGTACTTCCGCTGTAGCGCTTCCTTCACATCACTGTAGCTCTCAAACGCCTCTTTCGATAAGCAAGTTATTGCGTCTGATGCCTCCACAGGAAGCAAGGCTAACAGATTCTGTGCCCAGAGGGATCGCTCAATGCTATTCCGTTCGCACACGTGCTCAAATTTCACGAGGTATTTGGCCATATCGATTTGGCCAGTTGATCGCGTATTCTTGCAACGTTAGAAGTGAGACTAGGTGCCGGCGAGCTATTTCGGGTCTCCAACTCTCATTTTAAGCTCGTGCTCGCGACGTTCCCTCTCTCTCCTTTCCTCCTCGCGACGTTCCTTTTTCTTTCCTTTCCTCCTTTTCCTCCTCGCGACGTTCCTTTTCTTTCCTTTCCTCCCTTTCCCGACGTTCATTGATATCCGCCCAGGCCTCTTCCCAAGTAACCACGGATATCCGGGCGACGTCCGACGGACGTCCTTTCTGGATATTCGGGATGTCCGTGGGATATCCATGAATGTCCGACGTACGTCCGAGGGACGTCCCTGGGAAATCCAAAGGTAATCGCTTTGGCATCCGTAGTACGTCCGACGCGGATATCCAGCATGGACATTCAGGGGACGTTCAGGATATATATATATATATATATATATATATATATATATATATATATATATATGTGTGTGTGTGTCTTCCCGGGGATATTCCAGATATACACATGCCTTGAAGCGACAATAGTGGCCGGACACATTCAAGCACCGGACCATTATATATATTACATTGGTCTAATGCTTGAATGCATTCTTGTTTTAAATAAACGAGAAATGAACTTACACCAACTTCCAAATACAATTAAACGTTTATTGTCACCTTATACATATACATAAAAAGACCAATAAGCAGATATATGCGTACTGTTCAAAGAACAAATAAATACACGGATAAAGAAGAAAACTTGCAATTTCAATAGCACAACAACAAGGTAGAGAACAGCAGAACAAAAATACTTATTGCCCACCCTGCTTTGACATTTGAGTTTGCAGCATGGAATAAAAAGAAAGAGCAAAAACACATCAATTAGCATTATTAAGCAGCGAAAGCAACAGAAATGACATGAAGGAATTAATCTTGACTACATCACTTCACTAGCACTCTGCGACACGGGCACAAAAAATGACATTAACTGGCTAATGCCATAAACTTTAATGTCATTCGCGGGGTGCCACACGGACATGCTTAATGGTATTGCAGCTTAAATGTCATTCGCGACGTAGTGCGTTCTCGTAAGTCAACTTGCCGTCAAATGCGTACTCTCGTTCCCAATGTCTCCACGTTCTGACATAACTAAACGAACTATTAGTGAAGAACAATCAATACATTCTTCACTTTCTTTAAACAATAGCTCTTTCTCGTGGCGTAGTGCGTTCTTACAATTAATAAAACTCACTTGGCCATCGAATGCGTACTCTCGTTTACAATGTCCCCGCCGTGGCCGTAGTGACCATATTCTCACGATATTAAACAAACTTGTAGATAAAAACAACTAACATATTCTTCACTTTTTTAAAAGGAGCTTTTTATTTTCGTAGAGATCAGCAGGCGATCTTGCCGCTACTGACGGCTAAAGCTCTGATCATGAGCGCATTAGCCAGGAGAAGCTGTTTGCCAGGAGAATCAAAGGGCGCCGATGAAGAGTCCGCGGTAGCTAAAGCAAATGTAGACTCCGGGGTCCTGCTTACCAGAAAACCCGCATTGACTTGTGCGTACAGCTCTCCTAAGGGATCCTGTTCCGTTCTCACAGCGAAGTGAACCATCCGAAGCGTCACGTGGAGTATATCCATCAGGGAAGCAAGGCACATTGTCCTTAGTGCGCGTAGTGTCACAACCACCGTCCTGAACTTCCGATGTCGCCTCGGTGCAGCGACCAGCATCACAAGGCGTACAAATGTTTGCAGGGACAGCCCGAACGCACATGTTAATGCATGCGTGCGGGGTATGCGCGCCACTGCACAGTTCTAGACTTGCGAATTCTCGAGCTGTTGACTGCTGGCTGCCGGTGCGAGATCCGAAGTCCTCGAATATCGTCTTTGTTTCCAGCGACGCTCTTTTTCGCGCGTGCGGCTTCTCCCGCAGTCTAGGCATCCTGGCACCTGTGAAGAAAACACATTTCAATACCCAAACGAATTAAAAAAGAAATCGATGTAGCTGTCATACCTTGGTAGCTGAGTAGGAGACTTCAGCAGGCACGGAAGGTGACAAACGCTGCTCCGCTGCCCTTAAAACGATCGCAGAATGAAAAATGGCGTGGCGACGATGGCTAGAGCTTAGATTGGATTGGATGACTGCAGCGTTCTGCTTTGCCAAGGTTGTAACACTTCCACGTGCATATACGCAAACATAAATAGGTTTTTAAAATATTCTATTATTACACAGTGAAATATTTACTTATTCTGGGAATATTCGGTATCTGATTTTCGAGTTTTTAGTTTCTGCTAAAGCTGTCGGCTCCAGAAAAACATAGCCTTTGAGATTACTGTCAATGCATGGCGGCTCTGACGCATTATAGCTTTCGTAATCGCTTTCAACGCACGCAGCCACCAAAAGCGTAGCCTTTGAGATTTATTTTTGTTACCTATAATGATATTATTGTATGCACAATTGAACACTGCAGACAACTTCCTGTTTTAAGAAACCAGCCAAAAACAGGCGCACACAGGAAACATATGAGAAGACAGGAAAGAGGCTGGAAGAGGCCTGTCTTGTGTATGTTTCCTGTGTCCGTCTTTTTTTTTTGCTGGTTTTTTCTTAATACAATGCACCAACTAGCCCAACAACGTGTTTTACTTCCTGTTTCAATGATAAACCTGAACATACATGTTCGGAGGTCAGGACCAAAACTCTATGATCAGGAACTTTTCATAATGAGGGATAACTTGAGTGCTTGGCTCTAGGTCGAATAAGTGGCTTCAAATGGGCGCTTATATATTCTGCTAGTCATCCACAAGCATTTTTTTTAAAGCAAACTACAAATTGTTTGTATGACCCACCGATAGAAAAAAAATCGTATTTTAATACTGCGATGTTAAAGTGGGCAGAATTGATATCAAGTTGGAAATATATTTATTTTGCTTTGAAAAAAGAATGAACTGTGTCCGATAGAGAACAAAAATATACAAATTTAATATGAACAAACTAAAATTTCCGGCAATATATTTATGCTAGTTTATATATAACTCACTAGTGTATATCCTGGGCATGCCTATTTATGGACAGCCAGCGGACGTTCAAAATGGGATGTCCCATGGACATCCCGGTGGGATGTCCTTCGGACATTCAAACAGGATATGGATTTCTCCTGTACGTCCCACGGACGTCCGTGTTGGATATCCGGATGGATGGACGTTGGGACTTATGGTGGACGTCCCACGGATATCCGTGGTTACTTGGGTTCGGCTTCCTCAGCCGTTACGTCCCCAGTCCTCATGACCTCAAGGATCGCATTCTTTCATTTGGTTGAGCCCAACTCAATGCCCAACTCCTCACAAATTTGGAGAAGTTCCTTGACCTTGTACTTCTCCATCGTTCACACTGTCCTCCTGCTCTTTAACATTTGTGAATATACCTGCCGTACGTTACTATAACGCTACTAGCTAGTAAGACATCCGCAAGTATTTCACACACTGCCCTGTTTACCCCCTCAGCATCCCCTGGTTTTCAAAACACTCTCACTAGGCTTGAAACACACAAGGTTAACACAATGCAACACCAAATCCTTCCCTAAGCTACTATAACCTGTGTCAGATAAAGTCTGGTGTTTTAGGTAAACTTCAGGCACTCACCGCGCCGAGGTAGCCGATGCCGGTCAATCCCGTAGCTGTCATCCACTGTTACGACTTTGCACCGCTGCCACCACTATTACGACTTTGAGGTGGTCCCGTAGCGCTCGTCACCCGTTTCGTGACAGAGCGTTGGTAGCGAAGACTCCGAGTCAGGCGTCGGTGAGAATAACGAAAGGGACTTTATACATTATAGGCAGGTTGCGAACGTGGTTCCCGCGCCTACTAGGGCGCTCCTCACGGCGGCGAGCGCGGAACCGGCAGGATACTACCGGCCCGCTTGCGTTTGGAAAGCCTGTCTGTGCACTGTTTCGCGCGTAGCTGTTGCCTTTTCTGAGCAATGCTGAAGTGCAACCCGAGCTGTTGAGTAGTGGGCTGCAACAGCACGTTCACCAACTCACGAGGAACAAAGTTTTACAGGTTTTCAAACCGACCGTATGAAGCAGATCGGCGTCATACCATGGATAGCGCTCGTCCGACGGCATAAGCTGTTTTTATGTTCCGGCGTTATGCCAAGTGCGTTAACGCTGAATTCTTTGCTTTTACGGCAATGATGGCAGCAACGGGACACCTGCAGTCAGTGACGTACGCTAGGTCGTCTGGCACCCGGGGCCCGTAGGTCTTCTGTCACCCCCCCCCCCCCCACGGGTTTAGTCGAGGAAGGCGAAGATATCAACTATTTCCGCGTGTCTTCAGACGTATGTGACCCTGTTGCTACGCCACTGCCTGCAGTGCGTACCAGGATATGCAGCAAAAGAAGTAGTTTGTTCCCACACTGTACCGCAGTAAAGCTGTGGAATTCTTTCCCAATCCTCTCCCATTTAAACAGCGCTGGGGCTTGCTGAGAGATTTGAGCAGGGGTTGCAGCTGGCTGAGCTGGCATACACACTTCTGCGCCCAGCATATCAATTGAGGGGCAGTTGAGATCACCAAAATTTTTGACAACGTGGATTATTGGAACTTCCTTTGCACGCACTAATAATCGCAACATAAAAGTATCGCACTTCCAGTAACTTGGGCGAAAATATTTTCCCAGCGTAGTCTAACACAACTGGTAAGTTCATCCCCTTTTTTGTGTTTGGGGAGAGCAACCTTAGAATACCTCTTGTAGGTCTTACGAGTCGTTCGTACGCCTCACGTTCTTGAATGAGATGTTTTAGATTCGTATTTGCCGTCCTGTATGTACAGGGAAACTACCGCGGCGTCCTTGCACTTCCCTGCGATGCCAGCGCGGCAATCAGCTCCGCGCTAGGATTTGTCTGCTGTCGCCGATCTTCAAGAATCAGTGTCGCCTATAATTTCATGCATCCACACCGTAGATAACGAAGTAACTTACGCTGAGCTTCACGCATCTCGCTGGTGCATTATTTTTTGTTTGCGGAATAAACCTAGCAGTCACTTCCAATCAGTGCGAGTTCAACACTTCCCTCACGTCGTAGACGTGCCCCACTTCAAATAGACGACTTCCGCGCTCTAAATTTTTTTCACGAAAAAAGCTATGAAGATCTTGGAATTCCCGAAACCCGGTTAAAATTAATATCGGCACGCTGTTTCGCGCCATCGCTACCGTTTGACAGGGCGCCAAACACGCAGCGCGAGCTGCTGACGCCGTGAGTAATCCTACCGCTTTCGCGCAACTATCCGTCAGATGGCGCTAGGGGTCGGAAAGATAGGGCGCCGCCTAGAACTTTCAACGTGCCCATATACAGGTCATTATACAGGACAAGATCGGATCGGCACGGGGACCGAGAGCTCACAGCAAACGCGACTGTTCCCGCACGGCGACGTCCGGCGAAAACGCGTGACACATCTCGCTCCACTCGAGAGCGGCACCCAGCTCCCGGTGGGTCGGCGGATCCGGTTTTCCAGGCGGCAGCGTCGCGGCTTATAATCCCCGAGAAACCATTGTCACTCAAACGGCCCAATACAAAGCCAGCACTCGACGGTCGTCCGAGAGGTCCAACCAGCGACCGCGCTGGCCCCCCGGTTCAAATTTGGCGGGCGCGGTGACCTCCAGGCAAAGGGAGGTACGGCGCCGGGCTGTCTGGCACTTGGTTGCACGTTTGGACATGTTGCTCGCCGATACTTCTCCGCCGGACACCGCTGTCTGACAGCTCAGCATCTTGACTTGTCAAGGGAGAATTAGGGCGCTGTGGCTTTCGGCGCAGCCCCAGGTTTGTCCAAAGGGCGCTCGCAGGATAAATTCTGCATCTTGTAGATTCGGAATCCGGGCTGGTGGTAATGGCACAACAACGTGCCCTTCGTAAAGAGCTCAGGATGAGAATGCCATGGTGCAGCAAAACATTGCTGAACATTTCCGTTTATGCGTTCATTGTGTAATATTCTGCCCATGTGTATAAATTTGGGGTGTGTTGATAAAATATAAAAGCTAGAGTTTTGTTCATACACCAGTGTAAATATTTCATCTCTTGTTGCAATGTGCGCAGTTCAGTTGAAATGCTGACACTTGCTTAATTTTTTGTTCTAGCGACTAGGAAAAACTGCAAAGCGTGTTTGAGTTTTGTACTTAGTTTAATGGCATAGTAAGTAATGTGACATGGGGGGGGGGGGTAGGCTTTGATGCCTGTTGGAAAGCAGTACGAGTGCATTGAACACCATCATGCAAGATGAAATAGAATATATGTAAAATGTCACCTTTAATGAACATAACTTTTTCTCAAGATCCAGTGACAATTGGCTATCTTGTGCAGTCTTTCACTGCAGAATGGTTTTAGATGCTACTGTGTGTATGATGCAGTGCTTCAACATGGCTACATTGCAAAGTGCCATATCGGAAGGTTTGACACATCAGTTTTTGTTTGCATATCATAACAACCAAACCTGCCGATTGGTGCCCTGCATTGAATTGTCGTTTGCAAGATGCAGATTATGGTATCGAAGAAGTAGGAGCACAGTGTCCAAGGAAGCGTGTGGTGGTACCTTGTCATTTGTCATGCTGAAGCCATGCTTCCTTCAGCACATTCAGAAGATTGCATATCTAATACCCCGCTAGTATTTTTGGTATTTACACTGTGTAAAGGAAAAGAAGGGTAATTTTTGTTTAATGTTTCGAAACGAATGGCACTTTAAAAATGACAAAAATGGCTATAGCCTCTGTGGGGACGCTCAACTGCCTTGCACCTCCTTGCATTATTTTTCCTTAATCCGACTTCCACTGCATAGCTAAGCGCCGCCTGCATAAGGCAGCAGTGTGGGAGAATACTCGCTCACACTCACTCACCATAATTTTTCCAGGCCCCGCGCTCGCTCGCATTCACGCTCACCTCCACTCAGACCCACAAGCGCCCACTCACCCACTCACGCTCGCACTCACCTCCGCTCACACTCACTGGCACTCACTCACACTCACCTCCGCTCACACTCACTGGCACTCACTCGCACTCAATCACACTCACTCACTGGCACTCAATTGCACTCACACCTTTTAAATGAGTGTGAGTGAATGTGAGCGAGTGCACTCATGAGTGAGTGTGCTGCCCTCTGCCGCTCATAATTTGTGTATATTCGACTGAAGCTTCCAGTTTAGCACCTTTACACCAGTAGTACGACAAGGCTGTGTTTTGGGCCCAGCTTTATTATTAAGATACATGAACGATTTGTCTTCTGATTACATGGTAACATCCCTCTATTCGCTGACGATTGTTTTTCGTACCACGAAATTAATTGCAATGATGATCATCATGTACAAAATTCTACCTCTTCTTGGTGTCAGGAGTGGCAGATGACTTTAAATGCCCAAAGATAAGTAATGCTAATATGAAGTAGAAAGAAACAGATATCTGATTTTACTTACATTTTTAATGACACACCTCTCACTTGTGTATTTCAGGGTAAATATTTAAGTGCCCTTTTAACATGTGCGCTCTGACAGGAAACCCATGCTAACAACATAACCTCAAGTGGAAATCAATGTATTTGCTGAGCACCGAAGCGACTCATCTTTCTGAGAGAACGTCTTCGACTTGTGCCAGCAGATACAAATCTGTTGGCCTACAAAATGCTTGTCTGACCAGTGCTGGAGTGCGCATGTATTGTTTGATTTACGTAAACAAAAGAACTCAAAGAAGGGGTGCAGAGGAAGGCAATAAGGTTCATTTATAATAAATGCAAGTAAATGGATTGATCGATTGAAATATTAAAAAGAGCCGGTTTATTAACATTTTCAAAGTAGGGCAGAACTAGCACGACTAAAGTTTTTGTTTCAATTTATTTATAGTGACAAAACCATTTACACATTCGTATGAAGTTTTTCTAGTTGTTCTAGGTCAACACTCCACAAGCACTCTAGAACACCTAATAATAATAATAATAATAATAATAATAATAATAATAATAATAATAATAATAATAATAATAATAATAATAATAATAATAATAATAATAATGATGCCTTTATTTGTGTCACATGTAGGGTACACGACACTGGAGACCAACAGTAAAAGCTGTCAGAAATGACAGCTTGACAAAGCCGCAGGCCCTCATGCACTTGACAGCAGTATAGCGGCATTGATTACATCAGAAAAAGAAAAAAAAAACAGACACAGTACAGTACACAATACACCCTGATAAGTGAATTCCATTTTCCGGAAATAGAAACAAAAATGATCGTGATACTAAAGGTAGAAAGTAATGACAGAGCAAATACCTTGAAGCAATTAAAAAAAGAAAAAATTCATACGAAGGTAGCTTACTAAGGTAAGAAAAACAATTCACAACAATTCAAATTACAATTCAAAATACAATTTTAAAATATGTCATAAATACAATTCACTCATCAGGTGGAAATAACATCCACATGCATACAATAACAGTGGGTAATGAAAACATGGTCACTTAGAATAAGGAGAAAGCACTTAATTAAAACATAAGTAGGTTGAGAACAAGGATAATGGAATAAGGATGAAAAGAGAGCAGCGTAATTCCAGATTGTCAGTGACAGTCAAAGACACGATCATTCGGACATATAATATTTCCGGAGTTCTTTAAGTGTACATATTTCCGGCTGTATATTTTCTCTATTCAGTTTATTTAATAATCTCCAATCTCGGCAACTTATTTTCCAGTGTTTGAAGGCCATACGCCGTGCGGTATGTTTTTACATTCCAATATTAGTTGTAATGGGTGACATGGCTAGGGGCGTCGCTATGTAGGTTTGCTAACTGTTTTAAGAATGTGCCGCCATTTTTTTATTTCCTGTTTATAAAGCTTGCTTACTCGGTAATCGTATATCCTCGTAATAGGCATAACATTGTATTTTGAAAATATTTCGTGTGCGTGAAAATGACTGTGCACATTTTCTGCTGTACGAAGAAACCTTTTTGAAGTATATGGAGCTTTCGTATATTTCCCTTCATTTTAGACGCCCACACTAATTGACAGTAGTTTAACCATGAGGAAAACAGGGTGTTATAGATGAATGGCATAATCTTCCGTGACAGAATACTGCGGTTGCGGTATGTGAGGTATAACTTGAGATAGTTTTGTTGCTAGATGGTTAATATGATGATCCTATGATAAAGGTTGATGAAAAAATTACTCCTAATGTTTTAAATGTAGACACAATTTCGATCGGAATAGAGTGTAAGGTTAATGTTTCTATTTACAGTTATATTTCTTCCTTTTGACCTGAATAATATGCATTTCGTCTTGGACACATTGATCGTCAGGCGGTTTCTTTCAGTCCATTCTTCTAAAGCAAGCAGTGTGGATTCTGTGGAGTTAAATAATTCTTCAATATCTTTTCCTGTTAGGAAAGCGCTCATGTCGTCGGCGTATATAATAAATTGTGCTATAGGACAAATGTTTGCAACATTATTTATATACATATTGAACAGAAATGCGGCTAAAATACTGCCCTGAGGTGGGCTGCTAAAAACCCGTAGTGGTTCGGAGATAGTCAGCTATTTTAATAATTTGTTTTCGATGTTCCAAGTAAGACTGTAATACACTTAAGGCTTTGCCACGATAATCATACTGCTCAAATTTTCGAAATACCGTATTTACTCGCATAATGATCGCACTTTTTTGTCAGAGTATTGACGCAAAGTCAGGGGTGCGATCATTCCGCGGGTTAAATTTCCCGCGAAAAGAAAAAAATTTTTTTTTTCGTCCCGCCTTTGCTGCAGGACACCAAAACAAAAAATTGCGGCCGGCGGAGCAAGCCGAACGCGATTTTTTTTTTCTTCTCGTGAGTACATTACGTGCATTGAAACAGTTTCTTCCGTATCAGTAATGAATAATATCGTTAATATAGGCAAGTTTGCGGCAATAACGTAGCCATGTCCACTTTGAGGGGACAGAAACAGATGGGCGCGCTTAGCCTCCAGTGACATAGAAACACATGGCGGGCATGCTGCGGAAACTGCGGCATCTCTCTTCACTACTATCCTAATACGGCACGTTTCTGCTAAGGGTAGGTGAATATCTTAGCTGTGTTACAAGCGTCGGCGTATGAATAGGGTACACTTTTAACGTATCAGCGTAACGTGGCTACTATCGTTGCCGCTCGCGATTTGTTGCGTGCCCAAAGTGCAGATGAGAAGAATCGAAAGGCGCCTTTTTTGTTGTTCTTGACAACAACCATTATAAAGACTACACATAATAAAGGCAAGTTTGGTTGCAGCTTTTTTTTAGTCATGAAAGTGATGAAAGTAATGAAATGATGCATCTACTTAGGAATGTTTGGTGCGTGCAGACCGCTTGGTTTGTCTTGAAGAGTTGTTCGCGTAGCATTCGACAGATGGTAAGCGCGATCAATATTAGCTAGACTTGGCACACGACATATCGCTGCGGCAAGTTCGGGGTGCGATCATTACACGGGAAATAAAAAAAATCGAATTTTGACGACAAAATTTAGGGGTGCGATCATTATGTGAGTAAATACGGTAATATCTTATGACTGATATGAGGTCAAACGCTTTGGAAAAGTCCAGGAATGATCCAAGTACGAAATTACCTTGCTCGAAATGCGTTAAAATATGTTCCTTTAGTGATAGCAGGGCAAATTCTGTACTTAGCTTTCACCGAAACCCATACTGAGAGTAGTTATTATCTTGTGTGTCGCTTCAAATTTGTTAAATCGGCTTTATGTAACTTTCTCGAATGCTTTAGATAGAATAGGTAGAATAGAGATAGGTCTGTAACAGTTCATATCATTTTTGTTTCCCTTTTTATAAACAACAGTTATATATACCCGTGCAAGCCGCATGTTATGCGGAAAGACACCTTGACTGAGACAAAGATTAAAAATATGTTATATAACTGGTGCAAGGAGATCAGCGATATACTTAAGAGGTTTAGTTTTAAAACCATTGACGTCTTTACTATTACTGTTATTTAGGCTAGCTATTGTAAATACTTCAGCCTCGCTTGTCGGGTTGAGAAAAATTTTTTCTCTATTTCATCGAAGGTTTTCCAGATTGTTTTCAACGGTATCTCGTACCTTAAGATTAACAAAATATTTATTAAGCACATCTGCAAGTGGTTTCCCCGTTAGTTCGGTACCATTTATAATCAGTTTCTGGGTCACATTTGGTGAGGCCTTATAGTTCAGTAATGAAGCTCTTCCATGTGACATCTGTGGATCCTGTTTTGAAATCTAGAAGATTTGCAAAATATTCATGTCGCGCGCTATTGCTAAATCCTTGTTGAAACAATTTCGGTAAACATTAAAATCTTTATATTTATTCTGATCTTTAGCTTTGTTAAGTAGATTGTAAAGGTAATTTTTATGATTTATTCTTACACTCAGTTCAGCTGTAACCCAACGTTTCCTTGTCTTTCTCTTTTGTTTAACAGATATTTCAGGAAAGCTGGTTGCATATATAGGCTGCAGTATTTCAAGAAACATATCATAAGCTACATTGGCATCGTCAGTTTCTAAGACGTTCTTCCAGGATACTTCCTCTTTTCTTTTTCTTTTTTTTGAATATCAGAAGGTTCTGTTCTGTAATATGTTGGACTGTCAACGTCTGTCTTGACGACTTACTGCGTACGTATCCTTTAGTGCAAAGAAATATCGGTAAGTGGTCACTCAGGTCGAAAGAAAATACCCCCGACCTAAGTTTATCCTGGCTTATATTTGTAAGAAACATGTCAATAAGCGATTGTGAATTCACAGTTACTCTTGTCGAGAGATTAATTACATTTCTAAGCCCATTGGTATTTAACAGCATCTCAAAATTGGTTTTTGTGCTGTCATTTTTCATCATATCAATATTCATTTCCCCACCGCAGATGAGGCTCACGTTATTATTAGTGATACAGGTAAATAGTTTGTCTAAGTAGTTAAAAAAATGCAATGGTGAACCGTTTGGTGGGTGGTAACACACAAGTGCTGTGTTTTGTAGTTTAACTGTCAGAATTTCATAGTCGCTTGTTATTACTGAACATTCTGAAATAATAGTCCTTTCTAACCAAAATACATATCCCGCCACCGCGACCAGAGGGACGATTTAGATTAAATGTTTCGTGTGTCCGAAGTCTGAAGACATTGTTTCATCAGTGCTCCATGTTTCGGTTAACATAACGCCAAAACGTTGTCCTACTTGGTCAAAAAACAAGCTTAAGTCTGATTCTTTTCTGTTAATTGATCACACAATAAGGTGAAAGCATTTAAAGGACTTGAGGAATTGTTTTCCGATGTAGTTCTCGAAGGATTGTGGGAGTATACGTAGGTGTCAGTATCGGAATTTGCCATACTGTATAACTTTAATTGAGTTTTTCAAGATCAAAAGGACTTGAGATGACCATTGCCGTTTCCCCTACATCCTTCCTGACTAGGGTTCGACCATTTAAGTGCCAAGCGTGCTTAAAGTTGTTCAGTTTGGCCCAGTTCATTGGAAAAGTAGGTCGCGCGCCTGTTTTAATTGTCATATTTTTCTGCACGTAGACCGTATCGTCGTTTTTCCTCAGTTCCTTTCTGCTCTGCCACCACTTGTCTCAGTCAGCTTGTTTCATAAACCGGCAAATTGCACCCGGCGTTTTGCCTTTCTTAGCTGGCAGGCGATGAACAGTAACTACATTCTGTTCCGATAACTGTGGCAGCTCAGTCTGCGCAGCCAGCTTATTTATTTTAGTCAGCAGATTATCGTTCTGCATTACTGGAATTCCGTGGAACTCAAGGTTCAACTTTCGGCTTCGCCATTCAAGAGCATCAACATCGGCTTTTAGCTTGGTTATCTCAGCATCCTGTTTTTCCACTTTTTCTAGCTTCTGTTTGACATCTTTTTTTTTCTTGTTGTTCTGTACGCAATAAAAGGGTGTCATATTTTTCACTCATGAACTGCAACGCCTTCAATGCTGTGGAGAGATTCCGTCTAAGGCAGCAACTTGTCAAGTTTGGCAATGATTTCCTGCATCCACAAGTGTACATTTTCATGAGTCAGATTCTGTGCTCAGTTGTTCGGTTGCTTCTTCATTAGTTTTTATACGTCGGCAAGCTGTACAGCGCCACACTTTGCGATAGCGAGCCGGACAAGTCACTATAATAATTTTTAAAAAGCTGCTTTCGAGAGAAGGTGTCGCGCGGCTGTTGTTCCTGTTGTCATGACGACGTAAATAACCATGTGCGCTGCCACTTTCCTGAAGTATTGCCTGCCCGAAAGGGCCGTAATTGAAGGGCGCCTTGGCGCTAGCGTCGAAAAGAGCGGCTGCATTAAAGGGCCCCTCACCAGGCCCCATAGCAAATTTTGGTTATACGCCGGAAGTTGTTACGTATCCTCTAGGAAGCGTTCTGCCGCAAAAAAAAAAAATTCGAATCGGCTCATTAATAGCCAAGATAGAAATATTTCAGTGCCGCGAACCCATGATTTCAGGAGGCGAGGTCCACTGCATAGCGAGACCCTCTTCACTCGCCCTGTCTGTCAAGCGAAATTCCTTTCCTGCATTGTCCCATACCGGACCTCAAGGATCGTGTGACTATAGTGCCTACAACTAGAGCGTGACACATATGTCACAAGTCCCGCCTTCATTTTTTTCCCCCGTTTTTTTCTTTTTCTTTTTTCGGTGCTGCGCACGAGCTGTTGTGACTCTGGTTTCGCGCCGCACAGGATTTTGCTTGCTGTGCACAAGGACACATGACGCGGTATAATTCGTGCTACACGAATACTGAGGCAGAACAAGCGGATCGCAGAGCATGATCACGTGCTGCATGGAACACGGTAAGAAAATGGCAGTTTCGGTACCTGCGCACGTGACTGCACGACCGTGCGAACAAGCAGACGAAGCGGAAGTACATCTCGCTTGCTTCGGTGCCAAGTAAAACAAAACACGCAGACATTCAGCTTGTGGTTTATTATTTCTCTAAACTTCGAGTAGTCAAGTCAAGCAACAGATTACACAAATAACAGTTGGTGCCTTGAATAATTCGCGAAGTCACGTTCCCCACGAGCGACGTCACACTGCGGGTCCGAGTTCGTAGGCGCAGGGACGCGAGTACGTCACCGTCCGGCTTGGAGCGCAGCGGCAGCGAGGGGAAGGGAAAACGGCGTTCGAATTGAAATTCCATACCTTTCCGTGGCGCGCAGGGATGTAATTATTTGCAAACACGATCGTTGGCGCGCATTGTATGCTCTGCACTTGTCGGCTCAAGATGGCCAGACCTAGTGAGGGGCCCTTTAATTCGACCAATGGGAGCCAGAGATCGATTCACACGGCGGTCTGGAACACGAGCACGGTTTCCTAGAATACTGGGAGAATCTTCAAAGCGCCGGCTCCCGCGTGAGGCTTTTGCGAGAAATTGCAGGGCCCCAAACCCAGGACCCGTGGGCTTTGTGCGCCCGGGAAGCAAGTGGAAAGCCAGGAGAGCCTGCTATGCTATGCTATGCATAGCAGGCTCTCCTGCTATGCATAGCCTGCTACGCTATGCCTGCTATGCTATGCCTTCTACGGAAGACACTTGGAAGCTATTTAATTTCTATGGTGCGGTACGGTATGGAACTTTCCCATCTTTAAGCGTTGTCTTAGTGCTGGAGCAGCAAGATAATAGAAAATTCATGTGTCGAACGGCATCAGCGCGGCCTAGTTGCGGTGCTTGAGTTCGGAAACGTAATGCAGGAGCTGTACGTGCGTAGAAACGCGCAAAATGAAGTCGCACGCACAAGGAGGGAACGAAAACAAAGTTATTCGCATGGGTAAATGGGCAAAAAGGTGACACATGCAATAATTAAAAGTAACGAAAAAAAAACTAAATTGCTCGCGCAGTCAACTGCAGTACATAGGTGTAGTTACAGCTTCGCTCACCACTACGAGCTTTCCAGTCACGGTTGCCAGTGGTTTACAGCCATATCCAAATTCTTCATTCTACAATTTATTAGCTTTGACTAGTACTTTATTATCCAAAGAGCACCGAAAGAGAGCTTAAGGGAAACGAAATAAAGAGTAGCGACTGCCGTAGCGCTGTAATCATGTTAGCTAATTTCGCTTCAGAGATAGCGTGCAGCAACGAGCTTCGCCGTGCTTAGACGAAGCTTGTATTACATGCACACATTCGAAATAAAAGCAATGTCAGGTAAACTTTTTTCCATAAGGTTTTACAAGTTGTTTCGCGGCAAGTTCTGAAGTTCTCCCTAAATGCCATTATTCGCTGTCCAAGCTTGAAGCTTTAATTTGATTGCCTGCATTGCTAGCCTGTATATTACCGATGTAATGGTCAACGGTCTATACGAGTTAATTCTATCTTTCTCCCCCTTGCCTTTATAAATTAAATCCATTCTACTTTGTCGCCAACTGTCTGGTATTCGTCTATCTTTTAAAGTTTGTTCCACTCATAGAGTTTCTCACTATAGCACCTAGAGGGTAATCTGGCGCCACCGTCTATGGGAGTTTCTTAAGGGGGCACCGTGCCGTCATGGGAATGACGGTATATGTGTCTGCGAGGCTCGTGTTGGCTGATGTTGTAAGAGGCTTCGTCTAAAACGTGGATATGGCTACGCAAATAACGCGTTCTCAAAGTAAAATCTTCATAAAATGTTTCCATTCACGCATATTACATCTTTACTCACCCACGATGCACGACCAAGGGAAGAAAAGCAAGAACAGACAACCAACTGTTTCAAAGCGAGCGCGAACCTTGTCGTCTGTCCTCCAACTTTAGCGGCCCACTGATACTTTTTACGTAACACGTAGTCGTACACACAATAACAAGTTCTCATAGTTAAACAAAACATGCTTTCGTGTAATAATAAAGCTAAAACAGCTTTTCATGTGCTGTTCTAGTAGAAAATGAATCATTGTGACAGACGGAACGGTACTTGCCAAGCGCGTCTTCAAGGCGTCCTGTCATTACGAGAACGATGCCAATCCGAATCCACAATATACCGGCATTCCCATGCATACCACAGCGCAGCAGCGCCAGATTTCCCTCTAGGTAATGTAGTGAGAAACTCTATGGTTCCACTGCTTTCACCAGAGATTCCTTACTTTTTGGTCCCAGTTCATTTATCAGCCTAACGGGAACCTCGTCTAGCCCTGTGCCTGTGCGGTTAGGAATTTTCTCTTCCGCTTTCTTCCAGTGGAAATTTGTCGCATGAGCGCCTTTTCCACTTGGGTCTCTTTCATGCTATTTGTTTCTTCGAATACAACCTCGTCATTGCCTTGGAAAGATTCGGCTATTATTTTTCGGATGTAATTTATTGCCGCTTCTCCTTCCAGTCTGTTTTCATTTTCGTCTAGGATATGTTGTTGTATTGTTGTTGACTTCCTGCCTAATAATTTTATGTGGTTCCAAAATATTGTAGGTGCGGCCTTCTTTTTTCACGCATTTCTGGCAACCAACGTTCACTTTCACCTTTTAATTTTGCTTGCACCAGTATTTGAACCATAGACTTTTTCTCCCGGTATTTTTACCATTTACTGGTTACTTCATCCTGCGGCAACTGCACCTTCTTTGCCTGTCTGTACTCTCGAGATGCTTTCTGTTGTTCTGCGATCGCTTCTCGTATCTCCCTGTTCCACCAGCTTTTCGGTTTCTTTGTTCCATTCCAACGAACATGTTGTTTCTCTTTCCGTATTTCTGTCGTTATTACACTTAGAAGCTCACCATATTCCCACTATTTACTTGGCCATTTGTCAATTTCTTCCTCGACTCTAGTGACTATATTTGCTATTTGTTGAGCCTTCAAATTTGGACTGGCCATTTTGCGCTCCTTGCTCCCTTTTTAATATCAGCGCTTATGTATTCCACTAACTCTTTATTCTTCTCTGTGCAGTTATTTCCGGTCCGCAAATACGTAACGCCCAGCCAAGTTTTTTTCCCACTCATTGTACCTGATAACCAAAGATGCTCTTGACATTTTGAATTTACTCTTTTCCATTTGGCTCCCTGATGGATGAGCATTCTGACTCCCCCTCCCTTTCTTTCCGACTTAGTTCTGTTGCACCTTTCCCAAACATAATTCTCAATAACTGGCGGCTCTTCTGAGGCTCTAAGGTGCGTTTCTGTAACCGCATACACCCCTATTTGTTCTCTATTTAACTGCTCCTCAATCTCTGCCCACTTTTCCTTTCTTCTGCTGCCCTGCATGTTTATGTAGCCTATTGCATGGCGAGTTATCTCTCTTGCTTTCTTCCTTTTCTTACTATCGACGGCGATGCTCTTCTGAGGTTTCCCTAGGGGACCTTCTTCATTACAATCTACTCTGGCCTCCTGAGCGCCCGCGGGCCCCCTAAAAAAGTAACAGCGCGACAACTGATTCGCCAGCCCACTTCTTGTGCCAGCCTGTAATTGAAGTGGATCCCGTCTCGTTGAAAACCACCACGCCTTCTCACTTCCCTGTTTACTTCGACCACCTCGAAGCCTTTCTCTCGGATCATTTTCCATATTGCCTCATTAGCAGCCATTACGGCTCTTTGTACCTGACTGTCACATACAGGCACCTCCGGCACCATGCACACCACGATCTGCACCTGAGGGGATAGCTCGCGCAAGTCGTCCACCCCCTTCGCGAAGCGCTGGGCTAGTCCTGTCCATTTCCTGTTCAGGACGTCATTTAGCCCACCTGCTACTATGACAAGGTTGCGCACGTGGGCATTTTCCGCGAGCTTTTCTTTTGCTCGCTCCATGACAGAACCCAGTGTCCGCCCTGGAAATGTCCCCACCGCCACTCTTTTATCGCCTTTCACCCTCTCCACAATTGCTTTTGAGCAACTAGCCATGTTTGAGTCGCCGGCGATAATCACCCTTTCAATCTCTCCTACCTCTCCCTGCTTCCCTTTGTCCTTTTCCGCGTGGTTCGAACTCGACAAGGGGCATTGTCCCCTGGGCTCCTGCTTTTTCCGCGCGGCGGCCTCGAGGTAGCTGCCGATCTTTCCAGCTAACTCTTCATCACGCCGCACGAATTCCACGTACCCTGGTGACACTCCCTCGCCTGTCGCGTCGGCGGTCTGCGTTCCATTGTCACGCACATTCTCGTTCACAATGGCGGGCCTGTTCAGCTTTTCCTCGGCTGCTTCAAGTCTCTTTTCAACTACCTTCCGTGCATCACGCCCCCTGTTTAGCTCATTTTTGAGCTCTTGCACCTGTTTGACAAGCTCTTCCTGGAAAGCCTCCATTTTCTGCAGCCTAGTATCGACATCACATTGTGTGCCGGTTGGTTCGATGCCCTCTCCATTCTCATCCGTATCCTCATCTGCCTTGAGGGACTCCCCGCGCACTGCCTGCTTTCCCGGCTTTCTCGCCATGTATTGCACGGCCTTTTGCAAATACTATAATACTATAATAATGCTACTACTGATGCAAATACTACAATGCTGTACCGCTATATCAATTCAGAGCACGTGCCTTTAAGAAAGAACCGATACGCACAGGATCCAAATCCTCAAAATGTCGCAAAGCAACTCAGCACTGTTTCAAAAGCAATCAATGCCGCGGAGACCGAAGGTACGACACGCTCTCGCACGCGCTCAACCACGCGGCCACGCTCTCACTTTCCTACCAAAAACATGCACAGTAAAACCACCTAATAGCTATTAATCTTGCCACCTCCAAGCTACCACTTAGACTACAAACGCTCAACGTCCCAACCGGCTGCACATGTTGAAGCACGTGGCGCGAAAGGACGCTCTAACAATCCTGCAAAACCAAATGTGCACGAAACACACCAGCGCACCCGAAATACGAGACAAAAAAAGAAAAATCACTCAATTACTATTTAAAGGCAAAGAATCAGCAAATCAAAAACAGAAGCAAGCTCAAAGCATGCACAAAAACTTATGATTTCGTCGCCGCCACGGAGCCCCGAAAAGCACGTCCATTCACCACAAAATCCTATCCTAAAAAGTGTCCTCTGTCCTGAACTGGGTAGTACCAAGCTCGGTCGTCTGCTTCGGAAAGCACGTTTACAATATGGACCCGCCACTTTCGGTTTCGTTGTACCACGGCTTGCAGCGAATATCGGGCGCTGAATATATTTTTCAGGGGTGGCACGCTGCGTAAAGGCAATAAATTATGCAACGCCGAATACGTGTACGCCGTTCAAGAAATAAGCGGCGAAGTTTTAGCGCGGTGTCAATCGCAAGTGAAGCGAGTCGCGTACGAAGTTGAACTTGAGGTAAGGTTTGCACGCTGCTAAATTCAGGCGCACAAACGCGAGGAAATGCTTGCTATAAATGAATTCACAGCAGCGATAAGCAGACATAAGCATGTGTACGGAACTGCTCGAGCTAGCGGCGAGAATTAGGAGTGGCGCCCTCTCGCGTGTGACGTCACGGCCAGGACGCCGCTCGCTCCGTCTCGCTCGGCGGCCGCGTGCGCTCGTTCCCTTCGTGTATGCTTGGGTGGCTCGAGCCGTACGTTTTGAAGGATACGTCGGCTTCTTTCAGCTGCCATGCCTTAACCACAGTTTTTTTCTTCAAGAGCGCGCGCGTCGAGAAACTTTGCGGTTTGGATATCGCAAGCTATGTAGCGTTGAACGGGGCAACTGGTTTTACAATGCATATATTCGCCGTGTCTGTCCATAAATTCTGCGTAAAAAGGATGTCTGTAAATTCAATACGCGAAGTTGTGTACGATGCTTGGCTAAACGCTTAACATTCCCTTAGTATTTAGCTATGAGAGACATTGCATTTTACATGAAAGAAAAATCTTGGTAATTGGGGCCAGCATGTTATCCGTGTGAGAAAGACATTGCCCAGCGAAGCCGTCATCATGTTTCTTATTACTCTGGTGAGTTGTTCTAGCCAAATATGGCCATTTATTAATGCGTAAAAGAAAGAGTTAGGCGCCCATTTTTTATGAAAAAGTTTGCTGCTAGTTTCACCCCTCTCTGAAACAGGCCTCCAAAAAACGAAACGCTTATCGCTGATAACACGACGGCGCGTCATGTGGAGTATTTACATAGTTAATTCACAAATACCATAGTAGCAATCACCTGAGAGAAAAGTTTCGTTGTTATGATCGAGAGCCAATCAATTGCAAGCGATGAAATGTTTCATAGTGGCCCTCAGTAGCCTTTATCGACAATATGGCACACCCATCACGCAACGGTAGCACGCAAAGGTAGCAACCGACTGTCGGTATGGCGAAGCACGCTTTATTCGTGAAACCCATCAGTTCACTACAATTTCGAATTGAAACCATAATGCATTTTTTTACAGCTCCAATTGGAATGGCTAAAATATTCTCGAGCTACTACAGCGCAGCTTAGATTGCCTAGAAAAGGAAAATTCAAGCACTTTCTGTCTCACCATGTCTCGATCCAGCGTTGTTTAATTATGCAAACGGAGAGCTATTCGCTTCGTCGGTACATAAAAGAGAACCTTGCCCAACTGCAGGCAAAATAAAGTTTGCTCCAATCCAATCGCAAACATTCATAAAGAAAACACCACAAAACTTACATATATATTCACTTGATTTTTGACCTTCCACAGGGGAATTATATCTTCAATATGTCCCATACTACTAATGATTGACGCTTCGACATCTTTCTGGCTGCAGCATGCGGTCCAACAGGCATATTTCACTAAAAAGTCTAGGCCGAGCAACCTGTGTCAGTTCGCCAAACAAATTCGTCATGTATATTCCTCAAGCAACAAGCACCAGTAAATTTCTCAAGTGAGTTGAACGTGTAGCACAGAAAAGGCATATATATTGGTACATTCCATTTTGTATTCTGTAAATAGACGTAAGCCTTCATTAGCTTTACTTCAAGTTACCACCGCTTAAAATAAACACGTGAAGAACCGCCCAATCTTAAGAAGCAGACAAAGAAGCAAGTTGTGTTTGTAGAACCTAACTGCAGTATTAGTTAAGTCCTCGTGTTAGTGCCGAGCGTTTCTGTGAAGAAACGCAAAAATTCGATATTACACCATGAACTACTCGATCATCGTGAGCAAACCAGTTTTAGCGGATTGTAACTGTTGTAGAAGTCATATATAGCCAGCGTCTGTGACATACTTGTTGCACCGCGGCAGGCATGGTATCGTAACTGGATTCTTATTTTCTATATTTTTGCGGTTGTCGATTGAAAAACGCACAATGGGCTGGTCTGCGTTCCTTCGGCTGGCACTGTAGCGTTGCCTTCGAGAGCTGCATTGTCGTCTAAGAAATAAGCTCTTTGAATAAATTTTCGCAAATGAAGACGTCGTAAAAATATATTTGAGACGCCCGCCATAAGTATGCAAGCAGAGAGTACGAGGGCGAGCAAACGAAAACACCGCAGAAAGCGACCGGACACCGCCCGCACTGTAGCAGACGACAGGCGCGAGTCATTGCCCTGACGTCACGCGAGCGGCGCTCGCAGCGCCCCTGTAGTTCGTTATCGGGGCAAGGTTAACACGAGTTGTGCCAGGGTGGAGATATTTCTAAACTCTTGCATGCGTTCGTATGTTTTTACGTCTCCGATGTCTACGCGGAATGGTGCGGTTGATGTTATTGTCAAATGACGCTTTTGTTAATAATACAAATAAGGCTGCATTCTCCACTCTTGCTCGAGTCTTTGCCTAGGTAGGATGAGGAGAAGGAAACAACTTTATTGACACCAAGGACTGGGTCAGGTCATGGGGGGGGGGGGGTCAGGGGAAGAGGAAGGCTGCGCCCTCAAGCCGCTCTAGGTGGTCGAAAGTCCTTGTGCTTCGGCGATCCCTATGTCCCATGTAAGATTCGTCGGGTTTCCTGCAATCTTTGTTGACTGCATGTCGCTAGACAAGCCTGCACTGCAGTAGCGGCCATCTGTCCCTTTAGCAACTGATAAATAACTGATGCAATGCATATGAGCTCGCAGTAACGTAGTACGTGCGAATCGCGCTGCAGCGCGAGCTCGTGCGCTGCAGTTAATACTACTGCAGTTAATACTACCTTGCTGTGCTGCTCGAAGTGGGGTAGTGAATCAGCCCGACCATTTGTGGTCATTTGCACACACCTGGTCACTTCACCACTTCGCACCGGTCGAATCGTTAATTGCCGCTGTGGCCGGGTCTCGAATCGTGAATCACCAGCTATGCCTGCTGCTATATGTCGGTCTACGGTCGGGACTGTAGGTGCAAAAGACCGAATTTTAGAACGCAGATAAGCAAGCTTCACGACATGCGAAACAGTCAGCATGGCGCGAAGTTTCGCTTACCCAGCGCGACGAACTGCAGCTATCCAGCGCGCCCGACGTTCGATCCGCTTCGTGAGGCCTTGAAGGAAAACGGTAGAATCTGATGTTGGGACTCAGCCCTTCATGGCAGCCCACGACGCAGAAGTAACGACGGTGACGCTTTTTCGAGGCTGAGCTAGGTCTCTCCGGATCAGCATCGCCGATTCCTTCTGCTTACAGCATTACGATAGAATAAAGAAAGCATTACGTCTCACGGAGAGTCCGTTTTCGTTAAACTATATAGGGTGCGGCGCGCTCGTAGCGTGGTCGGCGTGGTCTGTGAGAATTAAGTGACGAGCTTTTTGGCACTCGTGACAGGGTAGAAAAAAGCGCGAATCGACGCAAAACTCGGGCTTAGAAACGTGCTTCGCCACGGCCAGAGCTCAATACTACCCAAGCTGGTACTACCCAGATAACGTTTCGCGCGCCGCCACCAGGCGCCACTACTATACCTCAAACTCTAGCGCAAGACTATGGTAGCACGACGCCCATTGCCTTCAATAGCATTAAAACGTGACAAGTTTACGTCCTTATAAGTTGTCTCTTTTCATTATGTAATCACAACTACATATTCATTGATCAGCAAGTATAATTGCTACGTACGAACCGGCGAGCATACAGAATAAATTGCTAAATTTACTTTCATGTTAAGAAGGAAAGAGCAGAGCGCGGGAGGCGGTCTTGTAGACCAAATCCAACGCATGATATAAAAGAAAGTAGAGAGTTTTAGAATAGGGGCCCCAAACGTTTTGGGGCCCCAAAGAAATAGCGTCGAAGCCACTGCGCATGCGCGAGACGCAAACTGCGTTTGGGTTTTGCGTTGAGAAAGCCATTTCACCGATTTAGCAGGAACCCAAATAGCGGCCCCAAAAGCTTACGAGACGTTCATTTGAGGGATCGCCTGACATTTGTGCGCTGGCGCGAGTAAGAGGGGGGCGTGAGAAAGAAAATGTAGGGACTTTTGCTCCTTTATTATACAACTCTGCCTAGCCACTACACAGAGGGGGTTTCTAGTGCGTGTTGTAGGCGTTTGTCCCTAGGCGAGCCGGCGGAGTGGGGTCGAGTTTACGCTCGGACGCTGACTGCCGGCCCAGTAAAGTAGATGAAGCGGCAGGCACGGACCGCTGTGTCGGACAGACTGTCTCGCACCTGCGGTGCACGTAAGTCAGTCGCGGCGGATCATAGCTTGTGACCGTATTAGAGCCCGGGCCGCATATATTGAAAATATAGAGGGCAGCAACCTAGGCAGCGTCTTACAGCGTCCTCGATCAGCTAGAGCTAGAGCTAGAGCTAAAGCTAGAGTTTTGCTGGAAGCTTTCCACATACAAGAAAGGGCGGGTCTGTGCATCAGCGATGCTTCAATTAATTTGTACTCGGCTGAGCGCACACTTCTGGGGAAATTTAAAAAACCGTAACGGTATGGCTTTCCTTCAATTGGTCATGTGTTCACTTCTTGCTGCTCGGGAGTTTTATCATCTCGCTTCGCGTGCATGACATTGTTTTTGATATGGCGATAAAGAAGGCTGGTGTAGTTCGGTTGTGCGCATGTGTTGCGATTCTTTTAAATATAGAATTCTTGCGAAAAATAAACCAGTTGTCAGTAGCGTTTCTCCGTCGTCGTGTCGTCTTTTCTTCGTGTGTCCGTTCCTTTTTAGCGCTACCATCAGTTTTAAAGAGTCCTCGATCACCTTGCCCCGGGGTTGCCCCGAAACCAGAATGGTGCGCTTTGCACCGCCGTGGCGGCGCACTGTGCAGGGTCAACATCGAGGAAAAAACTGCACCCCGTGCAGGATGGATGGATGGAAGGTAGGAGCGTCCCCTTTGAAACGGGGCGATGGCAGTTGCCACCATGCTCAGATTTTTATTTTGCCTTTTATTTTTATCTGTGTTGTATGTTATTGAATTTCTCGATTTTCTTTAAATACGTCTTCCTACCCTTTTAACCTTATGTCACCTCTCTGCTTTTGAGTCACCAATCCTCCAATCGCCTTTTGCTAATTTCCACCGCACATTTATTTACATGAATATCATTATCTCTGAACCCTAGGGCCTCAGGAAGGGTGACTGTGGCCGCATCGACATCGGGATTGATACCATCACATAGGTGTTCCATTGTTTCTACATATTTACCACACACAGTACATGTGTCTTCTTCTTCGTTAAATTTCTTTTTATAGCTCCGCGTTCTAAGACATCCTGATCTAGCTTCAAAGAGTAGGGCACTGCCTCTTGAGTTATCATAAAACGCTTCCTTCCTGATCTGCTGTTTCCAGTGTCGATATAGTTCTACACTGCTTCTTTTTCATTGAATTTATCCAATTTTTACCTTCCGCATTTTCAACCTGTCGTTTAATGCTCTGTCCTTTTTCGTCCTCGTGTCTGGCATACTTACTGGTTAGCTTCCTAGTTCTTTTCCGCCATTGTGAGTCAACGCTCTAAACACCTTAGCTGCCCACCTGTTATCATCCAATTTCCTCAGACGTTTTTCGTATAGGATTTTACTCTCAGCTTCCCTTGCTTCGAATGATGCCCAGCCCATATCTCCCTGTACTGCTTCGTTTGTGGTTTTCCTGTGGGCACATAGTGCTAACCTTCCCACAGCTCTCTGATTTACTTCTAGTCTCGACTGAACCTCTGCCCTTAAACACAGGACCGCATTCCCGAAAGTAAGCCCCGGCACCATTACTCCCTTGCAAATGCCTCTCAGTACCTCATACCTGTTGTAACCCCACAATGCCTTATGTTTCATTATCCAGGCATCTCTTCGCCCTTTTGCTATTAGAGACTGTTCGTGCTTTTCCGTGTACATCTGCCCTTTGTTTATCCATACCCCGAAATACTTGTATTCGGCCACTCGGGCTATTTCGTGGCCTTGTATTGTAAGCTCCTGATCAGTTGTATCGTTGAAAAACATCCCACCGGACTTAGCTGCACTAAAACTGAAACCTAAACTGTCTCCTTCGTCCCCACAGTAATTAACCAGAGTTTGCAAATCTTCCTGGCTATCTGCTAACAGTACAATATCGTCCGCATACATTAAACCCGGTAGTCGTTGCTCAACAACCTTTTCGCCTAATCTGTACGACAGATTATACCCTAGATTGCTTCGTTGTAACCTTCTTTCCATGCTTATCATATAAAGCATGAACAGCAGCGGTGATAGAAGACAACCTTGCCTTAATCCTTTGTGAACCTCGACAGTTGTCGTACTCTTGATTCCTTCCCATGTTATTTCAACATTATTTTCTCGATATAGTTCCTGTAGAAAATCAATTACCTCATTACCGATACCTTCAGCTTTTAATATGTTCCTCAGGAGTTCCCTGTTCACATTGTTGTATGCACCACTTATGTCCAGGAAGGCTAAATACAGAGGTCTATTTTCCGCCTTAGCTATTTCTATGCCCTGGGTAAGCACGAGCAGGCTATCATCTAAGCGCCTACCACTTCTGAACCCGTTCTGAAGTTCTCCAAGTATTCCATTACTTTCTACCCATGACTGCATTTTTAATTTCACCGCCTGCATCGCCAGCCTATATATAAATGATGTTGTCGTTGATGATGTTATCGTTGCAGGTTGCTTGCATGCAGCGCTACTTTTCCCCTGGCGCGCAAAACGTGCACGAACACGCGCGCGCGCACATTTTATTGTTTGCAGGTGCTGAGCATCTGCGGCAACCGCTCTAACCTTGTAAAACTGCGTGCTCCGACATACCTGGTTGCAAGCAAACAGCAATGGATTTTATAATTAATCCTGACGACCCGTTCAACGAACCTGTCCACTTTCGGCCGCTCTTCACCACATTGTTTTCGGACGAGCATTCGGACAGCATGTCGTCTTCGCTGTCAGACGAACTTGAAAAAAGCTAACCGATTGCGGCAATTAGCAGCGCTTCCTTTCTCAATGCCGACATATCCACTAGCTAACTCCGCCAACTCTAGAGCGTCCGCGGTTCTGCAGTCGGCAGTGCGCGCGCGCGTCCCGCAGTGCTTGCTGGGATTGCACCCCGGCGCACCGTTGATTTTCTCGGTGCGAGAGGGGGCAACGGAAAACCGCTCCAACAGGGTGCGCATCCGGTGATCGAGGATGGTCGGTGCGCACCGGTGCGGGTGATCGAGGACGCTATTAGCAACCGCGGTTGAACGCAAGTGGGTGAAAGGCCGCCGGTGACGATGACTGACTCAGCACCAGCGCCGCAGGCACGAGGAAGTCTGTCCGACGTAGGCAAAGTTCTGACTGGTGTTGCAGAAGTCGCGGGGCGCGGTAGTGCTGAATTAACTTATCGTCACAACGGCTGGACGTAAATATATTTATTCAATCGTCTTTTTTTACTAATTGTAACAACGCGTCATTATTTTGCATTATTGGCGGCGCCTCCTGGACACCAAAGCTAGAACCCAGACCGGTCTATGGATTGGGGCTCGCCGAGATTAGCTGTCTGCCGGACAGCCAATTTTTTATGCGAACACCCCTGGCACGCTTCGGCCACCGCGTCCCTGCCCACGGGCCGCCCTGCTTCCAGCTTTGATCCCCCCGCTACCCCTTGGGTGCCCCACAGATCTTGCGCCGCCTGCTTTATTATAACCTCAGGTGCTCTCGTAAGGCCTCCGTTTGGCGGTTACATATGTGCACCCCTGAAGCAGTGCATGCAAAAAAAAAGCCAATCTATCGTCACGACGAAAAAGCGACCCGCGACTTATACAACACCAGTCAGAACCTTGCCCCTTCAGACACAGCGACAGGCCGCCAATGGAGACTGACCCATGCACCGTTTAACACCCGAACCCTCTCGAGTGAGGCTAGCTTAGCAGGACTCTACGAAGAACTATCAGACATTGCTTGGGATATTATCGGCCTTAGTGAGATTAGAATAACTGGTGAGGCTTACACATTGCTGAATAACGGACATGTCCTCTGCTATAGCGGTCTCCTAGGTAAAAGCAATGCAGGGTAGGATTCCTAATCCATAAGGACATAGCGGGCGACATTGACGAATTCTACAGCATTAATGAGAGGGCCGCTGCTTCTTCGGTGAGATATTATTTTCTGTTTTCTTTGGAAGAATGAGTGCTGTGTTCAGACTTCACTGTTGTCCAGGGAGAACAGACATCCCGTGGGATTCCTGTGTGCTAAAGATCACGCACAATATCGCGTGGTTTGGCTGCTCTCCGCAGCGCATCTACGCCTACTACGGCGGTAGGCAGCAAAGAACACCGGCACAAGCCATATGTCCGACAGCGCGTTCCTGCATGAGTGCCGCAGAATCGGCGCCGCACTCGGACGTGCCACAAAAAAGCGCCCAATGTCATCAAGCCGGCGACGTTAGTTTTCAACGCTGCCCTACCTTCCAGCGCACCTTGAGTGAATATGGCATAGACAAGCGAAAGTGAAGCCAAGAAACCACGGGTTGACGACGACAAAACATCTACCTATGAGCTAAGTGAAGATGAAGACATAGACTGCGATGAAACGCCGTTCTCCTTGGTAAGGTATAAAAAGAAGCGGCCTGAGGGAATTCCAGTTGTTTTTCGTCCCTCACAGGAAGGACGCAACTTCTGGCAAGTGAATCCAAACCGAGCTGCGTCGGAAATTGTCTCCGCGGCAAAAGAAAAAAGTGCAGTCTTTCCGCGTGAATAGAGATGGAAGTTTCTCTGTCAACGTTACTTCAGTCTCATCTGCAAGACATCTACTGTCGATGAGCAAAGTGGCTGGTTTGGAAGGCAAGCCATATAATTCCGGCGTCTTATACTAAGAATGTTGGCAAGATACGCCATGTGCCAGTTGAGTATACGGAAGAACAACTGGTTGACCTCCTGAAGAATTTTGGAGTGACATCTGCCCGTCGTCAGGCACGCTACAATCGCCAAGACGACAGAGTGGTAGAACCACGCCCTCTGAGAACCGTCATCCTCCATTTCAGAGAAGACAAACCAATGCCGCAACGAGTGCATTTAGGTTTCACGAGTCACCCCGTAGAAGAATATCATGGCCCTGCTCTAAAATGCTACAACTGCCAGAGATTTGGACACCTATCGAAGAACTGCCGCAGTCAGCGTCGCTGCAAGATATGCTCAGAAGACCACAACCATTCAGAGTGCAAGTCTGTGTGTCAGCCAAAGTGTGCCAACTGTGGCGGAAACCGTACAGCTTCCTACTCCGGGTGCCCTCAGAGTAGAGCTGTGTCAAGGTTACGCAGACATGAGTTAAAATACGGAAGGTTGCCTCCTCGTAATGCGCCCCCACCCAACCTTGATGCTGTAAGATGTGCGCCTCCAACTCCTAACAAAGAAAAAGAGCAAGGGGTCCATATGAGCTATTCTGCAGCTCTAAAGCACTCAGGTCGACAACGTTCTGACAGCGAGCGACATGATCCGTGCACCTTCAGAGAATGCTACTCATCTTGCCCAGGCTTCGAGTGAAATTCGCCGACCTTCTCAGTAACGCCCTCAGCCATTGACACAGCAACCTCATCTAACATCTGAGCGACTACCTCAGCATTCGCCTCAACCACACCAGTCATCCCAGCGACCATCACAGTCAACTCTTCAGCGACCTGCTTCGAGCACGCATGGAGCTTCAGCGTCGTTCGGTGATTACGCGTCTTTACCCGTAGCACAGATGATCCTGCCCGTGCTATTCACAGCTCTGCGTGTAATTCTCAGTGCCATTCCACAAGCAAACAACCTACCAGAGGTAAAAGCACGGCTTTCTATGTAATCGTTGGTGCTTCCACAACCACCAACAGGTGCACGGCAGGCTTACAATGAATAATCGCTACAACAATGTTTTCATATTTCAGTGGAATGCTAATAGCCTTCGAAATAAGTCAGCTGATTTTCGCAAACTACTAGCTCAACATAACTTCCCTGTTTTATGTATACAGGAGGCAGGCGTACGAGATGACTTTCGTCTTTCAAACTATGTTATATATAAATCATCGCAGCATTGCTGGAAGTAGCAGAGCGATGTTATGCGTGAGAAAGGACCTGCCGTCCTATTTAATACGGTCGAGCGATTTAAATATACCGGAGTTCGTAGCATGCAATATATCTTTTAGAAATACAAGCGTCACAGTGATCAGTCTTTATCTACAATGTTCTAGCAAAATATCAGTAGACAGCTTGTGAATGTATTTGGTATCACAAACTCACATGTGCTGGTTTGTGGGGACTTCAACGCACATAACGTCATCTGGGGTAGTGAATATAACGATTCCTGTGGAAGCATTATATATATATATATATATATATATATAGAGTCTGCCGCAGAAAAAAGTAATCTGATCGTGTTAAATGACAGCTCTCCAACGTTCTTGTGGGGGTTTCGTTACTCAATCTGTATAGATGTTACGCTCTGCTCACAAGACCTTCTTGATGGCGTTGAATGGTCAACGGACATAGAAACGCACGGTAGTGATCATTTTCCGATCCTGGTGAAACATCGCCTCATTCGGAGTGAGGGGACCCGACGCTACTCAAAATATACTAATTGGAAAAGTTTTCGTCACCATTTATGTAACTCACTGGGCGAAAATCCGAACTTTCAAAGTTTTGCAAAGATATTGTGTGAGCCTTACAAGATCTGCACAAAGCAAGCCATTGTTCACCTCGGACGCGCGGAGCGGCCGCGCATGGCGACGTTGAAGAGAAGCGGCGAGATGACCGACCCCCGAGGGGTGCCCCTCGCCCCCAGCTTGTAGGGATCGGACTTTACCTTGCCCACCTTGAGAATGGGCGTCTTGCGCTGGAGTTTGAGGTATAGTAGCGGCGCCTGGTGGCGGCGCGGGAAACGACATCTAGGTCGTACCAGCTTGGGTCGTATTGAGCCCTGGCTGTGGCGAAGCACGTTTCTAGGCCGAGTTTTGCGTCGATTCGCACTTTTTTCTGCCCTGTTGCGAGTGCGAAAAGGCTCGTCACTTCTTGCAGACCATGCCGACCACGCTGCGAGCTCGCCGCAGCCTATAGATTAACGAAAACGGGCTCTCCGTGTGCCGTGGGACGCAATGCTGGGAGCAGACGAAATCGGTGGCACCGATCCGGAGAGACCTAGCCCAGCCTCGAGAAGGCGTCACCGTCATTACGTCTGCGTCGTGGGCTGCCATGAACAAGAAGGCCTGAATCCCAACATCATATTCTGCCGTTTTCCTTCAAGGCCTCACGAAGTGGAGCGTCGGGCGCGCTGCATAGCTGCAGTTCGTCGCGCTGAGTAAGCGAAACTTCGCGCCATGCTGACTGCTTCGCCTGTCTTGAAGCTTGCTTGATTATCTGCGTTCTAATGTTCGGTCTTTTGCACCTACAGTCCCGACAGCAGACCGACATAGCAGCAGGCATGGCTGGTAATTCACGATTCGAGACCCGGCCACAGCGACAATTAACAATTCGACCGATGCGAAGTGTTGAAGTGACCAGGTGTGTGCAAATGAGCACAAATGGTCGGGCTCATTCGATGACATTTCACTACTCCACTACGAGCAGCACAGGTTAAGAGAGTTAAATGCGCTCATCCTTGATCTCAAGCCAGCACGTTGAGGCAACGCAGCAAGGCAGTATTGATTGCAGCACATCGATGTTCGAGCGCTGTCATTAAAACCTACATCAAGCGAGCGGCGTACGAGCTCGCACTGCAGCGCGATTCGCACGTACGTGCGAGCTCATATGAATTGCATCAGTTATTACCAGTTACTAAAAAGGAGAGATGGCCGCTACTACAACGCAGGCATAACTACTTGTTTAGCGGCATGCAGTCAACAAAGATTGCAGGAGGCCCGCCGTTTCGCGGCATGTCGAAAGACCGCTGCCGTCGCGGCGCGTACGATCGTGCGCTCGAGCAGTTCGTACATCGCGGCGCGTACCGTCGTGTGCTCGAGCAGTTCCGTACACATGATGTCTGCCTATCGCCGCTGTGGATTCATTTATAGCAAGCATTTCCTCGCGTTTGTGCGCCTGAATCTAGCAGCTAGCGTGCAAACCTTACCTGAAGTTCCACTTCGTACGCGACTCGCTTCACTTGCGATTGACACGGTGCTAAAACTTCGCCGCCCAATTCTTGAACGGCGTACACGTATTCGGCACTGCATAATTTCTTGCCTGTACGCAGCGTGCCACCCCTGAAAAAATCTTCGGCGCCCGATATTCGCTGCAGGCCGTGAAACAACACAACCGAAAGTGGCGGGTCCATAGTGTAAACGTGCTTTCCGAAGCAGACGACCGAGCTTGGTACGACCCATTTTAGCGCGGAGGGCGCTTTTTAGCACCTTTTTCGCAGCGCCCCCTGGATATGCAAGAGCCCCATGGCGCACCTGCCCCGAAGGAACGAACTGACGAACTCGTGGAACTTAAACTCAAGGCCCATGTCCAAAACTGAATGGAGGACATGCCAATATGCGAAATGTTACCGAAGCACTTTTCGAGATCCAGCGCTAGGGTACCCCTCACGTCCCGGGTGTCCCTGTCAATGATGTGGTGTTCGAGTTTAGTGACGTCCGAAAGCAAATGAGAATAAAACAGGTGTGTGACACACAACCAGTACCAGTTGAATCAAAACTGGCTGCCATAACAGCATACGTGCGAATTAGCGCGAGGACGAAGAGAAAACAGACTCGAGGCAGGAATATTTTTTGAACAGCGCTAATTACTTGCCACCCAGATATTGAAGAATAAACATGCCAAATAAATTACTTCGGCTGCGTGAGTTTGTGTGATCGCATTCGTGATCACAATCAATGCGCATGGCAGGCCAGTAAGGGCAAGCAACGCAGTTCTATGTCACCAAATGAGCGACACTGACTGAAAGTCCTAAAGTTTTGGCATGAGCACAGCACCCCCTGTGATAAGCCTGTCACGAGTAACTTCCTATATGTTCCTATATACACAGGGACACTAATTGCCCTGAATGCATTTGACGGACCATGGATTGACAATTCGGAATTAAAGTTTGTCTGTGTAGCATTATATCTCACACGCGTGTCAGGATGACAGAGAACATGAAAATGAAATAGTTGCTCACAATGCGGAAAAGGCATTCATTTATCTGTGCGATTACATACGTCTCAACGTTTAATTTGACACCGTCGCAAGCTCACAGTATGCCTTTCAAATTAAGCGCGTGTGTAGGCGAAACGTAGGCATCCACGAGGCTGGATCCGCTTTCGAGTCAAAGAAGCACCGCCGCGTACTCCAAGCGTCAACAAAGGTCGCTGGTTAATGCATTAAAACTACAAAACGGAGCGCATGCTCTCCGAGTGTTTTAAATTAAAAACAAAGGCACCAACCGATTTCTCCGAGCAGCCGGCGTCGCTTCCTGTTATGAAAGACGTGAAAGGGCGAAAGATTGGAGGTGCAAATTGGGGAGAGAAAACTTATCAGACAAAGCGACGGCAAGCTACGCAACACCCTATCTCAAGGCGTTCGGTCACATGATAGTTCGAGGTGTCAAGATGCAGCCAGTGGCGTCGGGCATGGAGCACGGTAGAAAATTCCAACCTCATCATCCTTGCACGTCAGCCAGTCGCAGTGTTCGTTCATAGCACGCAGAAAGTAAACTCCAGAAAAGTGCTAGCATAACGCAGCCGGCCTGAAATGCACATTTGGGGCTCTATTCTGGACACGCATGGCGGCTGCACGGCCGCCATTATCCGCCATGTTTACTCTATGATTGGCTGTCGAGAGGTCGCGTGTTTTGAAATTTGTGCCGGGAAGCGGAAGTATTGCAAAATGCAATTTTGCGTTTTCATCAAGATGACGAAACGTGACGTGGAGCTGCAAATTTTATATACTAATACATTTTTGTGGTCCTTGGCAGATATATTGTGATGTTAGCGCTTCAAAAAGAATGTGAGCGGTAGCGTGCAGAAGCCAGTGCAATGCATCTGAAATTGCGCGAATATGTGGTGGCGATCCAAGATATGCGCCATGCCAGCTTGTTGATTGGCTGGAGGAATATCTCGTGAGGAGCGTCACAGGAAGGGCTGTTTCGTAATCGTCATTTTGACGATGCGTGACGTTGCGCTGGGCCGCCATTGCTGAGATTTTCCGCCATAATTTTTACTGCGACGAGCCGCGCGAATTATGCTAATGGGCAGCCATATGCAATGGCAGCCGAGAGGAATGCGTATCGCCACATTTTCCCCGTCGTTTGGCGCCACGAAAATCTTTTGTTCATAACGCGTGCGCATAGTATTCGCATCGCTCTCGGGTGGTGTTGGCATTTGTGTTTGGGGCCATCGTTTTTTAAAAGAACGCGTTTATACGAAATAATATTGGTTGAATATAGCAAACTTTCAGCAATGTTGTCCACTTTTCACTGCTGCATCTGTATTGTAATCGAGATTAATGCCTTTTCGCACAATCAGACGTTATGACAACGGCCTCTTTCTAATTTTTAAAAAGAAATGTACGCAAGGCGGCGCCTTGAAGTTTCCTCCCGCGGTGCGAGAAACCAGCGAAATGAACAAGAGATGGCAGTGCCGGCGCTTGCGTCGCTCTAGTGGATATCTCTGGCGCGCGCAACGCTATCGGTGATATTCGTCCGTTTCTCAGCCAGCTGAGTCGGGCTGAGTCACTTGCGTTTCACGAGATAGCGATAACGTGGCCTAGAACGTGCGCGCATCACCACTGGTAGGTCGCGTATGTTGTCTCAAGAAAGAAAACAAGCGCGTTGGCGCCAACATGCGATGACTCATTCCATTTTCCAGGGACACGCATCCTAGCTATTGAAGCAGACGACGGCTTGTACGCAGCAGACGACGGAAGCGAGAAGCGTTTTCGACGGAATAATCATACGCTTTGAGATAGCTGCTTTATTTTTACCGCGGAGGAAAACTGTTCTACTTTACCGATAACGCTACATTCAGTGCCTTCATTTCAGTTTCTTAGGCAAAACGTCAAGTTGGCGTCACGTTACGTAAGCAAAACCGGGCCACCAGCGCCATTTTGTTTGCGTCGCGCCTACGTCACGCATCGAAGAAAATGGCGGAATGTCCAGAATAGCGCCCTTGCTACGTTAGCACGGGAGCTCCCGAATAGGTAAATGTGAAAATGGCGAATTCGAGTTTCTCGCAATCGCTGCACCGATTTCGATTTGGTAAGTTTGTCGCATTAAATAAAATGTAAAATCTAGTAAGTGCTGGAAGCAGATGTTCATTTTATGCCGTCAGTATCTTTAGAAAAGGTATCAAAAATTTCGAAGAATCAAGTTTACAACTCTGCGACATAAGGAATAAGCAATAAGGAACAATATAACAATCTTGTAAGCTGCACCTAATAACACATCTAAAGCGGACAAAATAGATTCAGTATATGTTGCTGTGAAAGATACCGCTAATTAGCGAATGTGATTTTTATAAAACCCTTGCAAACGTGACAAGTTCAAGTGGACTGCAAACTTATTCCTATAGCAAATTTGTCCGTTTAAGTGCTCCAATATAGGTAGACACTTGTAGGGTTTTGGACCGCTTGGCCCTCCTTTCCTTGTGGAATTCGGGGTGCATGTTTTTAGGGAGCGGATTAATATTGAGATGGCGCCTCTGATCGTGAATAATGTCTATTTTAATGCTTTGCATCGACTCGTAGTTGATGCCGAGATTCTGGAGGATGTTTCGCCCGGCGGCACTCTGAGCTAGCCTTTCGTATTGAGATACAAGGTGCGCTTCTATAAGTTCATCGAGGGTGTTGTGCACACCTAGGGCTAGCAATTTAACGTCGGCCGCTCTTATAGGTAGCCCAAGAGCCTGTGATAATTCCCTCTATTTTCTCTCTCTCAGCCGCTTTGAGGCAGAGGTACGGGGTGATGTAGGTGATGCGGCTGAGAACGAAGGCTTGTACCAACCTTATGAGGTTGGCTTCTTTCATGCCAGAGACACTCTGGCATGAAAGACACTTTGGCAATTCTTGAAATGAGTCGCATCGTCTGCTGAACGCATGCTTCAAGTTTATTGTGTTGCCGTTGCGCCCGTGAGCTTGCATGAAGAGGCCTAGTACACTGATGGTGGTCACCACCGGGATCGCGTCTCCTCCGGCTCGCACAGTGATTTCTGGGGGTGGCGCAGTGTCGGATTTGCGGTTTGTAGGGGCTCCGAGTAGGAAGAGTTCTGATTTTTGCGGGGAGCAGGCGAGGCCTTTGTCGGTATCGTACTTTTCAACCGTGTCTACAGCTTGTTGCAGCGTGGTTTCTATATCCCCATCGCTACCTTTAACCACCCACAGCGTGATGTCGTCGGCATACAGACTGTGGTGTAGATCTGGAATCTGATTAAGTTGTTCCGGTAATCGGATCATCGCTAAATTAAAGAGGAAGGGGGATAAGACTGATCCCTGCGGTGTGCCACGACTTCCAAGAGGGATCTTGTCCGAGTGTAGTTCTCCTATTCTTAGTTCCGCTGTGCGGTGGTTGAGGAAATCTTCGATGTAGTTGTAGGTCCTCTGGCCCACACCTAGGTACTGCAGATTCTCTAGTATAGCCTGATGCGCTACGTTGTCAAAGGCCTTAGTAAGATCAAGGCCCAGGACAGTCCGGGTATCATTCTTGGGTATGTGGTCCAGAACTTGATGCTTAAGCTGAAGCATGATGTCTTGCGTGGAAAGTTTTGGACGAAAGCCAATTATGGAGTTCGGGAATAAGTTGTTGTCCTCCGCAAAATTGTGGAGGCGGTTAAGTATAACGTGCTCCATGAGTTCTCCTACGCATGAGGTCAGAGAGATCGGGCGTAAGTTCTAGAGCTGTAGTCGCTTACCATGATTCGGTATGAATATTATTTGTGCATGTTTCCATTGCGAGGGGATAGAACCTGTTTCCCAACAGCGGTTGAAGTACTCTGTTAGGGCAGTGATAGATACGTCGTCTAGATTTCGGAGGGTCTTTTTTGTTATGCCATCGGGGCCTGGTGCAGATTTAGTTCGGAGTTTCAGCAAGACGGCTCGTACTTCAGCCTCTAGGATGGGTGCGTCTAGGTTAAGATTCTCCGGACCAGTGTATGGCTTCTGGGGGATTTGTGCATTTGTGCCTATGTCGGGTTTTGAGCTCTGTTAGGAGCTCGTCGTTCGTGCCCTGGTATTGGTGAGTGATCCTACTGAGGCATTTCCTCTGCTCGGATTTACTCTTATCCGGGTCCATAATATATCGGAGGAGATTCCACGTTTTGGCTAGACCGAGTTGTCCCTGCATGCTGTCGCATACCTTTTCCCATTGGTTTTTGGTTAATTGGTTAGCGTATTCCTCGATTTCTATGTTCATTTGCGCGATGCGCAAGCGGAGTGTACGGTTTAGTTTATTCTTCTTCCAGCGGGTTTACATGCTCTTTTTGGCTTCCCACAAGTGTAGGAGGCGGCTATCTACCTCGACCAGACCATCGTCTTCAGGGAATTCCCTCGTGGCGCGTTTCACGCAATCTCTGAGATCCCCGATCCAGGCCTCGTGATCGTTCATATGCTCGGTGGCGGTTGTCTCCCGAATCTGGCGAAGGGGTCCCATTCCGTGAGCGAAACTCGTTTGCCCTTCTTGCGGGGTGGACCCGCCTGAATGTGGATTTCTATGATATAATGATTGCTACCGAGGCTTTCCCCGGTATTAGCCCAATCATAGTTGCCTATGTTTTTGATGAAAGTTAGGTCGGGAGTGGCGTCAACACTGACGGGTGGGTGTCTGGGGTTCTGTGATGATAGTCAGTCCCTGTTGGGCTTCTAGCCAAAGATTACGACCTTTGACTACCTCTGTGCGGTATCCCCATGCAGTGTGGGGAGCGTTAAAGTCACCTAATAATAATATGGCCTTTTGTTGAGAGATTCTGAGAGCCTTCCTGAATAGAGTTCCGAACTTGTGACGTCGGCACTTTGGGCTACTATAGACGTTAAGAATGAATTCACTTTCATCCTCCTTACGTTTAGGGATGAGTTCAATAAAGACGTGGTCTATGTTGACTTCTTCAATATCATGTTTAATGGCTGTTAGATTTCTGTGAACTAGAATAGCTGTGGTGAAATCCGACCCAGAAGCATTATAGGATTTGTACCCTGCCAATTTTGCGTGGCCTCCAGTCTCCTGAAGGGCAATGATATCCGGGGCCGCCTTACCCCCAAGGAACTGCTGAAGGTTTCCCCGTTTGCGGCGAAACCCACGGCAGTTCCGCTGCCAGATATTGTAGTTAGGAGTGCGAGCCATTTTGAGGTGGCGGTGGTTCAGCGATCGGTTTGGAGATTTCGGATAGGGACGGACGGTCATAGGGTTTGAATGCCACGCCCTTAAGGGAGCCGGAGGCCGTGGATGTAAATCTCGACTCCCAGCGAAGTACTTTGGCTTCGGTCGCGGCTACCCGAGACTCTAGGTTGGTGGTTCTCGTTTTCAGAGCGTCTAGACGTGCGCTTATTAATTGCAAGTGGGCACCATTCTCCCGATGTTGCTGAAGCATCTGGTTGGCAAGTTCAGTAATCATATGTTCTAGTTTCTCGAATCTTGGGGATATGTCTGAAGAGTTGTCTGTATGATCTTCTGCCTTAAGTTTCTGTGGTGGTGCTGTGGTGTTGTGCGAGGGATTAGATGGTGGGGTTGGGCGCGGCGTCTGACTGCGCTCCTGTTGTCTTTCTTGTAGTCGGGTGATTTCTGCACGCTGCTTAGTGATTTCGGTTCTCTGTTGTTCTATTAACTGCCTCATTTGTTGGAGTTCTGCCTCGAGAGCCTGCATCTTAGGATACTGAGCATTGGGAGAAGAGACGATGTTAGCCCAGCTCACCTGTGGACCGCTGTTAGTCGGGGTCGTTCGTCTCCCGGAACTCGACCGTTTCCGCGATGTCCCGTCGGAGTCGGTGGCACTCGGAGTTAAACCTAGTCTCTGGTAAGATCGAGATCGGCTTCTACTGCTCGATCCTCCGGGAAAAAAGCTTGCACTGGTTGCTTGGCTGTTCTGCGTCGATCGGCGTTCTCGCGATCTACTTTGCCTGCCCTCGTTGGGGTGGTTCTGTTCGTCCACCGAGTTTCTGCCACTGTCGTTGCCGGATGATACACACTTCACGTGGTACACTTCTAACATTGCCTAGCTGTTGTTGCAAATAATTGGGCAGAACAAATGCGTCTAGATGAAATGTATGATATGCTACTCTATCCCCAAAGCGCACATGAATATGTATAGCACCCATGTTAACTATAGCTTTTGAATGTGTGTGTATATATATATAGGCATTTATTTTAAAGAGCAATAGAATGAATGATTCAGTCTCATAACATGGGAGTGCACAACGGTGAAAAGGGTAAGAAATTAACTTGCGATACTAGTTTTTTACTAGTTGACTGAACACCTAGAAAGCGCAATTGTAATGCAGCTTAATGTGCAGATTTAGTTAGAAGCGAGAAACGTTCAAAAAAGGCACTGGTGTAGAGGTTGAACCAGCACCATGACAAAAAGCCGATTGTGACAACTTGAGAAAAACTGGCCAGGCGGAAACCCGAGTCACTGCGCACAATCTTCTGCAACTAAAATATATAATTGGACTCGCCTATCCATCTACCCGAAACTAGCGCTCGCACTAATATTGTGCAGCTGCTCAGCGTAGGCGCACGTTTTCTGTTACCCGCCGTGGTAGCTTAAGTGTAGTGGCTATATATTGTCATGTGGTAGTGACGCTCAAGAACACAGTAGCAAAACTGTGAATGGTGAAACTATGGGCCGAACCTCTGCCCAGAGAAACAAGCTACACCCAAAGCATAGATAGCGGCGATGGTCGAAAATCTGAACTGCGGGTCAAGCGCATCCGCTTCCATACACAAGTCATCGAATGTTCCAGAGTAATTGCTGGTGCCCGGCGTATCTTCCAGAAAGTACGACACAATTCGTGCCATGCATATAGTCAGATTACACAAGCTTCGATGATGACAGTGGATAGAATTCATTGGTAACATTCAAGGAACTTTAAACACATGCTAGCATGTCCTGCGCTGAGTGATAACATTTGTTAAACGGTGAAAAGGGGTAAGCTGAGAAAGATAAACAAACGCACGTGTCAATATCATTACGCTGCGGAGCTCAAGGTCGCGGGTACGACACGCTCGCGCACTTGGATTGAGGCGGACGTTACGAACCCCAGGTGGTCAAAATTATCCCGGAGTCTCCACCTACAGTCTGAATCATCATTAGATTGTGCTTTTGGCACGCAAAACAATTTATTTTTAAAGTTTTTTTTTCTGTTTTCACAATTAACGTGGTGAAATGCCTTGAGTCTTCTATGTATGCTTGCTTCAGTCAAGCGCTATTGTTTGTTTCATGTTCTTTTTTTGTGAAATATGTATAGATGCTACGATTTTAAATATAGTACAACGACACATGTGCGGCTAACGGAAATAGGTACCTTTCAGGATGGTAAAATTACAGCCAGAAAGAAAGGCAGTGCATGTACACGTTATTTAAGTGTAAGCTGTATGGCCAATTCGGGCACTGTATAGCTAACCGTATAAAGCAGAGGAATGCACCGAAATGTCTATTTCACACCTATATCTAGATAAAGATCACCACAGATACCTTCTAGACATTTTTATGAAATGTTTTTTAACTATCTAAGCAAGATGTAAACTGAGAACAGGTTAACAAGACGTCTTCTAAATGTCTTTCACAGGATGTCCTCTGGACATACATGAAAATACATTTTGTAGCCATCTTGAATAGTTGTAGACGTTTCAGTCCATTTTGGCTGATCCAAGATGGCAAGAAAACGTCGTCCTCAGTGAGTTTATGGCTTATGTACCGCAACAATAAGTCATATATTTTGCGCGCCTTTTGTTTTTTTACCGCTGCGTGATCGGTACTTCCCGGCCATGAATGGCATACACGTCATCAGCATACTAGATCTGGCATGCGGATGCTGTGCATGTCTAAACATGAGGTACAGGTGTGCGATTTGGCATAATAGAGGGTAAAAAAATCAAACCCAAACTCACTCAAAACCTATAGAAGACAAAAAGAAAACGCTTCCAGTTAAGGGTGAGCAAAAACAAATAACACAAATTAGATCAAATTGCAGACGGCAAAAGTAAACAAAACGAAAAAAGATATCACTTGCGAAGCATGCGCCGATGTGGTGCAAGGAAGTGAAGCAAGCATGTCAAGTTTATATTGTGCGTGGTCAAGGCGAGCACCCGAATATGTTTCGACATTAGATAAAATTGTGGAAGTACGTTCCACTCTGTGATAATCCCGCGCAAGTAATCAAGCACATTCAAAACAAATTATAAAGAATGAAGAACCTTCAGAAAACAGTGTAAACAAATTACAGCACACATCTGATGAAATGGGAAGAGGTTCGTGAATATGAAAAATTCTAGGAAAAAAAGACAAATACAAGGCCACTGAGCGTGCATCCCTGATGTGATGCAATTGGCGAAATGCAATTACTTGCATCTTCTCATTTTAAAATGTTCTACTTTTTCTTTCTCTGCTTGTGCTTTTATTATTGTGACTTCGTGAAAAACCGGAGACGTAGAAGAGGTGGTAAACCCACCCGCGCCAAGCAGACGACAGCAAAGAGCACAGCAGTAGGATAGTCATTAGGACTGCTCGCAGCCCCCTCTGTGCTTTTATTCAGGAAGTGCCCAGCCTGCTGCTCCATACAGCGCAGTGCGCGGGCGGCAGATAGACAATATTCTAGGGACCATATTACGAGTTATTATTGTCGGTGTCTGTACAAAGCAAGCAGACTTTTCTGATAGAAAAATTACGTTTTAAGAATTTCCAGACGTTTCCTGAATGAACTGCCGCCAAGAAAATGGGACTGCTTAAATATGCCCCTAGCGAGTCTTGAGGCAAAGAACTCCAGGCTTTATTTAGGGTATTCATACGGGAAGTGCCATCTAGTTTTGAGTAAGCAAACAAGTCAGTGGAAAGTGGCTGTAAGCTTTTCTGGCCCCATCCCTGGCCGCAGGACAATTCGGGTGTCCGTGCAAATGTGAGACAGTTATGATGCCCACAGCCTTCCCGCCCACTAAACAGCAAATAAATGGCCACTTCAAAAAATTTGAGGCTTCACAAATCCAGATCAGTGTTGCTTCCTGCAAACCAATATGACTGATGCATATGTAAAAAAAAAATAATGTTGATGGAACAGCAAATTTTTAATCAAGCACCACTCGAATACCTTTTACAAGCAACAGAATACCTAATTCATTTCTCAGACAGCACAGTGTTTTATGTTGAGACAAAAGAAACCTACATGAACTGCAGTAGAGCTGGCCATTTGCTGCTGTTTACTGCACATCTCTGGTTTTGGGTGAAAACAAAACAGTAGCTGATAGCAGAACTTTGCTTAGAGAGAGAACGAGCTAGTCCAAGTGAAATGAACATAATTATTTTGCATTTAAGTTTGATTTTATTTGTTGCTCCAATAAGAAAATTAAGATATATACCAGGAATATGCTCAGCTGCCAGAGATAGTCCAAATCTAGCACTATGGACAATATATATTAATGAGATGAAAATAATGGTGTCTAGTGCATTCATTTGAACCGCCTGTACAAACCAATTCAGGTAATCAAATGGCACAACAACAAAGCACCAGCCATACTTTACATGATGTAACCATTACATGTATTGATGAAATATGCAATTTAAAAGGTACATAAGCAATCAAGCATTGCCTAGCTGGCCGCACTAGCCATACACAATGTAAATTTCAGAGGAATCAATGTAATGATGAGATAAATGAATAAACATGCTTAACTCTGCATTCATCTGTAGAAACATAAGCCAATGCAGGCAGGCCCAGCAACTGGGACACCCACTAACATTAGCCACATACACTTGTGATGTGTTGATGTTCTCGGCCTATTGGCACGAAGCAATATACCCGTGGATATAATTATAGCCACAGTAAAAAAACTTTGCAAAAGTAGCAGTTGCAGCACAGCAAGTTGTTGAATGAAAAATATCAGAAGTTTCATGCCAGTATCACTGGTCGGTCATTTGACAACTTATTGTGCAGAAACTTGCAGCCACTTGCTTGAAGCATTACAACTGCTATGGCAAATTTACCCAAAGGTAAAGTGCTTGAAGCAGCTGGCCCCAGATCAAAATATGAAACAGTCTGTTAGGGAGCCATTAACATTTCTGACATCAACCAAGACAAGCATTACTGCTTACCACTAGCCAACATGCCAGTGAACTGAAAACTACATTATGAACAAAAGCTGGAAGTCAGGAAAAATTCATCGAGCAGACATAAAGGACTCGAGGAAGGGCAGCGAGAAATACATTTCTGGTAAAGACAATTCACGCAACCCCACACCACACAGAGATAAAGAAAAAGAATGCACGCGGATTGGAACCAGTACTACCAGAAATAGCATTGGTGAGTCATGCTTACAAAATTGTTTCCCCTTAGCTGGTTACTGGAATTGTAATGGCTCTTCTATATGAAATGATGCAATTGCGCCAGAAGAAAGAAACACAGTTCATTTAACCCTACACTAACTACTGGCAGAAATAAATATTTAGGACTTTGCCAAATGCACAAATTAACCTAAAGACATCTTTTACCTACTTGCCATGAATTATCAAAACCAACTGTTGAGAAAAATGTGCACAAATGACCGAGGAAAATCACATGTAAATTCCCAGAAGTAACAAGTGAGGACAAAATAATTTTAAGTGATGAATAGGCTTGCACAAATTGTTCAGCAAGTAGACATGCGAATACGCAGAAAAGTTTCAAGGCAAAGAAAACACTACACATACCAGGAAAAGCACAAAGAATGAGAATCCACTCACTGGAATCATGCATAAACAATAATTATAGTTTAGAAAATTTATGAACTGCAATAATGAACATTCAAATAAAACAAACATCTTAAACGAGAAATTTCAAAATTAAGAATAAAAGTAAGAAATACTGTGCTGACTTAGCCCAAAAAACAAATACTTCAGAACAGACTGGTAAGATTGAATGATATTTTCACACAATATGTGCATTAGAATTATGGTGGTAGGAAACAAAAGAATGCAACACACAATGTTTCTGCAACCACACACAATTAGTGGACCTGGAAAGCCCTCTCACAAGTGTGGATATACACAAAGAATAAAAATTTAATATTAAAGGAATACTGACACAACATTCCTTTTCTGCTTATTTAGTTAACTAGAAACTAATTCTGTAACGGAAGTACAAAGCTTTAATTCCTCAAACATGCAACAAACTATATTTATACAATCTTTTGATGCAATGAATTCAAAACATAGCCCAAATAGAGCGATGCTGTGTGTTTTGACCAGAACATCCAACAGGTCATGGAAATTGGGGGTTGTGGTTGCACGGTATCACCCAAGTGCAGGTCGACCCAGTGGAATGGTCAAAGGCGCACTGTGATCATGTTGCCGAAAGGTCAGCACAATAAGTGGGAAAAATTCTGCTTGTTATAAGAGAAGCCACAGCACAGAAGCAGTGTAGAATGCCAAGTGCAGAATAAAAGAGGCGTGAGTGGCCAAAGTGGCAAGCCAAGCGTTAAGTGACAAGGCGATTGTGTGGCTTGTGGCCACTGCACCTGGCCCACCAAGCTGCCTGATCTGAGTACCAGTCATTTGTAATATGACCTGAACACTACCTCTAATTTTCGTGATGTAAAAGATGTGCTTGCTAACACACCCTATGCCATGAAGCCACATTGCTTTTGGCGGGTTTTAAACGAACGCATTAAGATATAATAATTGATTTGTTGAATGTTCATAGAATTCATGCACTACACTGCCACTATGGTGTCGGTAGCTATCTCACTAAGCAAAAAAGCAAAAGCAAATTTTTTGTGTCAGTACCCCTTTAAGCAAACGCAATCTGTGCAAAGAAACTGCTGTCAAAAATGGTTGTGCAGCCTTTTAGAGGAGTGCAGCAATAATGTCATCTGCAATGCCACTGTCCCGAATTTCAGTATGCATGCGCTCAGAACGTTCCCGCTCTGCTTCAGGATCTAAAGGAGTGGAGGAAAACTCTTGTCGGTGTGCCTCGAACTCGGCCCTGGTATGAATCACCGCTCGCAGCAGGACTTCTTCTGCTTTGTCCATGTTAATGCCACGTGTTAGGCTCAGAGCCTTCATCACAGCCTGTGTCGCAAATGTAAGAAAAACATCAGCACTTAGCACACACATCAGTAATAAGGCATTCAGCAAATACAATGTGCACTGTTAAGAAGGGAGCCTAAACCACTGGCTTCATTAGACTCGCATTTTTTCACACACCTCTATTTCACACAGCAACAACATATGGTGGAATGTCTCCAGAATATAGCAGTGTGAACATTATGCATTGAAGGTAAAAACTGTCTCTCGAAAGGTGGTAGGTGGCACATCCTTTCAAAAAAGGCCAAGCACTTGGAAAACATTATTTTGTATGAACCAGGTAATGCTAGCGCCATCACTAAAAGTGGCAATAAATAGATTGCAGTGTCCCTTGATCCCCATGAGGGCCAAGAGTTGTGCAAAGCTGGACTATCTTGAGCCCCTAGATTATGCTGGATAGCCACTCCCTGTGCACCCAGCAGCCACTCATGTTAACCACTGTCAGCAGCATACTAGGTTTATAAACGTTCTTTTTTCTTTCTTGACTTTGAGCAGCACTCAATCTCTCACTTCGAGTATATATCCCCAATTTGTATGCTTACATCTAATTGGAATTGCTCAAGATGCGGTGCGAGCTGAGCACACGTTAGTGCATGGTGACAGCATCTGTGAGCCTTTCATATTTACATGCGAAGGGTTGATCATAATGCCAAGCTTTCATAAAATAGCTACAATGTTCATTATGCATGCAGATTGTGATGTTTCAATATGAAAGCTCAACCTCATCTGGATGAATTCCTTGAGAAATACTATATGAAGCAAGTACCAATGATTCAAAGAAAGTTACTGTATGTGCTTAAGAGGAAGCTTTAGCTCGGGCCCAACTCCGACGCGGCCTATTCAAATACATGTAAAATGCAAAAATGTTTTTCTGAGATAACCCCTTGACCGATTTTAATGAAATTTCTTGCATTTGAGAGAGAAAGTTAAATTTTAGTGACTGTTGGAAGCGGAATTTCGATTTAGGGCTTGAATTTTGTTAAAAAGATGTTCAAGTATCCGACCATTCGAAAAAAATAGAAGCACGTTTACAAATTCATAGCTCTGCATCAAGAACAGATATTGCGATTCTGAAAACGGCATCCATTAGATCATTCAAAGCAGACAAATTTGATATGTCATTTACATCTTACATGAATTTGTTACGTTGGTTACAAGAGTTCTGCAAAAGCTGTATTGCCATATTACTAAATTTTTTTATATTAATGTGTAACATATCAATTTTGTCCGCTTTAGAGGTACTATGAGATGCAATTCACAGAATTGTATTATCATTTTTCATGGTTGAGTTACAGAGTTGTAAACTTCATAGTTTCGTTTCGTGAAAATTTTCAATTTTTGCCAATTTTTAATAAAAATTTACGACCTAACTCAAAAATTCGAAATGAACAGTCACTAAATTTTAAGTTTTTATTTTAAATGCAACAAACCTCGTCAAATTTGGTGCAGTGGTTGCCGAGAAAAACGAATTCTCCTTTTACATGTATTTAGATAGGAGCACCCGAGCTAAAGCTTCCTCTTAATAAACAAAACTGCCTCAAGAATTCACGTTACGAGAGTATGCACTAAAGAACAAAGTACTCATGTAGACTGAAGCTGCATGCCTTATTCATTCACATCACAAAAAAATAAGTTCTGGTGGGCACATTGTCTTATGCAACTGGCCTGCTTAGATCAAAAGACAGAAAAACTTTTTTTGCAGCCAGTGCAGCTGAGGATGCAAGATAAAGTTCCTGTGCGGCACTGTAAAAAATGAACCTCTTTCCCAGCGGTTATGACAATTCAGAATGCTACACCAGTCCCAGAGTAGTGAGTGCACCGTACAACAGCAAGGAAACACTTGCAACCACTGGCACTGAGGCAGAAGCTGACGATGTCAATTGGGCATGACTGGCTGCATTATGTGGAGGGTTGGTGTTGCTTCCAATGTGCCTACTTCCCTGCAGTGCAGTACAGCCCATTTTGACTGTGCGATGGCACTCTGCAAATGGCTGGGCAAGTAGCACATGGAACACAGTTGCACAACTCTGGCTCCCTACAGGAGCCATGTACAAGAACACTAATAGCATTTTTGATAACCCGCACTGGTGTGCAGTGGGTGTGCCTCCTCATCCTTGACAAACCGCACCAGTGCACGCCAGCAGTCCTTGATTAAAGAGCTGCACTCTCATGGGACAACTTTTGCGTGCCCCTTCGCGCACCAAGATAATCAACGGTGCACTAGCACGCAACCTCAAAAGATATTGCAGTTTAATTGTGAAAGTGCATGAACTGTGAATAGCAGGCAGCCAAGACCTGTGGAGATGGTGATGGCCAAAAGGTGTGCGCTGCTTGCCGTAACCGTAGATGAATTTTTTGTGTGTGAAATTGTAGTGGTGCTAGGTGTCGAGACTTACATGGAGCGATTTCTCCTTGGGGTTGCCCCCACTTCGTGTGGGTTTCGGGGAACTTCCAAGGCACTTTGATCAAGGACACTATAACAAATCTTACCACTGAATGCCACATGGTGAAAAAATTTGTGCTCCAGGAGGCCAATCATTCAGGCTAGAAAAGTATGGCAACTTGCAGACAATACTGGCTGCACATTTTAAAACTTAAAAGGCTCATATACTTGGAAAAAGCTAGGAAGCATTGCAAGGAATATCAAAGTTCTATACACCTACCTCAGGGCACCACACCTCGATGACATAAGATGCAATGTCAAAAGTAGGGCCTAAGTCTGAATTAGCCTTCAGGAGCTCAAAGCAGAACTCGTAAATCTCTTCTTGCTGAAAATAAAAAGCGTGACATACTGCACATCAGCTACTGATACTGTGCATTTTAAGCAACTTGAACCAAATGTAAAACTGTTAATTCACATATGCTTAAGACCAGTGGCATATGTTCACTGTTGTCTTGAGCAAAAGTAGTTTTTGCAGTGCACTTAGTGAATTACTATAAAACGTGCAAATAATGAAGCATTCACCTGATGGCACAATTTTTATCTGAGAGTGAAAATGAAAGTTTATTCCTTTTCGACAAAAAGAAGGCATCAAGCAAAAGGCAAGAAGCCTGACAAGGTCCTAATCACCCATAGAGCAGCTGGCATTGTGCACAAGCACTTTACAACAATTTCACCAGGAATTTTACAAGCACTGTAATATGCATGACGCAGTAAGTCAACAGGCATGAAATTTGTACCAGAAAAAGAATAACTAAACAAGCATACACAACTAATTGCATGAGTGATACAAAGATACATAATTTTTGACAAATATATTAAAAATGTCAGTCATAGAACACAGAACAATATTACAAAGCTGACAGCATGAGTGTAAGAGAAAATCATATTAAAGGTAGTGAAATAAAATATAGTATATTGACCAAATATCTCATTCCATCTGTTACAATAGGCATTTTTTTATACATTTAAAACGTTTTTGAGGAAGGTAATATTCAGTTTAAAAAGGAAATTGATTTATTACTGTGTCAACTTGGTAGCTTAGTGTTTGCTTGCCACAATTGGTGTGCATGGTTAGAAAAAGTTTACATTTCGTGCGCAGAGCATATCGGATGCTGGAATTATCTAGACAAGAAAAGTACAAACGATGACGATGGAATTTAAGTAGACAGAAATTATATACTTGTTTTGTAATGGATGCCATGTTTCTGAAATAGCGGTAATTACTGGACATAGTAGTTCCCCAATACAAGAATACAGTATGATAACCTTGAGTACAGAAGTGCGTAATACAAGGATATCTTTAACTAGGGGGGCAACAAATGAGATTTTATACAACCAACTGTTTTACTTAGATCAGACAATAATTTTGCGGCGTGAAAATTCCAAGAAAGATTCTCATTGAACCAAACACAAAGTTACATTATACAGTCGACTCCCGATAATTAGAAGCCGCTTAATTGGAATTTTCGGTTCATTAGAAGTGAAGTGCTGGTCCCATCAGTATCGCATGTAATCCTATAGAAGAAATCGCTCGATAATTCGAAGTCCTCATCCAGTAATATTGTTTAATTGGAAGTTAATTTTCAGCCGGGATCCTCGAGGCGACCGTCATTCTTTGGTAGAATGTGCAATTTTTCAAGTGTTGCAACAGTTCCGTGCTCCGCGTTGGTGTCATCGCCACCGCAGCCGCCCGCAACGCCATCCTTCTTGGAGCGGCGCGATTATTCATTGCTACAGCTGCCGTGGCCACGCGCGGCTGCCGCGCGTGGCCTCCGATATTAAACGGGCTGAAAAAGAGCTTAACAACGACAGCGTGGTTTGTGAATGGCACTTCGACGAAAGATTCGTCGAAAGGACCTACCGGCACACAGTCAACGGTGAGGTTGTGGAATTGCCGCGCGATCGTCCGCGTCTGAAAGCAGACGCCGTGCCCACTGTGTTCCCTGAGGCACCTAAGTATTTCACGAAGAAAGCTTCGATGAAAAGGAAAGAGAGAAATATATGCGAGCAGCTTGGACCTGCTGCAAAACGGCAAAAGCTGAACGCAATCAATAGGCAAGACGCCCAGCAAGAAGACACCGTAGTGCACAGGCTGCTACGCCAGGGGCCAGATATACCAGATATCATTGCCTCAGATAAACAGCACGCCATGCAACTTGAGCGTGCGTGTCATAATGTCTGCCTACCTGATGCAACATGGAATAAGGTAACGTTTCCAAGTGAACATTACAGTGTGTTTTTCAGAGCCAGTGAGCTCAAGGGCGAGCAGGTTGACCACATCTTGGTGCCGAAGTTAGTGAAATTCAAGTCGGAAAGCAACCAACCGGAATCGTTGTGTTGCTCTGTATTCCTCAGGGGTCAATTGCGCTCACAGTGCACCGTTTCTTCGCCGGAGGAAGCGCAGTCAGTGCTCGACAGCACACATGCACTTATATTGTGTGGAGGCTGCGGCGTGAAACCAGAGAAGCAAGGAAGATACATATCGCTTGCTGGGGGTTACTTTTCCATCAAGTGCACTTACTTATGTGAAAGCAACGGCCCCTGCATTCATTGCAAATACTTGAGAAAACTGCTGCAGAATCAATTTTCAAGAAAGCGACGAAACGGGAGAGAAACAGTTAAAAAAAATAATGAATGAAAATGTTCGGTGCAACAGAGCCCTGACTACAGCATTGCCATTTCTACTCTAAAAATATAAGCTATCCAAGGAAAAGGAAAAGAGAAAATTAAATTTAAATAATTTCAACACTGAACAAAACCTTCGAGAGCAAAAAATAAACACGCGAACCATTGCTTCTTATAGGAGAAAATATTAAGCAGTTTACACTCCAAACAAAGCCCATAAAGAAACAAATACTCAAGACACAGTTTGAGTGCGCTCACGTAAATGGATTAATTCACATGAAGTTGGCGAAACATGTCAAATCTGGTCAATGCTGAGAAACATTTAATTAGAAACTAAACGCCGCTTGCCAGTTGCGTCTATCAAAGATATTGTGGTTTTCGTTTATGTTAAGTAGCACCATTTACAATTTCAAATGCACGCTTTTCAACGAACTAACAAAATGACTAGTTCATGTCCTGTTAACACGAATGCGGCGTGCGTGTTAACACGGATGGCTGCGCACGCGGCCCAACGCGAAACCAGCCAGCGCCGCTGGCACCTGTCGCGCAGCGAGCGCCACCTACTGGGGCTGCCATCTTTCATCACAAATTTGTGCACCCCTCCGCTCCCGCCCGTCACACTACCCCCCCCCCCTCTAGCCACCATACTCGTTATTTTACACCTGTTAATTCGGGACTTCGGATAATTCGAACGGCTCTATTGGTCCCGGCCAAAGTGCATGTTAGTCTATAGGACCAAACCTTCGTTAATTCATCAGAATTCGGCCCTGCACTGCTTAATTTGGACAAATGCTGACGGCTGCCGCTACACGAAAGTGTGGTAAAGCAGTGCTGGCACCACTGGAGTGAAACCGAAACCTGAGAGGCATCGCCATAGTCATCAATTAGTGGGGGCGATCGCAGCATCAGCGAACGTCGGTGTCTCCTTTCTTCGCTTCACTGCGCTTTCGACACCATATTCCTGTGTTGTTGAGTCGGCATGATATCTTCTTGCGGAGTTTTCTCTTTTCATTGTGACCATGTTTTGCATGCCACCACCATCGAGCGCTACAGTGATGGCAACGCCGGCAAAGCGGCAGGAGTACGAAGCCAAGAACTTGGCGACTAAGGTGGAAATTTTGCAGGCTTTGAAGAACGGCAAATCGCGACAGCACATTATGACCAAGTACAACGTGAAAAATTAACAGATTCTTCAAGCCTTCGAAAGCGAGAAGTTTCATGCATCAAGAAAGCAGTTGCGAACCACAGCTCATCCCCAGCTTGAAGAAGCTTTGCTACAGTGGATTACTGACTGTCGCAACGTGCACCTGCCTTTGAGCGGACCTCTCATCATGCCACAAGGTGACAAGTACGCTGCAATGATGAGCACTGAATCGTTCAGAGCTTCAGAAGGGTGGTTCTCGAGGTTTCGGGAGAGATACGAACTCGTCTTCAGAAGCGTGTGTGAGGCGAAAAGGCCAGCGTTGACGAAAGCGTGACTACCCAGTGGAAAAATGTGAAGCTGCTTGAGCACATCGCCGCATATGAACCAAGTGACGCGTTCAATGCATACGAAACTACTCCATTTTTCAGAGCTCTGCCTGACAAGACGGTGACTTTCAAATGGGACCCGTGCATTGGTGGCAAGAAGTGCAAGCAAAGAATAACTGTGCTTCTTGCCGCCAACATGACTGGCACGGAGCGCTCGCCGCTTGTTGTGATCGGGAAGGCACATCAGCCACGTGGTTTTAAAAACATCAATAGCCTTCCTGTCGAGTACAGGGCGAACAGGAAAGCTTGGAAGACTTCGGACATAGGAAGTACCAAAAGCACCTGCTACAGCGAATAATCTTATGCTCAGAAGTTGGAAAGCTGTATTAAGTGGACTTACTCGGTGCAGTGCACATCATCGTCCACATGTAGAAAAATATACCTCCGCAAGTTATTGCCAACTGTTTTTGGCACAGTGGTATTTGTGAGGCCCGAGAATGCGGCAGTAGCCGATGAGGTGTTAGCCGAGTCCACCGATAATGACTGCTCGACCTTCGATGCTGTCCTTCCCACAGATGTGACCCTTCAGGACTAAATCGCTATTGATGATTGTGTTGCCACGACTGATCTCCTGACCGATGAAGAAATTATTAATGATGTCACGGGCACCCAAAAAGACCACGATTCAGACGAAGAGTCCTGCGAGTAGGTGCAGCCGCAACCTCATCTTGCCTCACGAGAAGTCACGGAGGCGCTTTTGATATTGGAGGACGTTTGCCTGAGCACTTCCAACAGTTTGCGGGCTGTTCGCTACTTGGAAGAGTTTAGAAAAATTGTGATGTCAGCCGGAATCTGCGCGAAAAAGCAGAAGACTATTGCAAAATACTTCAGTAAATAAAGGTATGCTTCTCCAACTTGATTTTAATGTTGTTTTTCCTGTTCATTCGTTAACTCGGCATTCTGATAATTCAAACATTCTTCCCGGTCCCGTGAGATATGAATTACCAACCTTTTACTATACAGTACATACATAAGTACATACATACATACGTACGTACATACATACAGCCAAACCTTGATATAATAAAGTTGTACTCGCAGCTAAAATATAGCAAATTTCATCAATTCAAGGTTTTAAAGTTTCAGCAGTAAAAACAACTTTAAATTCCCAGAGCATTCCATGTGGATAGTACCTTGTCAGTGAACACTTCTAAGCAAATCGGAAGGTCAGGCCACAATATCCTTGTTATGAGCGCCAGTGCGTGCGGTGTAGATCGCACTGAGAGCAATGCACTGACGTGACGGTGTCTGAAATTTGCGTATGTTGTGTCACGTGGCGCTGTAAATCCTGGGCACCATGGCTACTGTAGTCATGGCTGTCTGTGCCTAGTGCCCACAGCTGTGGTCAGATGATGCTCCCAAATTCAAAATAAGTGTAAAAGGAAACAAATATTCGTCCTGAGCAGCAACAAAAACAGTCACGGTTTTGCTAGAGAGGCTGAGCCTCAATGGTTATAGCAAAGAGACAACTACACAAAGTAAGGCTAGCAGTTTTATCGGTGTCACGCGCTCAGGCAAACACATGAACAGATATTGCTTAATGACTACGAACTTCCTGTCACAATGTGAGCGAAGCCTTCATACTGTCTCTCAGAAACTTGATATTACGTGACCGTCAACAGTAGACGCGCGGGAAAACAATGCGCATCAAAGCACCAACCGGCTCAGCTCAAGCTTTAAAGCTCCAAAATACGGCACGTGGCCAGCGTGAGAGGAGGAGACCTGCGGGCTGGTGGGAGAAGGAGATAGGCATGCCTTCCCCTCCCCGTGCTTGCTTGATCACATTACCACACGTTCACTCCCTCCTCATCGCCTTTGCGCAGAAGGAATGGTCGGCTCTTGTATTCCTTTGAGTGCTGGGAGCTGCTGCACGTCCCACACCCTGTGGCCCCCTCAAGTTTTTTCCCAACATGATGAATGGCGCACGCTCTTTGAAGGCTTTTTTGCCACTCAAACTTTTCATGCAAAAGGAGGCTTGGAATAAATTTTGCCTTGGCTGATATTCCTTTAGTTCTTTGCTAGATTTACTAGTCATTCAGGCTCAAAGTACATGCTTGAAATGGGTGAAAGCTTCGTTAAATCTAAATTGTCACGAAATTAGTTAAATTGCGAAAAAGAGTACATGGTTTTCAGTGGAACTAAGATCGGAAAATTAAAATAGTTTGCTGACTATTACTCTAGAGGCTACTGGGGTGCTTGATGTCTGTCTTTTCCGACTTCATCACATTGGCTTACTAGCTAATGTAATCTAGTCCAACACTACTAAAATGTGGGTGGACAAGGTGCCTGTACGTGAAACTCTGGACGCATGTCTCTTTCCTTGAACCAAGTCTCTCCTTAATTTCCCGAGGAAGCTGGCTTTGGAGATCGTGTGTTGTTCGTGTGTGTTAAAGAAAGATGCCTACCCAAAAACTAGTTCATTCTAATATACAAATGCAAGCTCCTCTGCGCTTTTCCTCCAGGGCGTGTTATACGATGTTCTATTTGCTTCCAGACAGACTAATAATGTATGGATGGATGGATCACCCTTGCTGCTTGCTCTAAATTTTCGTGCAAGTATGTTGCACATGATATTAAAGGGGCCCTGAACCAGTTTTTATCAAAGTGAAAAAAGGCATCTGAAGTGAAAATAGGCCACTTCAGACATACTTTGCTGCAAAAAGTACACAAACAAACAATCATTAGCGGAGCAGTGGGAGGTACAGCTCGCCAGCTCGGACCTGGGGGTGCAAAGGGCACTCCTCCATTAAGTCCAGCGGGTGGGCAAGGCCAGTGGAACCCTGGACTAAGGGAGCCACCCATTGCTCTTTGATCCCTTTTCACCCACTCCATTTCTTAATAAAGTTTTTACTACTACTACTACTTCAATGCGTTCAGCAGAAGCGGAGTTATTGGCATTCAAACACTCTATTGTGCTCCCGTGGTTCAGGGCGCCTTTAAGGAAATGCACCCATGACAGATATGCTGTTGCGCCTTTTGAGGCGGATTTCTGGAAGAGGTGGAAATTGCTTTCATCGGAAATTGCAGTGTCCCAAATAGCCTGTATAAAGATTAACTTTTTCATTATTGATGCGAAAGCATCAAATGGCCCATTGGGTGAACAGGGTGCCGATTTAGTGAACAGGGTGTGTGGAACAGGAAAACCAGGAATTCTCAGGGATTCTGAATAGTCTGGAAATACTCAATGAATTTGTGCTTCTATCTGGGAAAATTAGCTGCAATCTTATTGAATGGGAATGAAAGTCGTGCTAATGCTGGCTCGAGTAACGGAGAGGAATTGTAACGAATAATCTTTGACGCCATGTGGTCGGCTGGAGGAGTTGTCAGTGTACAACCAACGACTGATTTTCCGGACGCCCGATTTTTGGGACATGCCCGATAATTTGGACGGCTTCATGGCACCACCACATGCCCCAGAGAGTCAATGCATAAGAACATATAAAATTTCAGATGCAAGAACCCACCATCGTCTGATTTTGCGAACTTTTCGCCAGGATCCCAGGTCCAAAACGGCATTCATCAAAGCCACCAACACTGCCATTTTGATTATCTCGCCACCTCTAACTGGCGCTCTTGCACCAGTTTGAGGCGGCGTCGATTACGTCGATTCGCTGGCAGCTGTAGCCACCACCACTACAACGCTAGGCCGAGCTGCTTTGACGTTCGCTATTAAGTTCCTTGTCGTTCAGTGCCGTGTTTTTCATTGAAAAAATTCGCTGCTGTCAGCAATGGCACAAACTCTGCCTTTGCAATCCTCGCGGTTGACTTCAAAACTAGGGAACGCACGGGGCGTTGCATAATGCCAGTTCCCAAAAGTCCGCTTCTCCTAAATACAGCAATGGTACGTGGTGAAGCATATGCGGAGTATTGCGGTGATGCTTAACAAACATGGGAAGGGGGCAACTCTTACGGGACATGGTATGTATTCCTTAATTATACACAAATGCACCCATAGTCTCCTGTCGCAGTATGATCACTGATATGCCTAGTAAGTCTACTGGCAAGCCTTCAGAGCTTTTTTGGATGTGCCTGTCGCGATTTGAGCCCTTAAGGGCAGTAAAAAACATGCATTCATTTTTTCGGAAATTTTTGCGGCCCCTAGGGAGTCCGAAAAATCGGCCGTTGACTGTACAACTGACCAAGAGGATGCTTCAAATGGTCTATGGGGCAAACGCGCGGTGGAAGGAAGACGAGAACAGAAAGGATAGACGCATTGAGGAATGAGCGGGAAAGGAAGTGTATTAGCGCTTCTTTGAAGGAGCTTGAGCTCAAAAAGGAAAGTGACCCTCATCCAAACCAAAATAAAGTCTCTAAAGCAGTGAAGCACAACATTGAGGTGTTGTGCATGGGCTCAGAGTATGTCAGGACAGTTGAGGTTAACTTTCCAGCTGCTGAGCGAGAATCTCATTTGTGACAAAGTACGGGGCTCCTACCAATGAGCTTGCTATCAGTTGATAGAAATAACTCATTTTCAAAAATATTTGCTTCACTATGCATCTATTTTTATTCGTATTTGAAAATGTTTGACTCAATTTGCAACGGGCTTTACCATTCTTTTTTTTTTCACATATATTTTAGTCACTGTGCATTTTACTAATGCTTCCCTTCTGTTTTATTTTTGAATAAAATAAACACTACTCATTATTCAAACTGGATGGAGTGTTTTTTTTTTACCATGCTTACTAGAAAGTGACAGCACCGGGCGACATGGTGTCAGTCCATCTTGACATGTAACAGAGTTCTGTGTCACTCAGGGAAAACCTGGAAAACTCAAGGAATCTGGAAGTGTCAGCTTGGTAGACACCCTAGCGAAAAATCCAGCATGTGTGGCACCAAAACGGCACCTAAATTATCATGAGCTGGGACGCTATGTGACATGCGTGCCTCGACAGAGCAGAGCGGGCGAAAGGGAAAACCCGCTGCTACGCTGGCACACCAGGTGTTGCTTGAGGGCATCGCTGCGACACCATGTCACCCTTGCTCTCTCGGAAGCCTGTGTTATCTGCTCGTTTCTTGTCCGCGCAAGCTCCCGCCTGCATTCTAATTTCGCCTCGGTAATTACTATAAAGAAATTAATGAACAAAAAAAAACAGTATATTCGAAAGGAAAAACGTTGACAGTAGTAAGTTTCCTATGACGCCATGTTTAGAAGCCAAGTGTCTTACCCGCTGGGCTAAACCAGTGCTTTCTAGATAGCAGACCTGTGCACTCTGATTAATGACATCATGCTACTTGGACCGAAATTTCCATCGCCAAGCTCGGCGTGACAAAAGCAGCTTACTCGGGAGCGTCCGCATTAGAATACATGGCAATTGGGCAAGGTAGCATGACGTCACAGATCAAAGTGCACCGCTTTGTGCTATCTAGGCAGCATTGGCCAAGCGTGAACATGCTCGCTTGCCCGTAAGGAGTTCATAACTGGAAGGACCACTCAGCGGCGTGCTTAGGTGCCGTCAGATTTTTTCATTTGAGGAACATGTTTCAATTGTGAAATTGAACTTGACCAGTAGCAAGGTCATGTCTGCTTAGCATAAATTTTAAGGCTAGCAACACTTTCTCACAAGCAAGTGAAAAACAGAAAGAAAACAAAAAGAGGGAGAACCAATGTGAGGATTACTGTGCACTGTGAATGTCACCACATTTTGATTTATGATTGCTTCGGAAGAATTCTACCTCCTTATCAATCAGTGTCACACATGCCTGGCCGACATACTTTTCTTTCGTTTTTACTAATATGGGATGGGGGGGGGCACTTTCTTATATTCTTAATGTTGATGTGCGTATGTGTGGTAAAAATGGGCTAGCAGTCTGCAGCAATGCTTGTGCAACATGTCTAGCTTGAGCCCGGGAATTTTTTTTTTTTAATATGCACTCTTGCATGTGTATTATTCTTTTGCCTTTTGTTTATTTCTTCAAATAAGAGCAGCTGAGCGTCACTGCTCTGTGTTCCTTTTGTTTCTGTCCTTTGTCTGGTCATGCTGTCGGTAACAATGAATCCGCACCAACTTGCTCGACTTTCAGTTTTTATATTCTGCTCAGGATATTCCAAATCTAATAAATATTCACTAAGCGACTCATATTCTAGTGAAATGTTTGTTATTCCCAAATCTTAATTCATTATCTGTTAAAACGTCTGCTGTTTGCTAAAAGGCAATTTGCAGTGGAAGAAGGCTAGTCTTTTAGATTTGGTGGAATATCCACCAAGATGGCAACACTGCCTGTCTTCCCTAAAACTAGTGGCAGGGCACTTTGGCTGCAGACAGCAGCTGCAGTATTTTTATTGGTGACAACTGAAGGTGCCAGAGATTGTGCGTAAAGTTTTTGCTTGAATTTGTGCTGTCCCCACAATGCATCAATTGGCCTGTATGAAGGTGAATGTCAAAATGTCAAAACTTTCTCAGCAAGAATGTCACAATCCGTTTAGAGGATTGCAAGATTTTGAAAATGTTTATTTTAACCTTTTTGTTATGTGTAGCATGGCCCTATAGCACCTTGTTAATCTTGCAGAACCTGGGAAAGCAGTTTGGAACCATGTCAAGCTTGAGGGACATGACCCGCTTTGGGGATTTCTTGGTTTTGGATGCCAACAATGCAGATGTAAGGTTTTGTATTAAGTTGCCTTGTCATCATGATGCAGTGGTATCTGTACTACTCTGGCACTGTCCAACTATGTTCAGGCCTAGTTAACATGCAATTAAGTTGGAATCACCAATCACATCACTTCGTATGGATATTTTATAATATATATCTTGACAATGCGAATGCATGTTTCATACTAAATGGTAATATTTGCTTTCTCTGCAGAAAACTGTAGGGCTTAATGTGTGTCCTTCCAAGCATGCACTTGATACTTTAAAGGTTTGCTCAAAAAAGGAACCTTTCTGCAGGCAAATTTATTGCAGTTATGAAATTTATGCACTGAACCTAAATAGTATTGAGTAGCTTGTGCAGCTATACAGTCGAACCTTGATATAACAAACAGAGATGAATATAACAATGAGGTTCTGCATTTTCCCATTGAAATCAAGCATGCAATGAGAATATGCTTATTATGAAGATACATTTGTGTCAGATGCAATGTTGTAATACTGAGATTCAACTATATCAAAAATGTCAGGTTTAATTCTTAGTGGCCCCTGTTACTGAAGCTGTGTTCAGTGTAAGATTGGATATTCCAAGCTTTTTTTATCATTCATTAAGGTCAAATGATGCTGGATAACTATAGTTAAACACTATGGTTAGGGCAAAACAACTATGAAGGGTGGGTGCATAGTGGACACTTATACTGACTGTGAAGCTGACTCAGCCAGAAATACCTAGCCATTCCTGCAACCTTTGTTCCAAATGACTGCACGCATGCTCCTGTGCCAGTGGTGCCGATTACTTAGCAAGGCATGTAGAACACTTAATTGTTTACATGATAACTTGCACTGATGTGTGTAATGGTGCTTTGTTTTTCCACTGCCTCTGCATTTAGGTATTTGGTCTGTTTATGTAAAATGAGATTTGGTTTTTTGGTGTTTCCCCCCCGCTGGCATCACGTAAGTGCATCGTTGAACAACCAGAAAAAATCAGTTGCGAAGCCTTGCCACTCTTGTACTGGTGTAGGCAGAGCTATAAGGTTGCTCTTATTGGATTTCTTTAACCATACAGAAATCATTGATGCCCTATTCAGTGAAAGCTGAGGAACTGATATTTATTGCAAAATTTTCTTCGAATATAATTAGAAACTCATAAAATTAGAGTAAGATGAAAAACAAATAGTCCTCATATTCAAATAAGTACATCAAGTTACATGTATCGTCGGTCCTGAATATATTAAACCTAGATAAATATACATCAATATTGGCTATAACAAACACTCATCCCCTTCGAAATCCTATACAAACGTATAGTGCTGTACAGTCAACGACTAATTTTTCAGACTCCCTAGGGGGTGCAAACATCCAAGAAATTGGGTGGAAATCTGGAAAATATTAATGCGTGCCTTTTACTGCCCTTAAAGGGACACTAAAGGTTACTATTAAGTGAACGTGGACTGTTGAAATACCATCCCAGAAACCTCGAAACGCTTGTTTCGTGCCAAGGAGAGACTTATTCTAAGAGAAAACGCATTCTGAAGCGGTCGCGTACCTCTAGCGCAGTTCAAATCGCCCGCCCTCCAATCGAGGAGTACTGACATCATGGTCTCATAGTTACGTTGCGCCATCGGTCAGTAGAACGGCGTCCGCAGACGGCGCTACGGCTTTTCTGCGCAAAACGCAAAGGCGCGGCCAGAAACAGCGGGATTATGGTGGCTAGCGGAAGAGGAAATGCGCGACCATAAGCTGGTACTTTATTCTATGACGCAAACTTCGACGCTCGTCGCAATGGACCCTGACAACGACAAACTGGCTCGCGATGCTGGGCTCAACTTCAGCGATTTGAGCACTGACGAGCGCGACCTGCTGCTGAGGGCTCGCGCTGCCGGCGTCGTTGCGTACTACGACGGCGGCCTCGACATCAGCTCTCCAGAGCGGGAAAGCAACAAGGGCTTCCCACGACATCACAAGGACGTGGCATTCTCACTGCTTGTTCGAAATGAAAGTTTCGCGAGCCAGCAGAACCCTCACAGCACGACCGGATAACGAAACTACTGAAACTCCAAAGCGTGCATGGCGCAGAGTCGAGCGTGCAGAGTTGAGCGAAAACGAAACCTTTCGACCACCCAAACTACTGAAGGGTCACGTCAAAATGTTATTTTTTCTTAGAATCAAATAGACGTAGACAAGTAGCATTTTCGTCCGTCTTATAATCGAATGAAATGATATTTTTAATATGAGTAGTTGAGTATTAGTAACACAAATTATGAGGAGTGCTTTCGTCATCGGGCTAGTACCGGAATGTCGCTGGGGGGTCTCAAATCGTGTCATGCATTTACCTCAATTTCTCGGTTACTAAAGCTCTGTTCACGATTAGATTGACGCCTTAGACGTTCTAGAACATTGCTCTACCACTTTAACTTGACTTTCTGGTAACCTTTAGTGTCCCTTTAAGGGCTCAAATCACCACAGGCCCATTCAAGATAGCTCTAAAGGCCTGCCAGTGCACTTATCAGGTGGATTGGAGCTCATACTGTGACAAGAGACAGAAGGTGCACGTGTGTGTAACTGTGATGTGTGGTGCGCGACATGGTGCGGTGATCGGGATGGTCAGGAGCAGACGACAAGGAGTGCACGCGCAAAGGCAAATTTCATACTGGAAGGAGAAAAACGACAACGCCGAAGAGCGTCCGGCACGTGAACGCGCGGCGCAAGAAAAACAACTAAAAGAAGAAAAGCGAACCAATTAGCAAAGACCACGGGGCGTCAGGCAGCCAATCGGAGAATGCCTAATCGGCCAGAGAGAAGAAAAAGCGTGGTGCGCTGGCAGAAGGAGAGACGCAAGGGAGATGCAGAGGAGACACCAGGAGAGGTCCAGGAAGCGACGCCAGGAGGAGGTCAACCACCGGAGCGGGCGTTGAAGACGGGCCGTCGGGTTCCGGACCCGAGCCACCAGGAATTCACCCGACCGGGGCCTCCTGCCAGCTCGTTCCTGTGCGTCACCCTCTACCCGAGCGTGCTGTCCGCTCCTCAAGGCCGGTGAGCTTCTGTGCCTGTGGGCAAGACGAGAACAGTCGGGCTACGGGCCTGAGTTCTACGCATGCTGCCCGGCCAGAACGCCGCCCCCGTCGGTCGTGCCGCCTGCTGCCCGAGGCCGGCGTTCGAGCTTCTGTGCCCATGGGCAGGACAAGAGCAGTCGGGCTACGGGCCCGAGCTCTACACCCAGCTGCCCGGCCAGAACGCCGCCGCCGTCTGTTCGTGCCACCAAGACGCCTGCTTTACCTCTCCAAGCCAGAGCTGGCCAGCTCCAGTCACCCAGTCAATTGACTTACACCACGACCTTTGGCGAGACCGGCGCCACTCCTTTCGTCAGCATGTCGCCGTGTCGAGACTGTTGTGTGTCCCTGCCGCCGTGGCAAGCCCGGACTTGCGCACTAGTTAGCTCCATACTAGCCCCAAGTGTGTTTCTTTCTGCGATGATGTCTATTTGAGTGTTTCTTTTATGTTTTCTATTTTCTTCTATTTCTTTTAAGCCTTTTTAGTTCCATTAAAAGTTTGTGTGTGTGTTCGAAAAGAACGGCTTTGTCCTCAATTGGGTTCTCGGAGGCTCCGCCCAAGAGAACCATTAAAACATTTGAGTACACGAACCTTTGCCCCATATTTGGGCATCACAGTAACTAAGGGATACATACTGTGTCCCGTGACAGTGGGCCCTTTCTACTCATGGTATGCTTCACCTTAGTACACTGCCTATGCTTGTTGCCCAAAACTGCTGCACTGCAGCAAAGCTCACTTTCAGGAACAGGCATTATTCAACGCTTGACCTTTGCCGTGCTTTCCCCACTTCTAAGTCATTGGCAAGGAGGACAAAGGTGCAGCCAGCGCCATTACTGACAGCAGCGAATGCTTTCACTGAAAAACACGGCACTGAATAGCAGAAAAGTTGGCAGTGAATGTTAAAGCAGCTAGGCCTAGCATTGCCGTGGTGCCCATGGCTGCCAGCGCCTCAGCATGCAAGTGCCCTTGTTCGAGGCTTTGAGATTATCAAAATGGCCATGGTAGCGGCTGAAACTTGTTTCAGATCTGTGGTCATGGCAAAATGTCTGGAAAATTGTACGGCGAAGGCTTTCAATGTCCAAAATTTCGGACATCCTTATACATTGGCTCAGTAGGGCATGTGGCAGCACCATAAAGGCATCCAAATTATTGGACATGTACGAAAAATGCCACTCACTGTGGTATGCATGTATTGAACTACCATTTACTTCTGCATTTAACATACTGAATGCTGTGCTGCACTGCTCTTCTCCTAATGGGGATGCAATCGCTTCTTGCACCATCTGAAATATTCACTGCCAACAAACCTGTTTTGGAAGCTGCTGTCAAACTAAGCATTGAATCTGAAGGCTAGCACATGCCATAGTAGAAAAATGAGCAATTTGTGTTTCTCAGCTTTGCTTGCTTAAAATGTGAATGGCTCGTACAAGCTGCAGCCATTGGTTATAGGCAAGAGATCACCACGCTGCTTCAAGAACACGAAGGGCCTCTTGGTGCAATACACATTCCACTAGAAAGCTCGGTTGACATTCAATCTTCTCACTAAACTACTCTGGCCATGGGATGCCAAACTGGAGATGCCTGAGCACCAGCCTGATTGACTCACTGTTGGGTAATGACGATTAGTTGTTTAAGTGACGTATAATAATGGACATGCGGCCGGGCTCATTCACAGTGAATTCACAATACAAGTGTGCTGATGGTGGCATGGCACATATCCACACAGGCTCATTTGCTTCTGTGCTGCATCTATGTGTACCTTATCTTGAAAAAAAAAATACTAACAAGCACTTCGAGGCGTACCATGGTCTTGCACCATAGGGACGCTGGCTTTTAGGGTTAGCATTGCAATCACTATGTCAGAGACCATTCTGCAGAGAGAGTGACTTCCAACATTGTTCAGCAACAAATTATTAAACTTTGTGCATTTGACACCGCCTTGGAGAAACAAATCGGTGAATTCCCCCTATTCAGTCTCAGAAACTGTCTGTAATAGATATTAATATTTTATATTATCAATATATTGAACCATTTTCGATTCCCTTTGAATTCAATATATCCGGGATTGACTGTATCTACAGGTTTTCGGCGCCATAAAATGGCAGAATAATGAAAAGAAATTTTGGTGTCAGACCCAACTTCTCTGTAGTTGTTGTATCGGAAATTTAATTAAATCAAGGTTTGAATGTACTATGCACTATCACATGTCCCAGGATGTCTACCAACTGGGAAAGCTGGGAATTCTCATGGATTTTGAACAGGCTGGAAAAACTGAGGGAATTTGTGCTACTATCAGGGAAACTGACCATAATTTTGTTGAAAGGAAACGAAAGTCACGGTAATGCTGGCTCGAGTAACAGAGAGAAATCGTAAAGAATCCTTTTGACACCGTGTGATCTGCTGGAGGAGTTGCCAGTGTACTGTCAATGACCGATTTTCCAGATGCCTGATAATGCGGACGGCTTGGCGGCGCCACCACATGTATAAGAACATCTGAAATTTCGGATGCGAGAACCCTTCGCTGTCCGAGTTTTCTGACTTTTTGCCGTGACCGCCGGTCCGAAACAGCATTAATCAAAGCCACCACCATCGCAGCCATTTTGATTACCTTGCCGCCTCGAACCGTCGATCTTGCACGCAGCTCTGCTGGCAGCCGTGGCCACCACAGTGGCAATGCCAGGCCTAGCTGCTTCGACGTTTGCTATTAAGCTTCTTGCCATTCTGTGCCGTGTTTGCCATTGAAAGAATTTGCCGCTGTCAGCAATGGCACCCACTCCGCCTTTGAGGTCCTCATGATTTGTTTCAAGGCTCGGAAAGCACAGCGTGTTGCATAATGCCGGTTCCCGAAAGTCAGCTTCGTCTCAGTACAGCAATGTTAAGTGGTGAAGCATAACAACCCATAGTTCTGAATGCACACAACCAATGCAGTATAATGTGTGGCGCCAAACTATGGTTTCTGCTGATGTCTATGGCAATGAGGACTCAGACACCTTATTGCTTCATGTAGTCCAAATTAACCAGTGCATTGCTAAATACCCCAAACTTAACAAAAGCTTTATGCCAAAAAAGCATAGGCTTCCCGGAACAAGGCGAACCCAAATTATCTTTCTTAATTCATCATTATCATCATCAGCCTTTTTAATGTCCACTGCAAGACGAGGGCCGTTCCCTGCGATCTCCAATTGCCCCTGTCCTGCACCCACAGATTCCAACTAGCACCTGCGAAAATCCTAATTTCATCACACCACCTAGTCTTCTGCCGCCCTCCGCTGCACTTCCCTTCTCTGGGCACCCATTTTGTAACCCTAATAGACCACCGGTTATCTAACCTGTGCATTACATGACCTATACAGCTCAATTTTTATTCTCTTTATGTCAATTAGAATATAGGCTATCCCTGTTCGCTCTCTGATCCACACCGCTCTCTTCCTGTCTCATAAGATTACACCTAGTGTTCTCCGTTCCATCACTCTTTGCGCAGTCCTCAACTTGTTTACGAACTTCTTTGTCAGTCTCCAAGTTTCTGCCCCATATGTCAGCACCAGTAGAATGCATTGATTGTACACCTTTCTTTTTAATGATAATGGTAAGCTTCCAGTCAGGATCTCACAATGTCTGCTGTATGCGCTCCAACACATTTTTGTTCTTCTGTAAATTTCCTTCTCATAATTGGGGTTCCCTGAGAGTAATTGACCAAGGTAAACATACTCCTTCACAGACTCTAGAGGTTGACTGGCGATCCTGAACTCTTGTCCCCTTGCCCAGTTATTGATCATTATCTTTGTCTTCTGCAAATTAATCTTCAACCCCACTCTTACGCTCTCTCTGTTAAGGTCCTCAATCATTTCTTGTAACTTGTCTGCATTGTTGCTGAATAGAACAATGTCGTCGGCAAACCGAAGGTGGCTGAGATATTAGCCGTCGATCTTTACTCCTAAGTCTTCCCAGTTTAATAGCTTGAAAGCTTGAATACTTCTAAACATGCAGTGAATAGGACTGTAGAAATTCTGTCTCCCTGTCTGACCCCTTTCTTCATCGGTATCTTTCTACTTTCCTTGTATAGAATTATGGTAGCTGTAGAACCTCTGTAGATATTTTCCAAGGTAATTATGTACGCATTCTGTACTCCTTGATTACGCAATGCCTCTATGACTGCTGGTGTCTCTACTGAATCAAATGCCTTTTCGTAACCTATGAAAGCCATATAGAGAGGCTTATTGTATTCTGCAGATTTCTCGATAACCTGATTGATGACATGGATGTGATCCATTGTAGGGTACCCTTCCTGAAGCCAGCCGCTTCCCTTGGTTAACTAAAGTCCAGTGTTGCCCTTATTTTATTGCAAATTTTCTTGGTGAATATTTTATATAATACTGGAAGTAAGCTAACGTGCCATTCTTTAATGGCTCCCTTTTTGTGGGTTAGTATAATGTTGACATTCTTCCAGTTCTCTGGGACCTTTGAAGTCGCTTTGAAGACACGTTTGTATAAAGGGCCGCCAGTTTTTCAAGCATTATGTCTTCTCCATCTTTGATCATATCAACTGTTATTCCATCTTCTGCTGCCATTTTTCCCCGTTTCATGTCTTGCAAGGCCCTTTTAACTTCATCGCTAGTTATAGAAGGAGCCTCTGTAACCTGTCAATTACTACATCGAATGGAGGTACCGTGGCTGCTCTAGGTACTGTACTGTTGAGTACAGAATTCTTTAGCTGCTTTTACTATATCTTCAAGATTGCTGATGATATTACCTTGCTTATTTTTAAGTGCATACATCTTGGTTTGTCCTATGCAAAGTTGCATTCTCACTGATTTCATGCTGCATCCATTTTTTATGGCTTCCTCGGTCTTTCTCACGTTTTCAAATTTTGAACATCCCTTATTTTCTCCTCGTTGATCAGTTTTGATAGTTGCATGAATTCTACCTCTTGAGTCGGACACTTTTATTCATTGTCGTTTCTTTATTAAGTCCTTCATTACATGGGAGAGCTTACCTACTGGTAGCCTTCGTGCCTTACCTACCACTTCCATTGCTGTTCCTGAAGCCAGCCTAGTTACGGTTTCATTCATTACCTCTATGTCCTAAGGCTGCATATTTGTTTGCAAGTACCAGCCTGAATTGGTCTGTTTCTACCCTAACTGCGTCTATGTTGGCCTGTTTCTTCTTGACAAATTTTACTCTTTCTCTCTTTAAATTGTGGTGAATCCTAGACCTCACTAACCTATGATCACTGAGTTCAGTTGAGTTGAGTGGTTGTAGGCTACTGGTGGGATTAGCCTTGCAGTAGCTGCCGGCAATTGCTCCACCGTAGCGACACTTAAAGTACAAAAATCATATAAACGAGAAGGAAGGGCGTTTAACCGAGGGGCTCGATTTTTGTTAGTCATATTATAAGAAGCCAACAAACACTGACACCAAGGACAACATAGGGGAAATTACTTGTGCTTAATAAATGAAATAAAGAAACGATAAATTAATGGAAATTAAAGTGGATGAAAAAACAACCTGCCGCAGGAGGGAACCGAACCCACAACCTTAGCATTTAGAGTTTTTTCATCCACTTTAATTTCCATGAATTTATCGTTTCTTTATTTCATTTATTAAGCACAAGTAATTTCCCCTATGTTGTCCTTGGTGTCAGTGTTTGTTGGCTTCTTATAACATGACTAATAAAAATCGAGCCCCTCGGTTAAACCCCCTTCCTTCTCGTTTACTACATGACGAGGGTCTCGAATCCGGCAACATTGATGCCTTCAGGTATGTGGGTTTATTGACCAGTTGCCTTCACCCAAAACAATCACGTTCTTGTGACGCCTGCGGCAAAAAGGACGTTCCACATCCGCCGCCAAGGTCTGTGAGTGGTGGCACTGGCTAACACTCCCAGGGCTCTACCACGGCACATAAATACCGAAGAAAGTGGATGGGAAAACGGCACCGCGGTAGCTCAATCGGTAGAGCACTGCACGTGAAATGCGAAGGTTGTGGGTTCGGTTCCCACTTGCGGCAGGTTGTTTTTTCATCTACTTTAATTTCCATTAATTTATCGTTTCTTTATTTCATTAATTAAGCACAAGTAATTTCCCCTATGTTGTGCTTGGTGTCAGTGTTTGTTGGCTTCTTATAATATGATAAATCATATAAATCAGACACAGACCTCACAACTACACATAGTCACTTCTAAGGTCACCATGTGGAGGCCAAATCCGTGTCCTGCAGGTAATTTAAAAGAAGGCGAGAAACCTCCTTCCTATCTAACTGGTTCCCGCGCAAGAAAACAATGTCCTGAAGAGAACTGTGGGGAATTCTTGTCTTCTCGAGGGACCTGAATAACACACTCCTTTCCGCGTTATACAGAGTACAGCACATAAGGTAATGATCTATGTCACCGCACACACCACACGTTGAAGATAATGGAGACGCCAGGCTAGTCCTATACATCCATGCAGGGGTACGAGCAGAGCCCGTGCGAATGCGGAGCAATAAAGTGGCTTGGTTTCTTTTAAGACCCTTGGTCACACATGGCTTGTGAGGTGAGCTCCACAAAGAGCTGAAGTGGCACGACACTAGTGCAGTGGCACATATAGTGCAGCTGCTTTTCACATTCCCTCTTTGAAGTATGATTGGTCGGTTCGCTTCACTGCAGTCGTGCCCTCCACAACGGCCGAAAACGTTGCCATTGAGGCAGCTCTAAAGAAGCTACGGTTTTGTATGCCTCAATCTGTTGTCATTCTTACAGATTCGAAATCCGCCCTTCAAAGGTTAGAGCACGGGTTCCCTACTGATGCCTTATGTCTAAGCTCCCTACGCTCGGTGCACAATCTCCATATCAAAGGCTTCTCCATATGATTCCAATGGGTGCCCTCGCACATAGGTATCATAGGCAACGAGATGGCGGACAGCCTCGCCCATAAAGCACTGTCTGGGAATCCTTTGAGAAAACTGCCTCAAGAGGACAAGAGACTCTTCAGAGAAATGGTGTATGATCACTGCACTTTACCCTATCTAATACTTCTACATTCTGCACTATGCTGGGATTGGCAGAATGTTTGAAATCTATTTCATTTATTGTTACCAAGATTCAAATTAATGAGATCTTACTGAAGTTGTAAAATGTAAGCAGCAAAGACCATTTCACAAACAAGATTACCTCACCTGTGAGACATCTTCAATAGGCCCAAACCATGACCAATCCTTGAGTTGCAGGTTTTCATTTCGGCTGGTGCTATAAAATAACTTGTTGCGTTCACTTGGCACCGTGCCATTCAGCACACCCAGTAAATGATCCTGCAAGTTCATTGGCAATTTTTGACAATATTTTTGAACTTGAAAATTCAAGCAAAAGATTAGTAGGTGGTAGTTATGCTTACATTTACTTTTCCTTCTTTAATGCACTGGACAAGCTTCTCATTGCGTTGTTTTCGCTTTTCCTTGATGCTGTTGAGAAAAAACATTACATCAGCCTAATGTACACATAAAGATAGCATAAGTACCAACATTGACAAATTTTTCAAGGTTCATTTGCAATCATTCACAGCAATTCTACTAAACAGCTATGTGCCATGCTGAAAGTGTGTAGTTGTCACTGTGATGAATTCACTGCATAGACAAAATTCGTGATTTGGTCCCCCATGTGAATCTACCTTAGTTGCTACAAAGACATGCTGGCGTAAAGCTTCACGGCTTGTCACCACTTGCTTGTACGCTACAGACTACAGCTCCTTGTGTCATAACAGCAGCGTGCATGTTTAGACACATTTGCAGTGTTAAAGGGGAGAGTAAAGACGAATTTATATTTTGTTAATTTGCTTCTAAACATGAGTCAAGACTCTTTACACAGCATTTGATGGGTTTTATGAAAAATATTTAAGTGCAAGTTTCTGTAAAAATGCAAGTTAAGAAAAGCCTGTTTGTACTTTCTGGGTGACTGATGGCACAATGGTACAAGCCGCCTGTCAATGAGGTGCTGGTTTTCTAAAGAGTAGACATAACTTGAACTCCTTAATGGTTTTAGCTTGGCTTGGCATCATAATTTGGCTTATGATAAATAGCTAATGATATACGAAGTGGAGGTAGATGGGGAGATGTTTGAATGCAAATCACTTAATACATGGCTCTGGTTCGAGCAAACTCTCTCCAGAATGCACACGGAAGGTTGGCCATCGAATTGTTCTGCATGCCAAGGAAGTCTCCAGCTAAGAGACTACTTTGTTCTAGTGAATATGAACGTGGGGCTGCGATTTTGTAGCGATGCCTTTTCTCGATGCTAATGCCTTTCGGCGCTTTTTGCATTCATGAGTGGCCGCGTTTGATGCTCCACCTAGGGCAGAGCATCTCTTGACCACTCACACACGTGAGAAGTGTGAAAGGCTTTAGCATCGGGAAAAGCCATCGCTACAAAATCATAGCCCAGATTTCCCCACCTGTCGTTTTGTGTTGAGGGTTATCGCGATTACTAATTCAGTTCTATGTGCAGAGTCTAGCCACTATCTAGTGTCCAGATTGTACACCACAGACAACCATACTGAAAGCAGCCCAAGTCAAGTTTGGCATGATGCCTTTGGGAGCAGGCCATTTGAGAGCACTGGTACCATAGCTTGTTTATTTTTGGTATTCTTTTAAAGCTTTACAGAGACACATGTCACAAGTATGCTTTGCTAAAAAATTAAATAAAGATTGTTGAATTTTAGCGCAGTTACTATAAATGACATTACCGCTTGACCAAATGCACGCTATTGAATCATGACTCACAACAGTCCAGGCCACAGCCATGTGATCTCTCTGTACTTTACAAAATTTGAACTCCGAATGCTGGCCGAAAGTGTGTTGGCAACGTGTATATGATGTGGTCAACAACATCCACTCAAATTTGAAATTCACTTTAATGTACCGTTAAGGGGGGAGATGGCCCTTGAAAGTGAACTGTTGAATCGCTGGGTCAATTTAAACAAAAAATAGGAAGCATGCTTTGATATATATCCTAGGTATGAATGCAAAATTTTACTATAGAATACTAAGGCGAAAGCCTTTCTAAGGCTCACGGTGAAGTTTGTGTCAGAACCAGACCGCCGGAGTGTCCACCAAAGCATCATCACGCAATATGCAGCCAGATTAAAGACAGATTAAAGAGTGAAAAATGGTTGATTGTGAGAGTTAGTGAATGATAATGTTATATTAGAGATTGATAGAAGTTAATAATGACTAGTAATAACTACTAATGACTTGTAATGACTACCAATGACTCTGAAATGACCAATATGTCTAACGACGGCTTGTAATGACCCCAATTGATTAGAAATGACTAAAAACACTTACTAGTGAGCAATAACGACTAACGGCTGAAATGACTTGTAATGACTATGAAATGACCAACATGTCTAACGACAACTTGTAAGAACTACAATTGATTAGAAATGACTAAAAATGCTCAGTAATGACCAGTAATGACCAATAATGACTGAAATGACTTGTAATGACTACTAACTATGACAGCTTGTAATGACCACATTTGATTACAAATGACTAAAAATGCTTAGTAGTGAGCAGTAATGACTACTAACTGAAATGACTTGTAGATCTATTAGACTACGGAATGACCAATATGCCCAATGTCAACTTGTAATGACTACAATTCATTAGAAATGACTAAAGAGGCTTAGTAATGGCCAGCAGTGACTAATAATGACTGAAATTACTTGTAACAACTAATAATGACTATGATATGACCAACATGTCTAACGATGGCTTGTAATGACCACAATTGATTACAAATGACAAAAAATGCTTAGTAGTGAGCAGTATTTACTAAAAAAAAAGAAGAGAAAGAGAAGAGGCACAGAGAAAGGCGAATGTAGGAGGAATAGCAGGCTTTCGCCGTTCACCTCTTTGGAGAGATCTTAAGAGACCCTGCAATTTTTGTTCAAAAAGACATGGCTCTTCAAACGTTCAAGTGACTATGTTTAGCCGCAAAAACTACCACTCTAAAATGACAAGTTAATATTTGGTGCCCTTTTTTTTTACATTTCAGTAATTTTTGTAAAAAGAAAAAAAGTCATAATTTGCATTATACTAACTTGCACCTTGCATTAGAAATTTTCTTACAAGGAAGCAAAACTTGAATGAGTCAACAGATGCTTTCAGCACAAAATTTTACTCCAGAAAATGCCTTATAAACAAGTCTGCCTTGTCTACATAGAAACAATATTTTTCAGTAACGCACACTTGGAAAAACGGCTTCTAAAGAGTAGACATGAGTGCCGTTTTATTCTGATTGCATGTATGGTCACTAGAATTCCCCTGGAGCATACATGGGGCCTTCTAGAATACTGCATTCTTCTGTGAAAATGGGCTTACACTTCCACTTCTTTCTGGTCACTTTTGAACAATGCTGCATTTACTCTCGCTGTGGATGGGCACTCTTTGAAGTTCTTTTCCAAATGGATGGCTGTGTGCATGCTATAAACAGTGGTGAACTCCTCAGTTGCTGAATCCTTTCAGGTTAATATTCTAAGACTGCCAAGGATGCAGCCATTCGAAACACCAGAGCCTGCCAAACAAATGCATCCAGCATCAGGGAAGAAGATGCTACGACAATCTCATGGTGACCTGGAAAGCCACCTCAGGCTGTGTTCCTCAGCTTTGTGAAATTATGACACTTGCCAAAGCTTTAGCAGGTGCCGAACTTTGGGGCCATTTAACAGGTGTAAGTTTGTGTACTAGAAATGGCAAAGGGACCTTAGGCCACAAAATTCACAAAAAGAGGCAGTCGAAAATGGTCTGAGGATGTGAAGCCACATGTCCCATGAAAATGTCGCGATGGTGCAAGCCTCATGCGGTGGCATGTCGCAGGCAAGTGACACCATCTGCTACAAAACTGCCTTGAGTTATGCCTTCTTTGCAGTCACTGCCAAAATTTCAAGCTTCTGACTTCATTCATCAGCCTTTGCACACATCATCATCATCATCATCATCATCATCATCATCATCATTTATTTACCCTTGAGGGCCCCTGATGGGGCATTAGATAAAGGGGGGGGGGGGTAACGAATGGTAACCACGGGTCACAAAGATAAAACACATTAATACAGATTGCAAGAACTGGTAAACACAGTAAACACTTGAAAATGAGAAAGCCGATAAAAGGGCTTACTACTGGGGCTGTGGACGACAATGGCATAATAATAACATTTTAAATTATACAGAATTTGTTTCGTTGACGATACTGTCGGGAAGTACATTCCAATCCGATATGGCAGTCAGCAGAAATGATTTATTGAATGCGTTAGTTGAACCACGAATGTGTTGAACACTGTGACAATTAAACAGACGTCATGATGATCTCATGGGCGGCAGAATTAGACTCTCACGTAAATGAGAAAAATGATAATATAGCTTACGAAAAAGGCAGAGACTTGCTATCTTACGACGAGATGCCAGGGTTTTTTTTTTTTTTTTTTCACAATAGTGCAGCCCAAGCAGGAGTGGAAGCAGGAGTTGATCGGTTAGATGAATCAAAGCTGATGTTAGCAATGCTCAACTGAGAATAATATTTGGATGTTATAAAACGAGCAGCTCGATTTTGTATTGCCTCAACGATTGGATTAGGTGCTCTTGATGGGGGTTCCGGATAGGGGATGCGTATTCAAGTTTAGTACGGATGAAGGTTTTGTATGCGATTAGTCTAACCGTCGGCGAAGCAAACGTGAGTGATCATCTGATGAAACCTAGTGATTTCGAAACTCAGAAAGCTACGTGATGTGCTCTGACCAGCCTAAATGACTTATTTATATGCCTAGCTACCTATAAGATTCCACTTGTGATAGCGCGGTATTGCTTAGCATGTATGAGAAGTGTAGGCTAGATCTTTTACGAGACATGTGCACAAGTTACGTTTCGATACATTTAACTGCATGAGCCAGGTCGAACATCAATTTTGGCTTAAGGTTAAATCATCCTGCAGCAATGACTGATCGTTAATAGTAGAGATACGTCGGTAGAGAATGCAATCATCCACAAACAGACGAATGGATGATGAAATATCAGCAGGAAGGTCAGTGATAAAGATTAGAAACAGAAGCTGGCCAAGAACAGAGCCCCGAGGGACTCCGGAGATAATGTTAGTAGGGGCAGAAGGATGACTTTCGATGACAGTATACTGCGAACTATTAGTTAAAAAGCAGTGAATCCATGCAAGTATCAGCGGGTCGAGTGAAAGGAAAGAAAGTTTAGTCATGAGATGCTGGTGAGGAACACGGTCAGAAGCCTTAGAAAAATCAAGGTAAATGACGTCAGTTTGAAAGGATGAGTCTAGGTTTAAGTGCAGGTCAGTTATAAATTCAAAAAGTTGAGATTCGCACGAAAAGCCAGACCGAAATCCGTGTTGGTTTGAGAAGAAAAAGGAATTATTATCCAGGTGCTTTGCCACGTGGGGGTAAATTATACGGTGAATAAGTTTGCATGCAATGCATGTTAACGAGATAGGACGATAATTTGATGGATCGGAACGGCTTCCTGCCTTAAAAACCGGTACTACTCTGCTTACCTTCCACGCGGCCAGAATTTCGCCACTGGAAATAGACTGCGTGAAAATTATTTGTAGCTCGCGACTGGATATTACTTTTGTGCCTTTAAGGATTTTAGGAGATATATGGTCAGGCCCAGGGGCACTGGATATCTTTAAATTATCAATTATTTTACAGATTCCTTCTGCCGAAATACTAACTGGTGGCATTTGAGCGAAATTTAAAAATTAAATTATGGGTTTTTACGTGCCAAAACCACTTTCCAATTATGAGGCACGATGTAGTGGGGGACTCTGGAAATTTCGACCACGTGGGGTTCTTTAACGTGCACCTAAATATAAGTACACGGGTGTTTTCGCATTTCACCCCCATCAAAATGCAACCGCCGTGGCTGGGATTAAGCGTTATTTGAGCCGAGTGATATATGAATATTAGCAGCTGGTTCCTGGGTGAAAACGGACGTGAAGTTCGCATTCAAAACGTCAGAACGAAGCTCCTTCGGAAGAACAGAACCATCCTGATATAATAGAGAGATATGCGAGCCACTACGGTTGGGAGTTCATCATCATCATCATCTGCCTGGTTACGCCCACTGCAGGGCAAAGGCCTCTCCCATACTTCTCCAACTACCCCGGTCATGTACTAATTGTGGCCATGTTGTCCCGGCAAACTTCTTAATCTCATCCGTCCGCCTAACTTTCTGCCGCCCCCTGCTATGCTTCCCTTCCCCTGGAATCCAGTTTGTAACCTTTAATGTCCATCGGTTATCTTCCCTCCTCCTTACATGTCCTGCCCATGCCCATTTCTTTTTCTTGATTTCAGCTAAGATGCCATTAACTCGCGTTTGTTCCCTCACCCAATCTGCTCTCTTCTTATCCCCCCCCCCCCCTTAACGTTACACCCATCATTCTTCTTTCCATAGCTCGTTGCGTCGTCCTCAATTTAAGTAGAACCCTTTTCGCAAACCTCCAGGTTTCTGCCCCGTACGTGAGTACTGGTAAGACACAGCTGTTATAAATTTTTCCCTTGAGGGATAATAGCAACCTGCTGTTCATGATCTGAGAATGCCTGCCAAACGCACTCCAGCCCATTCTTATTCTTATTATTTCAGTCTCATGATCCGGATCTGCAGTCACTACCTGTCCTAAGTAGATGTATTCCCTTACCACTTCCAGTGCCTCGCTACCTATTGTAAACTGCTGTTCTCTTCCAAGACTGTTAAACATTGCTTTAGTTTTTTGCAGATTAATTTTTAGACCCACCCTTCTGCTTTGCCTCTCCAGGTCAGTGAGCATGCATTGCAGTTGGTCCCCTGAGTTACTAAGCAAGGCAATATCATCAGCGAATCGCAAGTTACTGAGGTATTCTCCATTAACTCTTATCCCCGATTCTTCCCAATCCGGGTCTCTGAATACCTCCTGTAAACACGCTGTGAATAGCATTGGAGAGATCGTATCTCCCTGTATGACGCCTTTCTTTACTGGGATTTTGTTGCTTTCTTTATGGAGGACTACGGCGGCTATGGAGCCGCTATAGATATCTTTCAGTATTTTTACATACGGCTCGTCTACACCCCGATTCCGTAATGCCTCCATGACTGCTGAGGTTTCGACTGAATCAAACGCTTTCTCGTGATCAATGAAAGCTATATATAAGGGTTGGCTATATTCCGCACATTTCTCTATCACCTGATTGAAAGTGTGAATATGGTGTATCGTTGAGTAACCTTTACGGAATCCTGCCTGGTCCTTTGGTTGACGGAAGTCTAAGGTGTTCCTGATTCTTAAGGTGCTTATTAGGTGTTTATTAGGTCATCACCCTTAAGGTGATGATTAAGGCGTTCCGGTTGGGAGTTAACAAAGTCCAAAACTTTTTTGGGTTATTTCGGAGGATGTCAAGTAAGTCCTTGTTGTAGAAGTGTCATTTCGTGCCCCTCAGCAACTTCGTATAATTATGCAGACACTCTGAGTACTTTTCCCATTTTAGTGCTGAAATTGGAGCTCTTGGCTTCCCTGAACAACCGCTTTTTCTTGTTACATAAATTTCTTAACGAATTTGTAAACCACGGTTTCCCGGCATCACCGCGAATGCAAAGGAGGGTTACATAGGATTATATTAGAGAGATAATTTTTCTGTATAGGAAGACCAGTTTTCATCATTTTCATCAATAGACCTATTAGAAGCCGATTTGTTCAATGTGTTGGAGAAATTTGACCATTTCCTCATTGATTTTGTAAAAATCTGCTTTGCTGTAGTCGCGAATGTACTGTACTGAATGTTGGCACAAAGGAATTGAAATAGCGAGGTTGAAAAACACTAACATATGATCACTAAGACAGTCGGTGGATGACAATGACTGAATTATAGCTCAGGATTTGACACAAGGACAAGATCGAGGGCATTACTACCACGAGTTGGTATTCCAACAGCTTGAGTGAGGTTGAAAGAATAAGATCCAAAAATCTCTGGAATGACGAAGATGCAATTGCCAATCAATGTCTGGAAAGTTAAAATCACCGCAAATCATGAGGTTAGTGCAGGGAAACCGGTTTTTGATATCAAGTAGAATGGTACTTAGGTCGTCAATGAAGGAGTGATCAGAATCAGGTGGCCAGTAGCAGGCAATGATAATAGTAATGCGATTAGCCAATGAAATGTTCACACAAAGGATTTCGCTTTTACTACCGATTTCAACAGGAGAAGAAACCAGAGCGCCTTTAACAAGAACCATCACGCCGCCTCCCCGGCGACCACATCTGTCACACCAGAAAAAAGCGAAAGGCTGCTGATAGTGCAAAAGTTCATAATTCTGTATATCAGGTGTGAGCCAAGTTTCAGTAAAGATGGCGATATTGGTGCTGTTGTCATTCAATATAGCTTCGACAGCGTCTTTCTTTGGGAAATAACTTTGAATATTGGTTAGTAAAACTGATACAGATTTATTTCTTGGGGAGGGTTTGTGCGCTTGGTAGTTCCCAAAGGGTGGTGCACCAAAGACTTAGGTGCATGCGGTGAGCACTATGAACTTAGCTCAACCACAGAATCAGTTCCAGCATTGTACACAAACTGTTTGTTGTTCATAATAAGCTTATCAAAACGAATTTTGAAAGAAGCAGTACTTTGCTGACCATACAAAAAAAAGTTTCTTCCTTGCTAAGCGCACACGCACAGAATAATCTTCACGGAGTGAAAATGACGAGTTTTTTAGCTTTGAACTGGCCGACTGAATTTGCCCTTTGTCATTGAATCTCATGAAACTGACAATTATCGGGCGGTTCTTTCCTGGCTGGAAGCGGCCAAGTCTGTGGGCACGTTCAATATCATGACTATTAATGGTGATATCGAGCTCCTGGGAGCAGAATGAAATGATACGTGATTCAGACTGTGACCACGTTTCATCTTGCTTATCGGTGATCCCAAAAAACAGTAAGTTCGAGTGTTGGAGAGGATTCTTGTCGTCGTCGCATTTGTTCGAAAGTAGTTTAATATTTGAGGAAAGTTTGGCCATATCGGCATCGGCTACAGAGCTTGCGCAACCTATCCTGTCGTACCCTTGTTGCCACTGCTTGAGCTTATAAAATAGAGAGAAAAATGATCTCAACCATGATGATAGCCATTTCATATTACTAAGCCTTTTACCTGCACTGCTAATGCACTTCCGAAACAGTAGTCACGAGCACATTTTTTTAATATGAGGCACCACCAGCGCATCAAAAAATACAAATTCTCAATTTATTACAGCACAGATGTGGTCAAAATTTTGCAGCCTTATTCCCGAATAGTTCAGGAACCCAAAACTGTAGGAAACTCTAAACATGTTCCTTTTATGCGAAGCATATTACGAGAGCTCAACCCAGCTCCTCAGGCGCGGCGGTGTCGCCTTCAATACCACGTGACACCGTGACGTCACGACAGAGGAGAAACGGGGCTCCAACTCGCGCCGTCGCTCGCGGCGTCGCGGTGGTATATAAGCAGCTGCGCTTGCCTCTGCTAGACACTCATGAGGTGAGATGCCTCCTGGAGACAGAGCTGCTCGTTGGAATGAGAAGCGAAGGTTGCGGCGTGCTACAGAGACTGTTTCTAGGTGGCTTTGCTACGGCGCAGCGACTACGCGCCCCGCATCGGACGCGGTGAGCGTCGAGCAACGCAGCCTTCGGCGCGACAACGAAATGTGCGCCTGAGCAAGCGCCGCACGCCTGAGCCGACGCCGACGACACCGGCTTTTCTGCGACACGAGCTCCTTAACGCTGTCGCGTTAAAATAAAGGCTAGTATGCTTCGCATCCTGGGCTTAACCTTAGCTAAGCCACAGCCATTTTTTTGCCAGCTATTGCTATTTCTTGCAATGCATTCCCTTTAACCCTTTGAGGGTCGATTTTTTTTGCCATATGTGACCGCCCACGGTCATTTTTTTTTTTTGATTGCGGATTCCAATTCTTCTTAGTTCGAAAAAAAAATTACAGTAATTTGTCTATGGTGACCGTAAAGTGAGAAACAAATTTTTTGTTGGTATATATGTACTCTTCATTCATAAATAACAACAATAAAATGGAAATAAACTTATAAACTTATAAGAATTAAAAATTTGATGCATGGCTATATACACAGAGTTCAAGGCTTTGAAAATGCGCACACAAGAATATTTCGCAAGACTCAAATGTTCCTGCTTTTACACTAATATGTACAGTGCTCACGGAATGAAACGCATCAATTTAGGGCTAAGTAATGCGCATACTTTCGTTTCAACCGGCTGCAGTTTGTGCCACATCGACGTAATTGTGGCGCGTACACTTACATCGGAGTCCTCTTCACCTTTGGTGACCAAATTCCTAGCGACATGACATGGTGCTCTCGCGTATTTTGCACATTGTAGGGTTCTACTAAATGCTCCGTGTCCTATTTCATCCCGTGAGCACTGTACATCCTTAGCATAATCGAACTGCGTAGGTATGCACACTCAAGAAAACTGTGTGGTTGTATGCCCGTCAAGAAAGCAAAACGTGTGACAAACTTCTGCTAATCTTCACCTTATAGCCAAATTAGTTTTCGCGAGTGTCCCCCCCAAAAAAGCAATGGAAATGCATGTATGGCGGCATCCTTCCTATGCGCACCCTCGTGTGCACTAAGCGAGCGAGAACCATCCTGTCGCCCTTTGAGCGATTAGTAACAAGAAAGCCATCAGTTTTGCAAGCGAAAGAAGCCGAAACTGCCCGCAGAACAAAACCCAAACCGCCGCCTGCGTGCGCACATGCCAATGCGCGAGTGGTAGTATATAGACATGCGGGAGCGAACTAGCTCTAAAACGAACCATGCAACGAAAACCGAGAGGGGGCGGTGCGTGAAAAAAATTCCCTGTATTCCTACATAGTGGCAGCACATGATAGAAAAGAAAAAGTTAGGAAATTGGTGCGCTTTTTAAACATACAGACGGTGCCGTAAATATACAGCATCGACCATTTTTGGACTTGTTTGCGGCGCCGTAGAATTTACATTACTGACCCTCAAAGGGTTAAGCCCCCAATCCCGAGCTGTAGTCATCATGGGAGGTTGTACAAATATCGCCAATGACGAGCCACACTCATTCAGCCTGACGTTGTGCTGCTCCCACTGCTAAAAACGAGTTATGGTTGGCAGTGAGTGAAAGCTGCCCTCAAGAGCAAATTCTTTTTCTTAATTTTGTGTTAATTATAACCAGAAACCAATCAGGTAACACATTTCCAAATCATAATGAAATTAACTTGCACAGACAGACCTTATGGAGGCCGTATTGTTAATGAACAGTAATTTCCAAGCACTCTGTACATGCCCTAATTAATTTTGAGTAGGGCTGGGTGATTGATTAATCAACAGACTTAATTCATGATGAGTTTCACTGAGCCACCGCAGCCACAAAGCATACCAGTAGTAGTACAGGCCTTGGTAGGCTGAAAGGCAGCAATGGCAAGAGACGTGTTTGTATCCTGTCAAACCCATTAGCCCTAAAAAGCCAGGGAGACGAGAATAAAAAGATTTCACAATAGGAGTCGAGTTGAAACACACCCTGCAACTTCCCCCTAAAATCCAAAAGCACCCTCCTCTGCATTGCCCTTAATGTTGCCTTGCACCCAAGAGAAGCAAAAAACCAGCAAGTACTACTGTCGTCATGGTACTGGCAGGCCCGCTGAGTGTGCACTCTGAATTTATTAAATATGTTTAGTGTAGCTTTAATCACGATTAATCAGCTGAAGTGACATGACCAAAAACAGGCAAGAGTTGGCATTGATGCAGTCGCTTTGCTTGCTCAACAGCAAGAAAGGGACCAAGCGACAATTTTGCAACTAATGCCGTGCCCGTCTGCATGTCTCTCGAACCAGTGAGACAAGTGCCTTCGAACCAGAGAGACAAGTGCTCAAGTGAATACCCTCACTGCAGCTAGACTTAGTCTGTGCAAGTTTGATATGCTTAATATACCACTTTCACTGAATGAAAAGAAAGGGGGTTAACCGAAGGGCCCATCTTTATTAATCATATCATAAGAAGCCAACAAAGACACCATGGACAACACAGGGGAAATTACTTGTACTTACTAAATGAAATAAAGAAATTATAAATTAATGGAACTGAAAGTGGATGAAAAAACAACTTGCCACAGGTGGAAAACGATCCCGTTTTCACATTACGCATGCGATGCTCTACCAATTGATCTACCGCGGCGGCGCCATCTTCCCATCCACTTTCTGGGGTATTTATGCGTTACTTCTGGAACTAACCCTGGGAGTGTTAGCCCCACCTGTGGTAGATTGTTTTTTCATCCACTTTCAGTTCCATTAAATTATAATTTCTTTATTTCAATTAGTAAGTACAAGTAATTTCCCCTGTGTTGTCCATGGTGTCTTTGTTTGTTGGCTTCTTATGATACTTCACTGAAGCTGCCATAATAAAGGCAAGTTAAATGTCAAGTTAAATAGCATGGCTAGAATTTTTCTTTGGTGTCGATGCGCAAAAATAATAAATTTTTAGCCTATGTATGTAAATACATGAATTATATTAATGAATTAGTGGATTAAAAGTTTCCACTTGATTAGGGGTACAATTTTTTTAAGGACACTCATCCCTAATTTAGAGTAATGAAATAAAAAGAGCCTATAAACACATCAGCCAGAAGAACAAACATCTAGTCAAATACAGCAAAACATGCATACCACAAAAGGTTTGACACAAATGTACCATAGTGTTTTCTGCTCATGAATGTACAAGAATGCACCTAAATTAGCTATAATTCATTATCCATTTTGTTATGCCAGTAATACTGCACATCAATAAATACATGGTTCTGCGTTTGGCATCAGAGTTCACAAGTAACACCAATAAGGCCCAGACAGATTACAGTCCATCTTGGAAATATAGTTCATTGTTTATTTGAACTGCTAATGGTCGAAACTCAACCAACATATTTGTGTTAAAATTATGGTGCAAACTAAATGGTGCATGTATACATATTTAAGAACATAGAGTCCATATGCACATAAAACATATTTCTTTACCGTGCAGCAGCTGTATCCAACCCATCATCTTCGCCTTCTGGGCAAAAAGGGTCCAAGTCAAAATCATCGCTGTCTGTACTACATGTGTCTCCTTCTGTAAAAGGTATTAAGTGAGACAGAGGTATGTCAAAATCCTGTATCTTCATCAAACAAACTATTCAGTGACTCAAGCGGGTCACTCTATGCCAACTATCTATGCCAACTATCTATGCCAACTATCTATGCCAATTATCTATGCCAACTCTCATGACACTTGATCACCAAATATTTTTTCTTTTTTCAAAAGTTAGGTACTCCACTTTTACAAAATTGTTTCATGAAACATCTCTTGCAAAAAACTTTTTCGTCACCTCAACAATTACTTGAAATTCCTCATAAATATGCGTAAAATCTCCTTTCTTTATTGCTGTGTACCGCTTTTCATGCACCTCCTATTTTGTAGCATAATACAAAGCCTACCAATCGAAGTGTCTAAATGTACAGTAATTTCTTTGCAAAAGAGAACATTTTCAATAATGAATTTTTCAATAATGTTGCTGTGTTGTCTATTCTTAAAACTGTATGGATGCCTGCAACACTGATTACTGAATGTGATGGCAATACAATGCCAATGGAAGTGAGAAACTGGAACCACATAGAATTTCTGGTAGGTTGTCCGCATGAATGGATAGTAGTTAGTATATAACACTGAAATTATGACTTCAATATGTAGCACACGAAAATACATGGACAAAAAAAAGAAAAAGAGAGAGTCACATGTAGAGCTGAATCACAAACGATTGTTTACTGACAAGGAATATTGCACACATATCTCTAATTTTCATCCCTGTCTTTTTGTGTGTGCATCCGTATACACGGTCAAGATGTACCAACTAGCCCAAATTGCCACACTTTTGAAATTATGACCTAAACAGCCATCCTCGGCATGTAAACAGTTGCATAAGTCATTAGTTGTTTTTCTTAGGCATCTACAATCTCATGTCTTTCCTATAGATGCAGTCTTTGTAACAAACCGCGTCTTTCAGTTGGCACTGCTTCCAAAATCCAAGCCTTTTGTGTGATGGTCTAGCAGGTACATTGTGGTAAGGCATTCCTAATCTGGTGTTGGGATGCTGCCGGCATGCCTTAAAAGCACAAGAAATTTTCGAAATCCTGAATAGAACAGCAACCATCGCACCACTCCTCGAATGCTACTCGCACAGCTGTGTGTCACCATATCAAAAGGGCACATTCGAGGACCCATTGATGCATCACTCCCTTTGTCCACATCAAGGCAATGCCACTTTTCAACATGTCCCAACTAAAAAAAAAGAAAGAAATTGCTACTCTCTGATGCAACCAAAAGTTAGCAGAAGTCTATAAAGTACAGTTTTAAACACAGCATCAACGTATCTAAGGAAAATACCTCTTCCTAAAATACCTAATTTTCTCATTCGCACCGCCATTAAGATGTGTTCCAAGTGGTAGACAGTCCTTTTAAAAAAGCAAGACTTATTTTTCTAAGGAGTATGAAGAGGTGCCTTACACCTAAAATTGCAATATTTGATTATTAGCCATTCCTCCATATTTTTATGACCTTAGAAATGGGCAACAGTCTATATTTGGGAAAGAAAAAAAAAACGGTTTTACAAAGTCTTAAACTTCAATTTTATACCAGCTAAATTCTCAGGAGCTGCACTTTGCATGAAAAATGTTTTCAGACAGATACATTGAGCAGCACTGTGCACAGGTGATGATAAATATGCAAGGAACTCATTTTTGGTGTATGTTTAGCCACCAAATGAGCGCTGAGCTGGTCTTCATAAAAATATGCCAAAAGCACATCTGGTGCGACATTGTAAAGTTTCTAAAATTAGAAAGCTTTCTCAAAGTATTTTCTTCTTTCTTTTTTTTCAAGCATGAAAAAAAGTTTTTGAGGATGTCTCCCACCAGACTTGAAATTTGCATCATGTCTCATCTCCACCACCAAGCTTTAGCAGCACCAAATATAAGATGCATGAATGCAAGCATTCTTGCATTGATTCTTCAGCACTGGGGTAGCTACGAGCAGCCTCTGTCAAGCAAGTCAAACCACATGTTGCAGTCTGTTGCCGACCTGCTTGGCATTTTCATCCATCACCAGGAAGCACTTGACACCGATGGGCTTCCTATATGACTGTCACCTGCGCTTACATAGTAAGTTCAACGTTCTAAAAGGTGCAATAATTAAAAATATTCATAACATTAAGATAACTAATTTTATGTATAAACACAATCTTGTTTGAAATTACCGAATGAGTGACATTATGCTTTCTCAGAATGAATTTCCGAAATATACAAATAGTTTATTCTTTTACTATTATAGCTAGGGTTCAGTGCTTTCAGTCTAAGCCGAAAACAAAAAGAAACATAATACGCCAACTTTTTATAAATTTTTAAGAGTGCAATAAATCATGCAAAAAAAAATACCAGTGACATTTTACCTCAAAATATATGTTTTCTGAATTAAAAACCAATTTCTGGGTGGAAACGAATGTCAAAACAAACAGCAAACATTCAGAAAGTAGAAAGCAAAGACAGTGAAACCTATCACAGCACTGCAACCGAACACAAGAGCTGCCCACAAATAAAGAAAACGTATTTGCTTTTGTGTCCAATAAAGTACAATGGCTTCATATTGTAGCCCAAAACTTTAAATGTGATACTTCCTAAAAACACAGCGGCACTCGTGCCCTCTCACCGTAGCCTCAATGTTGTAGCTCATGCTCAAAATAAATCAAATGCAGCAATAGCACTTAATTTTGTCCGACTCCTTCTCAAGCACAATGACAGAACAATAAATCATCTTTCCCTTCCTTACTCTTTCTTTTTATATGTAAAGCATAATGACAAAACAAGAAAACAGCTTTCGCTTACTTACTTTTTCTTTTTGGATAGCAGCTCCATGTTAAGCATACCTAAGCCTGACAGACAACACCGCGAAAGGGCAATTAATGTCACTCAGCAGAGACGTCAGAACAAGAATGTGTTGACTCATAAAATTAGTTATCTTAATGTGATGAACATAATTCTTAGTTATTGCACTTTTCAGAACATTAACTTTTTAGCACAGTTACAGTTAGTCACATAGTAAATCCACAGGTGTCAAGTGCTTCACGATACCACGTGCTTCCCGATACCACGTGAAGATGGCAAGTGGGTTGACAACAGACATAGTGTATGTTATACAGTGTGTCCCAGCTGACTTTGGCCAGAGTTTAAAAATATGCAAATGCCACGTAGCTGGACAGAGCCAAGGTACTGTTGTTTGCAGTCGCTTGGAGATAACTATTTTTCTTTCCGCCTGATTAGATAATTAGTATTAATTAATCAACTTCTCAAATATAGTTAGATGAAACGCGTCAATAAGAAAATTGTAGAGCGACATAAAAAACCCCTGATAAAGCTTTCTGTTGCTCAATACCCGCTACATAAAAGTGTTCTTCCGAGCGTGAAAGAAGCCCACAAATGCACGCAAAACTGTCGCGTGACTGGCAGCTCAAGGCACTTTGCGTGTATTCACGGGCTTCTTTCATGCTCGGAAAAACACTTTTATGTGGCATGTAATGAGCAATAGAAAGCTGTATGGTTAGTTTTAATGCGATAGCGTTAAGGAGCCCGTGTCGCAGAAAATCCGGCATCGGCATTTGCGTCAGTGTCCCGCATCCGGAGTCATTTCAGCAAAAAGGTTTTCAAGCCACGTATACCCAGGCCTTCCATGCGAAGCAAAGAATTGACTGAATTGAATTTCTCAAGCTAAAATACGTAGAAAAATCAAACTACGACTTACACACCACCTACAGACATGATAGCTCTTGGATTGTAATTTGCATATACGAGAAAACATAATTCTGTTATGTGAAAACTCAAACAAACCCCTTTTCCAGTGTTTCTGCAATGCATAGTCCAGAGACGGCTTTTGCCATTTGTGCACACCGGCACGTAAATATCTTGGGAGTCCACGAAGCAGCACACCCGCTTCCCTGAAACACTTCCAGATGGTGCTTGCCTCCGCCGCATCACGGCCCATGCAAGAGGCCACATTTCTACCAGAAATGCCCGCCTTCCGTGCATAGCGTTCGCCGCAAGAGCTTCCCAGTAAACATTACGGCCACATATGCTGCAGCTGCCATGAAGCGCGAGAAGCAGTCGGGGATCTTTGAATGCTATCACATTCCACTCTTAAAGGCAAAGCTTAAGCGTCCTCCAAATTTTTCGTGTCACTCTACAATTTTCTAATTTGACACTTTCATCTAATTATAATATTTGAGAAGCTGATTAAGACTAATGACCTAATTCGGAAGGATTAAAAAAATTGTTTGAGTGTCTCCAAGCAACAGCAAGCAACATTACCTTTGTTCTGTCCAGCTCCGTGGCATTTGCATATATTTAAACTCTGGCTGAAGTTAGCTGAGACACCCTGTTTAAGCATCCAGACGCAAGTAGCCATCATTCGATTTGGCGGCCATTAGCCACATTTGTTATTGTCCCCGCCACTGCGCTGTATCATAGCTTAGAGGACACAGGTTTGCCAAATAAACTGTTTACAGTTCTACCTGCCAGTGTGCCGTACAGCAAGTGCAGCCAAATTGAAGAGACCTTGATTCGATGACCAATGAATGGCTGTGATTTTAGCATTGCTTGTTCTTCTGGAAACAAGTTTCACCTTCGGTACATGGAATGCGACATCATCAATGTTCAAGTCATCCGTAAACAATGCCAAACACAAAGTGTCAGAGGTGATAACATTGGTGGGCCAGCAGCAGCACCAGCTGGAATTTCCACTCACAACAGACAGTGAGGCCAGCACCAAGATGGCCTTTTTATGCTGCCACGATGGCATGGTTGCCTGTGTGCTTATAGCCATCGCACAGCCACAAGAATAAGCCCAGCCAAGCGGTGCTTGGCTGAGCTTTGTCCATAAAAGCAACAAGCAGGCTGGCATTGATATACATGGGGCCCAACTGAACGGTATGCGATGACATGACGAAAGAACAGATAAGCAAACAAAAAGGAGCAAGCAACACTGTCACCACTTGTTTAGCAGTGTGCAATACCATCCAGTGGCCTTAAAAACGAGAGAAAAAAAAAGAAACAAACAAACATATTAAACTGTTTTACCTTTCACAACACAGACCACACAGGTATATGTTGCTACACTCTAAAAAAAATTCACCTCCTTTAGAGTGTATGTTGTCCCCAAACAAGAATCGTCACCTGTCTTGTTTGCATTTCCTTTCTTGAAAACTCTGTGCTTGCCACTTTCTACTAAGTCACGCTGATAACATGCATGCCACTGGTTACTTGGAAGTACAAGGTGCGCAGTGTTAAAGAAAGGAAAGTCACACAGGATACACCACAGTTATTGTTTGAGGACAAGATAAGCCCCAAAGGTGCAAACTTTTGTTGGAGTGTAGAGTAGAAGAAAGTTTTTGAGCAAGTATGTATTGTCCCAAAGAAAACTAAAAATCGATGACGCAATTCTCCAGGGCTGCACCCCCTGGTCTAATGGCCTGTGGCTTCCCTCGCGTTCTCCCTAATTCTGCAAGCCAACTCAGTGACATAGGAGGCAAAGCGAACACTCAGAAAGTGAGCTGCTAGCACAATTGTGCCCCTGGTCTCTTATTCGGATTTTGAAAAATAGCTAACAGTTTTTATTTCCTGAACTGTAAAGTTTTTAAATACTGTGTTAGTACTGTGTTTCATACTCATATTTTAGCAGTTTGGGGAAAACAGAAGCAAGGGAACATGCATGTGACCAACAACCACTTGTGGAAATAGTTTGCAATTAAAGTTTTCTGAAATCGGAGCATAAAATTTTTATATCTTACAAGTAAACTGCATTCCAGGAAAACCCTTGCACTCAAGAGCAGCACTACTTTTCAGATCTTGCAGCAACAAAAGAGTGCACCTGTTCTATACTTGCACTTGTGCCTAGGTGCCCTAATGCCTGTGTGCAATAATAGAGCAATGTTGAAGGAACCATTTAGAGAAAGTTGAACTGAATAAAATTCAAATTCAGTGTTTAAAAACTGCATGAAATTGCATGTTCAGTATTAAGCAAGCTGAAAAATTTACTTCGTTTGGTTGCAGGCACAACTTGAAAATGTTGTTGAACCTGTCACATCAGGTTTAATTCACAGCAGTGGTTTGTTTGTAAAATGAAGCAGTAATATTCTTGACAAGACTACACATTCGCGTTTCTGAAATACCTTTGAGATTTTGAGTTCGGCAACTACGTCGGCAGCTGTGCAGCAGCAATAACTTCACTGATTTGATAGACTACCTGTATGGGGGCCATATACATGTGACATAGGCCACAGGTATCCGTCACCATTGGCGCAGCCAGGGCACAAGTCGACCCCCCCCCCCCCTCCCTAGACTATCCTGATGAACCCCCCACCCCTCAAAACAGCAAGTTTCAGGAGGTGGGTTTAGACAGAGCGACATGGATGAAGGGAAAGCTTGAATGTGAAAGCAAGGCAAGATCTAGTGCTGATCCAAAGGGGAAGGGGGGGGGGGGGTCATGTTACCGAACCTAGAACTAAAGTTTATCTAGTTTCCCCACAACTGCTGTCGTGTCTATAGTAGTAGAATTTCCTTGCCTATTCACGACACCTTTTCCCTATCCCCCCCTCCCCTTGTATGGGAACTTCGAGTGAAGAGTGGTAAGACTTTTCGTTATTCACTTGTTTCGTGACTGGGTCGGTTCTACCCATTCTCTGCCTCCCCCCCCCCCTCTCTCTACCATTCCATCTCGCTTCCCTCTGGATTTGGGTATAGTATAAAAGTAAGCACTGCAAATTATGCAGTGCCTTTGCAGGGGGGTCACGGATAATTACAGCTGTGAAGAGGCTACTCAGGCCATAGACGGAAAGTTTTAATTTTTCTGGGGGAGGGGGGGTGACGAGCTTTCCATACCCCTTATATATATATATATATATATATATATATATATATATATATATATATATATATATATATATATATACACGCACGCACGCACACACACACACGGGGGGGGGGGGGGCTTTTATTCTGCCGAAGGCTGTCTGTGCCACAGCCAAAGCGTTAAGCCATTAAGCATGCAATTTTCGTAACTGCGCCCCTTCATTTCTTCAACTACCTATGCACCAGACCTACAGAACTTTTTATTGATATATATATATAAAACCTTTATTAACAGTTGCATTTGAAGAAACATTCTGTGGCGTCAAACAACTGGTTCAATGAAGTGACAGCCTTATATGAGTATACTGACACGTGGACTTGTTTATTTTTTTCGGGTGAGCACTTTTGACCACCTAAGAAATGTTATCGCTTAGCGCAGGACGCGCCTGCATGTATCGGGAGTTTCTGGAATGTTATTGATGGTTCTATCTGCTGTCGTCACCGAACCTTCTGTAAGCTGATTGCATGTATGTGCAACGCGAATGGTGTAGAACTTTCTGGAAGACACGCAGGCACCAGCGATTACTCTAGAAAGTTCGATGGCTCGAGTATAAAAGCTGACGCACTTGACCGGCAGATCAGATTTTGACGATCACTAAGCATGTTTGCCGCTATCGCTGTACTTTAGAGTGCAACTTGCTTTTGTGGCCACAAGTTCGCCCAACAAAAGTTAGTTTCATCATTCACAGATTTGCCCCTGTATTACTCACCGTCACTACTGCGTGACGGTATACAGGACTTCACAGTAGGAGGCAGTTCCATTTCACAGCCTGCCTTCTCGCAGCACCAAGAATCTGGCGTCTCACGGTGGTGTAATCTTCCTTCGTGAAATTGTTTTATACTTCACTATCACTAATACTGCTTCGCCTTTCCAGAGAAACTGCAGCATCTCTCTTTTTTTTCTTTGAGTCTGAGTATAAGTGCTGCTGCGCATGACTGCCGTTGATTCTGATTTCGAGTGAATCTGGCTTGGCTTTGTTTTGGTTACTGAGTGAATTATACAAGGTGTCCCAACTATCATGCACCAAGACAAAAAAAGAGAAATTGTGTTACTTGAAGAAAACCTAGTGTATATTGTTTCCTGTGCAGTGGAGCAGGTGTCAGTAATTTTTTAGTTACCGAGATTTAATTAGGTAATTAAAGTTCATTAGCTAACTCGAGAAGTAGTGATAATTAAGTGTCTATGACATGATTAGAGTGACATACTAATTGCATACCATTTTTTCCGACTGCTAAAGAAACCCCACAATAAATGAAAAATACCACGTGACCGCGCTCCCACACTCATCATAAAGCAGCGCCCTCAAATAAGCTGATTCAAAGCAACTGCTTTGCCTGTCGCAAACCCACAGAGACAGCACATTACCATGATAATGGTACAGAAGGAGTGCCAACAGCAGGCTTCACGGCTTTGCAGTGATTCCTTCCTCTAATTTCTACATCACATTTATTATAAGTCTCTCGAGGCCGGCTGATCTCACTGACAATGAACGCCCTTGATAGCATGGCTGAAGCTCCGCTCTAGCCGTGCACTAAACACGAAAAGCAATGGAATAGGCATAGAATGTTTCAAGATCCCGGCTCTGCTCGCACCGCATCGAAAGAGCGCATGCATGCAGCTATATTTCGTGCCAGAAACTTGCTTCAGACAAAAGCCAAATTAAAGTGCTGTTTTATTTTTCATTAGAGTGTATACGTGCTGCAAGAACAGGTTCGTGGCAAAAAATAAAAGCGAAATAAACAGACTGTCAGGAAGTGACTCACGTGTAGAGAAAACGCAAAACCGACGCGTTTAAAAAAGTAAATGTACCACTTCCAAATGAGCCAAAATGTTTGCACATAAAAAGAAAAAAACGTTTCAACGCAGAATCTTCAATGGGATTTATCTGAATGATGCGAAAGCATTTCGTAGTACTGGCGTGGTGTTTCGTATAATTCCTAGAGCGACCGCGAAAGAACCATGAAATAGAGAAGCGCGGTTACAACGCCGAACTGTTAAGTAAGGCCTGCACAAGAAGACTGAGAAGAGGCAAGTAGAAGCACTGCTCACTGGTGTTATCAATAGCCCGCAGCGGATGTGGACGTGGGATGAAATGGCAAGGGAGATCCAGCAAATGGAGTAAATATGTGCAGCATTGATTAGGTACAGCGAACCATTATGAACAGTGATCAACCGTGCTCCCGCAATGGCTACGTCTGGCGTGGTGGTGCGGCCCGTATCTTGAAAGCTATTTGCAAAAGCGGCAGAATGCGGCATGTGCTGAGAGCTCGGTGAGTGCTGTGTTCTTGCAGCTTCATTCGTTTAAGCAAGAGGCAGCGCATAGATGAATTCTCTCACTGCTGCGAGCGCTGTGCTGAAAACGATCGTCTTATGGGACGGATGGAGGGTCGGTTTTTCTGCTGCGTAAGGATAGAAATGCTTACGCATTTAAAACCATCAGATTTCAGTGTGCCCTTATTATCTACGAAATCGTAAGTGCCGTCGAACACCATCTGCTACCTAGACGACGTGTTCAAATAGGTTTCCTCCTGCAGCTACGCAGCACAGTGGATTATATTATAACAATTATATTATAACAATACCGCTTTTAACAATATATTGGTTAAAACAATGAAAAGCTGTTGCATGATCAACATTTGTATGTTTTCTATGGCGGAATAATGCGCTTACTACAATGTCCCCATGCCGCATGATCAGTTATATAACGATGAAGTTTGGCTGCTGGGTGTCCGAGCCGAACGGTAGTGAAATGCGAAATCCTTGGGGGGGGGGGGGACAGGAAATTTGAGTTGCTGCACGATGGGCCACTGCTCCAACAGCCACTGCGCACTCATTTTCTAGCCTTCTCCGAGCGTCTCTGCCCCGTTGCCCCTCCCCCCTCCGAGCACGAACTGTGCGCACAGCTCGGCTGCGTGCACAGCTCTATGCTGCCCCACCCACCGAAACACGAATGGACCGCGCCAAGTGCGCTGCTTGCAGGTTGCTTGCATGTTGCTCACTGGCTCCTCATTAAGCGCAGTTCTGCAAACAGCTTAATTGCTCACGTTGGTCATCATTGTTTGCATCAAAATAGTTCCTGGCCACGCGGTTTCTCCTGCCGAAACGGAAGATGGCCAATCCGCCCACTGATCATCGGCAATGCATGACGTTGCCGGTGAAAAGGAAGCGCACGGCTATAGATTTGGAAACTAAGTGCTTCTATATGATGAGGTGATCGTCGCGACCATGCTTGCATCAGATAGCGACGGCAGCAATTATGCAGTAGGGCAGGCTGTCCGATGAAACGACCGTCGTGAACGTGCTTGCATCAGATAGCGACGAAGACAACGGCAGCAATGATGCGGTAGGGCAGGCTGCCTCAACGTCCTCACAGGAAGCCGGGCAGATGATTCAGTCGCTCCGGGGCTTCGTTCTTGCGAGACCTTCTGCCGCACTGCGTGGAGCACCTGGATGATTTGGAGAAGGATGTCGGCAAGCTTCGTGTAAAGCATGCAAGGCTGAGGGACGTAGGGTTTTCTCGTGCAAGCCAGTAAGAAGTACGTGTCGACATGATTGTAGCGATCCCACCTCAGCGTTTCTTCTGGATTTCTCAAGCTGACAGGTTGCCGCAGCAGCGTTCTCGCAATTTTTAAAAGACCCCTTTTGGGGCCACCAAAGTGATGCCTCGGTGGTACTCGCATATCGCTTACCACCCGTGACACCTCTCTGCAGTTGTTATAGCAGCGCCATTTTTAACGCCGAGAGCCGCGACTTGTTACACACGATCGAAGCGCCCAGGAAGCAGTTAAATGAGTGAACACTATCAGCAGCCGGATGGAGGAAGGTGGTGGGGAGGGGCACTGGCCTCCCTGCCATTATAGTTTTGCCACAACAGCTCTGCCATCCCCCTATTTTGATTTTTTCATGCAACCCGGATATAACAATTATTGGTTATAACAATGGAATTTTTGTGGCACCTGAATATTGTTATAAGTGGGTTCGACTGTACCGAGTCCGCTTGATTACATCTTCTGTGGCTTTCTTGATGACTGATGCTGGAATTCTATGGCAGACATCCGGTATCCTTGCCTTTAGCTTATCTGATGTCCGTCTTGACTATGTAAACATTTACAGGCCCATCCGTGCCTTCCAGTCAATTGTGCATGAAAAGTTGCTTCCAGCAAGTTTCATGCTCGGCTCCTGCTGTCTGCTGGCGCCCCATCTTGCTGATACCACAGAAGTGACAGCGGGACTTCGCTGAGGAACTCATCCACCACTCCTTCAAGGATTTTGTTCACGTAACGCTGTCCAGTGTTAAGAACGGCCAGCTGCAGTGCAAGTTTGCCAGCCATTTACGCCAGCGGTGGCAATCTCATCTTGGAACGCCGCCGCCAACCTCTAGCCACGGCGTGACTAAGTCTACTTTGTGTCTGGAACAATGCGCGCATCCTCCACTCTCTGTCGCTTCAGCTAGGATGCGTTCGACGAAGCAGGCTTTGTGCGCAACACAACAACGTGGACCTGATCTGCTACGGGTGGGGGAGTTGCCGCGGGAAAGCCGACGAAGGCTCCTTCCCATGTGCTTTTCGAGATGCCAGACAATGGACCGCGGTGGAGGCCCCTGTGCGAGGTCCGCTCTGGAATTTAGCGGCGACGGCGGTTCTGCAAAGGTCGTCGGCCCTGGAGATAGCACTGAAACCTGTGCGGCACTGAAACCTGTGCAACACGTGTATGTGAGCCCCGCTCCTTCAAAAGGGCGGGTCATCTTCAATGATGTCAAACTATGACGTCGAGGGGAATGCTTATAAGCAGCGATTATCGGCTGCTAGTGTGTGCTCGTTGTCGTGCTAGAAATGTACACGTGAGCTGTGTGCTCGTAAGCTGTTTGCTGTATGTTAGTCTTGCGGGCTCCATATGAGAGTCACGCTAGACTGTCGATGTATGTCTTGTCTAAGATGTAAATAATGTAAATAAATCCTGTTCACCGAGTTCCTCTCTACGAGCTTCAACTCCTTCGAATGGCGGCAGCGGCGAGATCGTCCGACGACTCCTACATCTGGTTGACAGCGGTGGGATCGTCCGACAACTCTTACACCAGTCAACGTGTGATCGAAGAAGATGGAACCGATTAGAGCGCCGGCGTAAATTCTGAACCACACATTGAACGACCACTGGTACTGGTGCCACGTGCGCCCTACCCAGTGTGAATTGGGGCCACTCGAATAGTGTGCATTATGCAAACCAACCTGGCCGTTTCTGCAAAAATTGGCTTCATCTGCGCACATGATGTTGCTCAAAAAGTCCGGTGACTCATCGGCTTTTGTGAGGACCCAATTCGAGAAATCTAGATGATTCTGCAGGTCCATATTTTTCAAGCATTGGTGCAGGATAAGGTGGCACGGGTGAAAGGCTGAGTTCTTAAGAATCCTCCAAACTGATAACTTGGAAATTGGTAGCTGGGCGGCCACATACCACACGATAGCACGATGGTTTAAGTTATAAATGCTAGAACATACGTGCGTAAGCTAGGACTCAAAGATGGAGTCCTCCGCTGCCGTTTCTGAAAGCTGCTGGTTTATCTCAGGTTTTCATAATTTCTGACGATAGTCTATGTGTTTACTCTACCGCCACACTTCCGTGACTGATATATATTTGTGGCCTTCCTCTTGTTGCCATTTGCAGCTCCCAAAGCAAGAACCATGTTTTCCTTCTGCTCATCAGAGAAAGACATGGCAACTGGGACGAAACAAGACGCACCTCTAAACCTTCGCCCTGACGTTGCCAATTCACTTTTGTGGTCAGGCAAGAAAAAAAAAAGCCATTCGTGCACTTTATCTACGCTAAGACAACAGCTATCAGAGCTTGTTTCCGACTACAGTCAAACACGGATATATCGAACCCACATATATCGAATTATTGTCTGTATCGAACTCATAAATTATCCCCTTGAAAATTATGTGTTAAAGTATGGAAATTAGTACGTTTATATCGAACAATATTTTTACCCGCCATTGGATATATATAACACCGCGCGATCTCGGCACTAGCTGCACCCGCGAGCTCCGCGCCTCCCCCGAAAGGCTCGGAAAATGTGAGGGCGAGAGGGAGGGAGGCTCGGACTGTACTCCCGCTGCGCACGCTCTCCGACTTGCGGAACTGCTTTTTTTTTCTCTCTCTCCGAATATCTCTCATCCTTCCCCCGCGTAGCCAGGAACGAAGGCGCCGGCGGCCTCCTTCTCTTGACTTTTTTTCCTTGTTGCTTTTTCACGAGTTTTGCTCCGCCAACCACAGCTCGTGCCTTTCGTACATCGCTGTCGCCCTCGGAGGTGGCCATCACGAGCGCTTTGTAGGCGGAGGCTGCGCACGTGAATTCTTGTGTTTTGTGCGCGTTATTGTGTTTCGTGTTCATTATTGTTTTGCGTGCATCTCACGACACGTGACTGGATCGTGGTGAGCTGACGCAAAAGCAATGGCCGCAGCAAGCACAAGCAGCGTCAAGAAGCGCAAGAACTTGGACTTTGCGACAAAGCTGAAAGCCATTCAGCGTGTTGAGGCGGGCGAGAAAAGTGCGACGGTGGCAGAGCAGACGACTTCGGGATTCCTCGGAGCACTCTAAGCACCTTGTTAAAAAACAAGGCGGACATAAAGTCGAAAGCCGCGAAGCAACGAACGTCGGGAGCTTGTCGTGTGCGCGCTCCTGCCCACGAGAAAGTTGAAAAGGCCCTCTATGCGTGGTTTTTAGAGGTGCGGGCTAAGAACATTCCGGTTGATGGCCCAATGCTAATGGCTAAAGCTAAATGGTTTGCCGCTGCACTCAGTGATGACAACTTCGCCGACAACACAGGGTGGCTGCAGAGGTTTAAGAACTGCCATAAGATAGTTGGCAAAACCATTTCTGGGGAAAGCGGAGCCGTCATCAGCAAGGATATCCTGCAGTGGATTTCGAAGGAATGGCCGGGAATTAGCGCGAAGTTTTCACCCGCGGAAATCTTCAACGCCGACGAGACTGGGTTGTTTTGGCAGATGCTGCCCAGCAAGACGCTCGATGTCCGGGGCAGCACGTGTCACGGGGGCAAGATGAGCAAAGTCCGCGTGAGCGTTCTGCTCGCTGCAAACATGGATGGCTCTCAAAGGCTCCAGCCCTTTGTGATCGGCAAAGCAAGGGCACTGCGCTGCTTCAAAAACTGTAAGCAGCTCCCCGTTTGCTACGCCTTCAATAAGAAGGCGTGGATGACGCGTCAGCTGTTTAAAGAATGGCTGCAAGCGTGGGACGCCGAACTGGGCAAGTCGGGGCGTCACGCTTGCCTTCTCGTCGATAACTGCTCGGCCCATCACACCACCTGCGAGCTCGAAAACATCGCGCTCAAGTTTCTGCCGGCGAACACGACAGCAAAGTTGCAGCCGCTCGACCAGGGCATCATTAAGTCGTTCAAAGTCGGCTACAGGAGGCGACTCATTGATAGGCTTTTGGTGAACCTCCGCATGGGCACCGAGCTTAAGCTTGACCTGCTGGGGGCCATTCAAATGATGATGGGCGCCTGGAGAGACGTGAAGCAGGATACTGTGGCCAACTGCTTCCGGAAGGCAGGCCTCATGACGGCCAAACTTCCCGAAACCTGCGAAGACGGCGACGAGTGCATGGACGAAGCGTTTCGCAAGTTGTCGTCCCTTTTCCCGTCTGCCGTTCCAGCCGAAGTGTCTGCTGACGATTATGTGAACGTTGAAGTGGCGGCAGCGTTCAGCTTGATTCGCCGTTGTTGCGGCGACATGGAAGGAACCGGGCTTTCGCACCTGAACAGCCTCGATAAGATCGAGGTTGGCTTCTTTAATTTCATTTGCAAGGCGAAGAAGCAGACCAACATAGGCGATTTTTTTCCACCCAAATAAAGCATTACGTTGCGTCGTGTGTGCGGAAATAGTTGTCATTCTTGAATGCGCCGATCGGTAGGTCATCGTCCGCCACAGGTAGTCTTTGGGCCTGCATTTTTTTATATCGAATTTTTAATATATCGAATTAATTCGTGATCCCCTTCGAGTTCGATATATCCGTGTTCGACTGTAACACCAAACACGACGTGTTACTTGAGCCGGGGCACGGGAGATAAGGAACTAGCTTGATCATTATGTTTTTCTTTATTTCCTTTATTTCATTCTGGCTAACTCAGAGGGAACTTGTTCGAGGGCACTGCTTTATGATGCGGGTTAGAGTTCATGTATATGCTACCAAGGGTAACATTGTATTTTTCATATTTTGCAGGGTTTATTTATCGATTGACAAAAATTTGTACCCAGTTAGTACATCGCTGAAAATACCGCAATTTGATGTCCCTTGGCTGTGACCACAAATGCCTCATTGACACTTTGATAATTAGGATAGTACATCTCATGTTAGATACCGTATCTACTCGCATAATGATCACACTTTTTTGTAAAAAAAAAAAATAAAAAATTGACGCAAATGTAGGGGTGCGACCATTACGTGGGTTAAATTTTCCGTGAATAAAAAAATTTTTTTTCATCCTGCATTTGCTGCGGGATGCATTTGCTGCGGCCTTCTGGAAAACTTTAGAGGGGGCTCGGGCCCTGGTAGTCAGTGCCTATAATGTGGCGACTGATGCCCAGCGAGCTGCAGAGGTGCAAAGGTCCAAACAAGTTTCTTGCATCTCCTTTCCTCTCTGCTACGATCCTTCCATGTATATACAGTCGCCGAACGTTTATTCGGACCTCACGGGGAATGCAGAAATGTCTGAATAAACAGGTGCCCGAAAAAGCAGATTAAGAAAAAAAAAAATAAAGCAATCCTTTATTTCCACGCACTTATTCGGGCTCAGCAATAGGCTTGAAGAAATCGTGAATGCGTCGTTGCATGCTGTTCTGTTTACGCGCAATCAGATAAGCCTGACTCTCGGAGAGGGTCGTACGGTCACTATAGGTGGCTGAAAGCACAGTTACTGCTTGTACACACTCCGCGTGTGACGGCAGCGTAGCACATGGTGTGTCATCTTCCGACTCGGAGTCATCGTCCGGTGGTGCAGCAGAAACCTGACGAATGATCTCGCCGTCGTCGAGTTCTGCGCATGTCAGTACAGCAGTGTCAGCACCTGTGAAAGTGTCAAATGAGACGGTGTCCGGAATAGCAATGCAACCACTGCGCAGGTCTCCGCAGAACATTTTCGGCGTCAGCAGGGAGCACATCGTAAGGCGACAAATCCTAGGCCTACCGGTACCCGCTTGCTGGCATGGCAGAGCGCAGTCTGTGCGGGCACTGTCGGCGCCATTAGACACTTGACGCGATGTTTTCGTGCCGCGTTTGATCACTACAACCTCGACACAGCCCACAAAGCAAACACCACCACGTCGTCACGCCAACACCAGTCGCACAAACGAAAAACATGGCCTACTTGCAGCGTCATGCACGAAGAAACAAACAAATCAGCTGCTGGATGGTCTTGACATTACTTACTAAGTTGAGACCAGAACTGCTGTAGCAACTCCATCAAAAAAGCCAGAAACGATGATGATGAACGGGGACTTCCAATACCGTCACTTCGTGGGGCAGCAAGGAGGCACCGTTCAAAATAAAAAATCGCGTTCAGCAAGTCGAACCATGCACCGGTCAGAGTCGGTGCATGGTGCTCTCAATCGAGTTGGCTCAAGGAGTGTCCGAAAAATCAGACGCGAGGTTGCAAGGTGTCCGAACTTTCGGCAGTTGTTATACATTATGGTCTACGGGGAGAATGGTGGTGCCGCGAAGCAGACCGAATAATCGAGCATGTCCGAATTTTTGGAGTCCGAAAAATCAGTCGGCGACTGTACACGTTCTAAAATACCTCTGTGGCGTGCAAGACAGCCATAGCAGTCTTGCAGCAGGATCAGCAGTGGGAAAGTCGAATTAAGTGGCAATAAAAACTTCACTTTAAAAAGCTTCACTTTAAAACAGGACAAGAAAGACCTACAGAACACTGATTTGCGCACGGCAAAATATATCAAGGAAGGGGATGCTGGGCAAGGGAAGCTAAGAAACTGCCACAACAAACAGGTGGGAGGGCAGGTAGGAGAATGGCCTCAAGTCCACGTAGAAACAGAAATACAGGAATTCCGCAGCCACTGCGCCGTTCAACAAACCGGAGATTGTTGTGTGTGACAGTGGCTAATGGAAAAGAATGTTAGGAAGGGGGAGTGGACTGATGGATATGAGGAGGGGGGGACGCGCATAAAAGGCATCAAGAACGAAGTTGGTGGATAATTATGGACATAGGGAGAGCATCTCATCACTGCCCGATTGCTCCACACCAGACAGCCCAATAGACAGCCCAATAGACAGGTGTCAGGAGAGACGGCGCTTTTAAATCTCTCGGAGCTACTGGCCCTTATTTTACTGCGAACAACAGATGCCGCAATTTTCTTAAAAGCGTCTAAACAGGAAGCAGCCCTGTTTGCCTCATCAGTTCCCGAGTCGGATCAAATAACAATATGTGTCGCATGATGACTACAATACCATGATCACAAGTTACTTCCAAATATCCCTTCAAACAAGTCGGAGAGCAGGTCGCCAAAAGTGAGTAAAGCTTGCATCATATGATACTATCGAAGTTATAGCGCAAAGCTTCATTCCTTTATTTTTAAATCTAGAATAAAAATTGGGCAGATCCCACGCACTGTGGGAATCGATGTAAGCGAAGCTTTCCGTGCTGGATGCTTTGATTGACGATAATTAGCGGTAATGATGACGGCTAAAGCTTAATTTCTTCAATGTTTAGGCTACCACGAGAGTGGTGAGTTGATGTTAAACATTACTTAGTGTGCACCATTGCTGTTTGTCTGCGTAGTACACACACACAGGGAGAGGTGTTTGCTTGAGGTGTTGTGCGCCATATTTTATAACCTCTGAGAGGGTTGAGCATTGTCATTACCTCGTATGGCACATCGCATTGTGGCAGAAATATTAAAATTGAATTGGATTATGGGGATGTATGTGCCAAAACCACACTCGGATTATGAGGCACACCGTAGTAGCGGACTCTGGATTAATTTTGACATCGTGATGTTCTTTAACGTGTCCCAAAATCTAAGTGCACGTGTGTTTTCTCTTTCGCCCCCGTCGAAATGCGGCTGCCGCAATCAGGAGTAAATCCACAACCTCTAGCAACGCCATAGCCACACAGCTAATGCAGCGAGCACGGAAGTGTTGATTTGACGGTCGACCGCTTCTGTAGTGTCTCCTGGACCCTGCGGTGCACTTTAATTAATGCGGCTCTGCTTGTGCATGCCCTGCGTAAGTTGCCTGCTTGACATATTTGCATAGCATTTATTCTTCAGAAATAGCAGCAGCGTACTGTACCATACATTGAACTTAAGCTTATCCTGTGTCCCCCCAACCACTGTCGTATAGCAGTGGGGTTTCCTTGTTTTCTCATGTCACCTCCCCCTCTCTTGTATGGTAACTGCTTCTTCTCTACAGTTCTAGTAGAAAGGGAAGCACTGCAGTTTCTGCAATGCTTCTGAGTGGAGTCACGGATAATTACAGCTGTCAAGATAGTGCACTGTCTTGTTTTTGCCGGTCCCCGTTTTTAACGCTGTTCTGTTTTCCAAGTCATGTACCAGGTAGGTCATCAACATACATTATATATATGTATCAATTTGTAAATGAAATTAGTTTTTTTTAAATACCATCATTTTTAAAAATAGCATAACGATGATAGCATAATTTGATGCGAAGTGGCTGCAAAATGTGCATCCTCGTTGTTTAAGCATTCTTGTCCTGGGAGTGCTTGGAGTTTGTCTTTGCGTGGTGTGCAACCTATTCACACACACACACACAAACACACAGAGAGAGAGGGGGGTCAAGGAGGGGAGGAGTGGTAGTTGTCGGCAGAGAACTGCTCCTCCCAAAATAAATAAACGCCACTGTCTGCCACAACTATTGAAGTATGCTGAATGTTCAAATTATTTTTACTGTCTTTGCTGCCACAGCCATGGCCACATTGCTCTCTTACTGTACACGTATATCCACAAGTCTACTGTGATGGGAACATAAACATATGTGCAAATGTGTCCGTCAAGTACTGTTACTGTCTGGTGCAGTGGCAGACGGCAACTTTCTTGGTTCTGATCTAGAGCTAGATCTCGGGAAGAATGAAAAGATGTTTGCTCATTTGTGTAATTATACACTAGAATAAGCTTAAATATTAAATCTTTACCTAAACTTAAAGCTCACATGAAAAAAGGCCTCATTTGTTTTTAAGTAGTGCATTACTGGTAATACATGTACATTACAACAAAACAAGTCTACATTTGTATTACTTTCAATTGACATGGGCAAAAATGCTTCAGAGATAAACAAGTGCATATCCTGAGCAAAATGGTATTCTATGCAAAATAAAACTTGTTGTTGGGCAAGTTGGTTCATGATGCTTAAGAAAAGATGCTGTGCCAAATACGAACAAGGACAAGAGGTTATTGACACAGTGATATGCCCAGGGTTATCTTACCTTCATTCCAGAAAAATCTCTTGGCATCAATACTGCTACCAAGGCATCGTTTACGAAGAAATTCTTCAGCCTTTTGTGCTGCTTTCACCAAGGCACCGCTGTTGTGCCCTACACGGCCTTCATTCTGGAATGCAAAACAAGGTAATATAACCATTCTGCATCAAACCCGAAAATATGAACTGTCCTCAGAAGTGTAACAGGAAGGTTAAAGAAAGTGGGCATGACAATGCATTGATTGATTTGTAGCATTTATTGGCGCAAGGGCCAGATGTGGCCAAAGAGCGCCAAGCCGATGATTCGGGCTTCTCAACGATTTATGAGTGTTAGTTGCAAGGAGTATATGAAACACGGCTGTATAGAGGCCTAAAAATATTTGCTAGAAAGCGCAAAATATACATGTGGTGCAATGTGGCTGTAAAAGGGCCTCAAGTTTATTCGCTCTAAAGTACGTAAAATACAAGTATATACATATTAAAAAATGACAGTGATTGATCGTGTCTGCGATGGCAAATAGGTGTTTCACGAGATATGGATGATCCGTAAAATATTGTGACACGCTGACGAAGAAGATGTCAGCTTGGTCTGAAGACGACGCTCTGGACTTCGCGCGCTGTCTACCATCTTGTCAGCCGCTACGATTATTGTAAATATCCTGTAAATATATGTCTGACTGTTTTTAACCCCGTAACATTTTTGGTGGAGGTTGCGGGATCATTACCAAGACGGATTTACGCAGCGGGCGCTCCTTGGCTGCATCTACAATGCCAGCACAAGGCAAGGATGCTTCGGGCCCGTCGGCACCCACGCCCACCGTCATTCTAGCACAACACCGCGACCCGGGAACCTTTTCTGGCACCGACGATACTGATGTTGAAGACTGGCTTCAACTATATGAGCGGGTGAGCTCCAGCACCCACTGGGTTCAGACCATCCTGCTCGCTAATTTGATATTTCACCTCGCGGGCACGGCACGCGTCTGGTTTCAGACCCACGAGGAGGAACTTACCAGCTGGGACATTTGTAAACAGAAGCTGAAAGATCTGTTTGGCAAGCCTGTTGGACATCAGCGCGCCGCCCAAAAAGACCTTGCTTCGCGTGTCCAGACGTGCACTGAATCCTACCTCACATACATCCAGGACGTGCTCGCTCTGTGCCGCAAAGTTGATCTGAAGATGTCCGAACCTGATAAAGTTGCACATGTCATTAAGGGCATAGCAGGTGATGCCTTCCACCTCCTTGTTTTCAAGAAATCTTCCACTGTGCAAGCCATTATTACCGAATGCTGGCGGTTTGAAGAAGCCAAGAGTCGCCGCATTGCCCAGCGATTTCCCCGGTTTCCCAACACGGCTGCTACGTCCACCTGCGAAGACCTCCGCAGTCCGCCCACGCCCGATCGCTCTGACGACGTCCTACATATCATCCGATGTGAAATAGAAGCCACATCTCCTGTCACAACCCCAACCCATGGCCCCGCCAATTGCCAGGCGACCATCTCACTGTTACAGTCCGTCGTGCGCCAGGAATTGGCCAACATTGGCTTGACCAGCGTTTGCTCAGTTAATCGACCGGACTACACTCCGTCCAGCACTGTCATACGCACCCACAGCCTGAATGCCCCAACGCGGCATCGCAATCCGGCCGAATAGCGCACTCCGGACGACAAGCCTACATGCATAACTTGTGGCCGTGTCGGCCATATTTCACGTCACTGCCGGTCTTCGTGGATTTCGCCCCCCTGGCCCTACCTCCCATCCCATGGCCCTCATGCTGCGCCTCGGTTCCCCCCGCAAACGCAGCCAGTACATTCTGGCGATACTTCTCTGCCTACCCGCTCTAGCCGCTCTCCTTCGCCACGTCGCCGGTTCTCCCGATCGCCCCCATCTCACCATCTCGCCTAGCACCTTCCGGCGCACCCTTCCAGAAAACTTACGGGTGCAGCACCTGGAGGTGATGCTGCCGAACCGACCCGACACAAAAATCCTCTTCTGACCTTGCCCACACATCGGAACCTCATTAAAGTGAATGTGGATGGTGTACCTGTTACGGCCCTGATGGACACTGGCGTGCACGCATCTGTGATGAATGCTCAGCTTCTGAATCGTCTCAAGAAAGTCCTCACTCCTACTCCTTCGCCTGTGGTCCAAGTCACCGACGGTGGAACACCAGCCATTATTGGCATGTGTCCGGCTCGCGTGAGTGTTGCCGGACATCATACTTCTGTTTTGTTTTATGTACTAAAGCACTGCCCTCACGACCTCATCCTGGGCCTTCACTTTCTGTCTACACATTCCGCTTTGATAGACTGTTCTGCTGGTGTTGTGCAACTCGCTCTACCTGCTGCTACTGACCCTCCCGATAGTGCTCCGATACGGCTATGCTCCACCGAGCATATTCGCCTCCCTCACCGTGCCGTTACCTACATAGGTGTTCCACCTGTACCAGACACCTGCTATCGCATAACGTCGCTTTTCCTCACACCGTCATTACCATTTCAGACAACGCATCCTGCCTTCCACTTGTGAACTTTGGACTTTGCACACAAGTACTCCCGCGCGGAATATCCCTGGCGCAAATAACGCCGGCCAGAGACTACAACATTTCGGCTTTAACTTGTAACAGCTCCTCGTGTTCAACTCTTGCTTCGCCCCATGTCCCTTCAGACTTGAATGCCCTAACAAAAATGATTGCTCCCAACTTTCCGCCCCAGCGTGCTAATGAACTACGTTGCCTCCTTGCCTCATACTGGGACATATTCGAACTTGGAGTCCCTCTTTGTCCTTCTAGGACAAACAAATGTCGTAAAACATCGAATAAACACCGATGATGCAAGCCCGATCCATCGGCGACCCTACCGCGTCTGGCCTACTGAGCGACATATCATCCAAGACGAAATTGACAAGATGCTTTCTCGAGACATCACAGAACCTTCCTGCAGCCCATGGGCATCCCCTGTTGAACTAGTTAAAAAGAAGGACAACAGTTGGCGATTTTGCGTGGATTATCGACACCTCAACAAGGTAACCAAGAGGGACGTCTATCCGCTACCACGCATTGACGATGCCCTGGATTGCCTGCATGGAGCACAATATTTTTCGCCCACCGGCCACATTTGAACGAATGATGGACGCCCTCCTACGTGGTTTCAAGTGGTCCATCTGCCTCTGTTACCTGGACGACGTGATCGTCTTTTCTCCGACTTTTGCGACACACCTCGAACGCCTATCGAAGATCCTATCTGTTTTCCGTCAGGCAAGGCTACAATTAAATTTATCCAAGTGCCACTTCGGTCGTCAGGAAATCTCTGTGCTCGGGCATCTCGTCGATTCTTCTGGTGTACGCCCTGATCCCGATAAAATACGGGCAGTGAAAGACTTTCCAGTGCCAACATGTGCCAAGGATGCTCGCAGATTCTTGGGCCTTTACTCCTACTTCCGTCGCTTTGTCCGAAATTTTGTGAACGTTGCGCGCCCTCTATGTCAGCTCCTCAAGAAAGACGCCGCATTCTTTTGGGGCAATGAGCAAGCTGTTGCTTTCACCGAGCTGATTGGGCTGCTTACGTCCCCGCCCATTCTCACTCACTTTGATGCGTCAGCTCCAACAGAAGTCCGTACCGATGCCAGTGGCCACGGTATTGGCGCTATCTTGGCACAGAAACAACAAGGGCAAGAATGTGTTGCCTACGCCAGCCGCCTTCTATCCTCTGCTGAGCGCAATTATTCCATCACTGAACGCGAGTGTCTGGCTCTCGTTTGGGCAGTGGGTGAATTCCGCCCCTATTTGTACGGCCGTCAATTCACAGTCACCACTGATCACCACGCTCTGTGTTGGCTTTCGTCCCTGAAAGATCCCTCAGGGCGCCTTGCCCGCTGGGCTCTGCGCCTTCAAGAATACAACTATTCAGCTGTATACAAGACCGGCCAGTTACATCAAGATGCGGACTACTTGTCGCGCCATCCTGTCGACCCTCCTGACGTTTCTGCGGCCGGCATACCAGTCACCGTTCTCTCCCTGGCTGCTTTTCGCGATATTGGAGCCGAACAATGTTGGGAAACCTCCTTACAAGACCTTATTCAACGGCTCACTTCAACGACGCCCGATCCTTCCCTTCACATGCTTGAACTTCAAGATGGTATATTGTACCGCTCTAACATGCGGCCGGACGGCCCTGCCCGACTCTTCGTTGTGCCTGAGCATCTGCGTCAGACTGTTCTTGCCCAGCTTCATTATGTCCCGACTGCCGGCCACCTTGGCGTGTCACGGACCTATGACCGTGTTCATCGGCACTTCTATTGGCCTGGTCTATACCGTGACATCTGCCGTTATGTCCCTGCGTGTGACCTTTGTCAACGACGCAAAAAGCCGACCACACTCTCTGCTGGTCGCCTTCAACCACTTGACGTACCATCAGAACCATTCTTCTGTGTAGGTGTTGATCTTGTAGGCCCTTTTCCTACGTCTGATTCGGGAAACAAGTGGATTGCTGTAGCAACAGACTATGCCAACCGATATGCAATCACACGGGCTCTTCCGACAAGCTGTGCAACCGATGTCGCCGACTTCCTCCTAGAGAACATCATCCTTCACCTCGGCGCCCCTCGACAGCTCCTCACCGACCGCGGCCACTACTTTTTTTCTAAAGTTGTCAACGTCATTCTGCAATCGTGCACGACTAAACACAAACTTGCTACTGCTTACCGTCCACAAACGAACAGTCTAACCAAGCGCCTTAACCGCACCCTTACTGACATGCTGTCTATGTATGTCTCCGCTGACCATCGCAACTAGGATGTTGTGCTGCCGTTCGTTACTTTCGCCGATAATTCGTCTCGCCATGATACCACCGGCTTCTCTTCATTCTTCCTCTTGTTTGGCCTCAACACCACGCTACCTTTCGACACCATTCTGCCTGCTAGCCTGAATTCCACGTCCGAGTACGCCCGTGAAGCCATACTCAAAGCTCAAGAAGCACGCCCATATTGCCCGACGTCGACTTGTGGAGTCGCAGGACAATCAGCGGCGCTTATATGACGCCTGCCATCGTGACATCCATTACACACCGAGCACCCTGGTTCTCCTTTGGTCGTTGTCACGACGCGTTGGCCTCTTAGAGAAGTTACTTTCACGCTAATCTGGCCCTTACCGTGTCTTGTGTAAAGTAATTGACGTCACGTACGAAATCGCCCCTCTTGAGCCAACCGTGGCTCAGCATCGCTCCGACGTGGTCCATGTCGCGCGTCTTAAATTGTATCACTCGCCCGCCTCTTAACTAGCACCGAGCCGGTACTTCCGCCACCGGGGGTCATGTGACACGCTGACGAAGAAGATGTCAGCTTGGTCGGAAGACGGCGACGCTCTAGACTTCGTGCGCTGTCTACCATCTTGTCAGCTGCTACGATTATTGTAAACATCCTGTAAATATACGTCTGACTGTTTTTAACCCCGTAACAATATGTAATGGCTATAGCACGGCCTTGTAATGCCTCAGCAAGGCCTTGAAAGCAAGGGCTGGGAGGCACGTGCTCTAGAAAATGGTTTCATTGCAGCTACGACCTCCAGGTGGAGGCCGTGCTACAAGTAGCCTGGCCAAATTACATTTAAGGTGTCAGTTGCAGTAAAAAAGTTTAACATTGTTTGAAAAGTAAAAAGGGGTTCATTGCTCAGAAAGAATACTGGGTGTAACAGTATGTGTTGGAGATAAGCGGAGGGGAAGTACTTTTTCCTTTCTGCCTCTATTTCAGTGCATTGGATATGAACATGAATAACTGTAAGCCTGTTGCCACATTTGGTACATGTCAGAGGTTCGCTTCCCGTCAAAACGTAGGAGTGGGTGGCGTACGTATGTCCTATTCTTAATCTACAAAGAAGCACTTCCTTATGTCTTGCTGTTCTTTCAGATACCCAGTTCCCTAATTTTGGTTTGATAACATGTAGCTTATTCACTACTGCATTATCCCATTGGTCCTGCCAGTACTTCCTCAGTTTGTGGCATAAGAAGGGCTTAAGTTCTGTTGCTGGTGTGGGTTTATTCATATCCGTTTCAGTAAAGGCGACTGACGTTGCATTTTCGTCAGCAGCTACATTACCTTTTATGCCCCTATGGCCAGGTAACCAACATAGGACGATGTTTTGGTTGTACATTAAGGCTAAGCATAGTTGTGTGTATAGTTCATTAAAAACAGGGTTCTTATGTTTTCGAAAACTCATTAAGGCCCTTACTACACTTAATGAATCTGTGAAGATGATGGCCTCATTGAGATTTGTTTGTCTGATGTGCTTTACAGCTGAGAGTATCGCGTACGCTTCAGCCATAAAAATATTTGTGTCGGGATTTAGAGTACTGGAGGTGGAAAAATATGGCCCAAGAGCTGCATACGCGACAGCAGCAGATGATTTGGAAGCATCTGTATAAAACTCGGCACAGCAGTACTTCGCTTGGAGTTCGACGAAGTGTGATCGTATGTGTGCCTCAGGTGCACGTTTTGTTATTTCGACAAAAGAGATATTGCATTCCATGGTCTGCCATTCCCAAGGCGGTGGAGGGCAATTGGGAGGCATTAGAATATTTTCTGGGAGATGGATGTCTGTTTCTTCTGCCATTGCTTCCAAGCGTAGGCTCAAAGGAGTTCTAATACGTGAGCGGTTACTGTAAAGTCTGGCAACGGACAGGTCGCTAACAATGGAATGACATGGATGTTCGGTGTCTGATTTTACCTTAGTGTAGTATGAAAAACTTAGGAATGTTCTGCGTAGGTGTAAGGACCATTTGTTGGACTCAACGCACAGACTTTCAACAGGGCTCATTCTAAATGCGCCTCTTACCAGTCATATACCGAGGTTGTGGACTGGGTCGAGAATCTTTAACGCACTCTCAGTTGCCGAGTGGTACACCACGGCTCCGTAGTCGAGGCGTGATTGTACGAGACTCTTATACAAGCTAAGCAGACACTTCCTGTCACTGCCCCAGGTTGTTCAAGAGAGCAGCTTGAGGAGGCTCATGGTCTTCAGGCACTTTAAGATATTTTAGGAGGGGAATGAAGTTAAGTTTTGTGTCCAACACCTAAGAATTTGTGTTCAAGGCTGGCAGTTAGTCTTTCTCCATTAAGGTCAATATCTGGTTGTGGTAGTACACCTGTCTTGTTTGAGAACAGGACACATGTGCTTTTTTGAGGGTTCAATCTAAAACCATTCTCCTCCACCCACTTTGAGAATCTATTCAAGCCAAGCTGTAGCTGCCTCTCGCATATGCTAAGGTTACACGATCTGAACCCTTTCAGTACATAATCCACAGTAGAAGAGTGTGCGAGGTAGTATGGTGTGTAGGTAAAACGCTTGCTTTGGCTAGTTGGTTCATGCTTGAATTAATAAAGGCAAGGCACAGAAGACCAGGACTCAAGAAGAAGAACACAGTTGTGTGAAGAACACAGTTAGTTGTGAAGGCGCCGGTCCTGTCGTTTGTGTTCATCTTCTTGAGTCCTGGTCTTCTGCGCCTTGCCTTTATTAATTCAATGGTGCATAGGGAGTTCATTTTAACAATAAATAGCATACAGCTCAGTACTCCACCCTGCGGTACACCTGTCTCCAGTATGAATGGTCGAGATTGCACGTTGCCAACTCTAACACGAATTGTCCTGTCAGAGAGATAACTTTCAGTTATTCACAGCAAGTTGCCGCGAATGCCCATTGCAAAAAGATCCCCGAAGGATCCCGAAGCGCCACGTAGTATCATACGCCCTCTCCATGTCAAGAAACACTGATAATACAAGCTGTTTGTGGACAAAGGCACCTCTGATGTACATTTCCATTCGTACAAGCTGATCTGTCGTCGATCTGCCTTCTCTGAAACCACATTGATATGTGTCTAATTTCTTGTTTATTTCTAGATAGTGGACCAGGCGACTGTTTACCATCTTCTCAAAAACTTTGCATAAGCAGCCCGTCAATACTATAGGCCTATAACTATTTACCAAAGAAGGGTTCTAACCCTGTTTCAAAATAGGAATTATGACGGCCTCTTTCTAAGCAGAGAGAATGTGGCCGGACGACCATGTAGAATTGTGGAGACAAACAAGGTTTTTTTTGTGTGTTTCAGACAGCAGGTGTTTTAACATTTCATATAGGATGCGGTCAGAACGGGGCAGATTTGTTGAAGCTGTTTAGGGCTGCCTGAAGCTCTGCCATGCAAAAAGGTCTATTGTATGCCTCGCATTTTGTGCTTTTCCGTTCTAATGGCCCTTCTATTTGCCTTTTGTACCTTTGGAATGTTTCAGAGTAGTGCAATGAGCTGGATATCTGTTCGAAATTTGCGCCAAGAAAGTTCGCCTGATCTTCCATGCTGTCACCTTGAGAATTCACCAAAGGTAGCGAGTAAGGCTGCCGACCCTTTATTCTATTCACTCTATTCTAAACCTTTGTTTCATCAGTGTAAGAGTTCATGTCCGATATATGCTTTCTCCAACTCTCTCTTCTAGCTTGTCGCCACGTTCTCCGTCCCTGGGATTTGACCTGCGTTTCGGAGAATCCCGAAGTAAACACCATGCCTTGTTCTGCTTCTTACGTGCTATTCGACACTCATGGTTCCACCACGGAAGACAGCATTTTGTGGACAATCTACTTGTTACAGGGATACATTTGGAGGAGGTGTCAAGGGGAAAAACCGTAAAATATTTAACCGCAGCGTCTATGCTTAAAGAACACATGTCGTCCCAGGATAAAGAAGCAATATTTTTGAACTTTTCCTAGTCAGCTGAGTCAGTTCTCCAGCGAGGCAATTGTGGAGGACATTCATTAGACATTGGTGTGCATAGAACTACAGGGAAATGGTCACTCCGGTAAGGGTTTTTAATAACATGGTTTGAACTTGGAATGAACTTGGTTTAGCTTACAGTGCCCTTTTAGGGTCCTGTAATTGGAGTTTTGTCTTTCCTGGAGCGGTCGACAAAATCGCGCCGCTCCTTAGGCGTCAACTGCGCCTTCTGACTGGGTGTTGTGTCCATGGCCTCTTGCGAGGCACTGGACACGTGCTCCTGCAAGCGGTATGTTTTCTGTGAAGGCCTTGTCTCGGAAGACAAGGCCTTGTAGCCCACCGTCCTGGTGGTTGATGGGCTTGTCTTGACCTCTGAGCTGCGCTGACTGGTGCCAGCACTAGCAGAGGCCTCCGCTGTGGTCAAGTTCGGGAGAGGTAGGGCAGCCTTTGCTGCTCCCACCATGGGGCGGGTGGCATTGCCGCACGCTCGCTACGCGTGGCACTAGCGTCCGCCAAGTGCCGTTGTGGTACTGCCCCCCGACGTACCACTTCAGCAAAAGGTGCGCTCTGTGCGAATGTTGGTAAGATGCGTTGCCTTGCTTCTCTGAAAGTTATGTTTTCCTTTACCTTTATCGCAATTATTTCTTTTTCTTCCAGACTGCGCATGATCGAGAATATGCAAGGTGGCCACCATTACAATTGCTAGAACGGGGCTCAGCCTTATCCATCTGCAGAGTGATCATTGATGCCACATTTCGCACATGTTAGCCGCCCTCGGCAACTCTGGGAAGTGTGACCAAACCTCTGGCATCTAAAACAACGTCGCGGGTTTAGAATGTACGGTCGTACTCCGATTTTGGTAAATAGAGTTTCTAATGTCTCTGGTAACGTGCTAGAGCCAAAGGTAACTATCAGGTGCTTAGTTGGCAACTCCTTGTTGTCACGTCTGATTTTTATTCTTTTCTACACTTATTATGTTTTCACCCTTCCATCCTTCCAGGAGTTTTTCTTCGGTCAAGTCCATCAAGTCAATGTCAGAAATTACGCCTTTGGCCGTATTCATGGTTCGGTGTGCTGTTGCACTGACAGGAATGTCTCCAAGTTGTACAAGGTTTGTTAGCTTGTCGTGTTGTACTTTGTCTTTCAGTTCGAGTAATAGGTCCCCAATGGCCAGCTTGGTGATTTTATAGCAGCCTCCAATGGTCTCTTTGAGATACTTCACCACAACGAACGGTGAAATCATTGTTGCTTTTTTACCAGGTTTATCACTGTGGACAATGTGAAATTTCGAGAAAGGCTGAGTGTCTTTTAGAAAAAACTGAAATGTAGCACCGGTGCGCCCCCTTTTAGAGGGACGACCGGTTGAGAATGGGTTGGAAGTTCCCATGAAATATGTTGAGCATTCAGCGACGATGACAGTCACCCACCACCGAGCTCAACAAGGGGACAAGGCTGGGCATGTGGTGAAACAAGCCCTACCATGCCAACTGTACGTCGTCGCTGCAACCACATATGTTATAACCAAGGTAGGTCATAGCACACCAGGTTAACCCTCGCCGCCAGGAATGTTGGAAGTTATCAGAAGAAAAAAGGAGAAAGGAAAGACTAAAAGTGAGAGGGGAAAGATGAAGGTGTGCGAAGAGAGAGACAGGAAAAGGCGACTGCTGATTTCCTCCGGGTGGGTCAATCCAGAGGTGCCGTCTACGTGAAGCAGAGGCCAAAGAGGTGTGTTGCTTCTGCCGAGGGGCCTTAAAGGTCCAAACACTCGGCATCTACTCAACCCCCAGAACCCTCTTTTCCCCAGACATGGCTAAGCCGTGCACAGCTACACGCGGGAGGGTCCAGCCCTCATGTGCTCGGGTACGTGGTGTCGCAACACACCAAATGCCTGCTGACGCAGATGCCCCTGCGAGGCGGCATGACAATGCAATAGATGCATTTTGGCGTGCCACAATTCCGCAGGTAATCCCATTTTTCTAGAACCAAAAGTTGATATGGCTTGTACGGAGAGCTTGCTTCAATTTTAGTTACAATGAGCCTGCTGAAAGAAGAAGTTTAGAAGTTATTAGCTTTTTTTTAAAGGAACACTAAAGGCAAATACTAAGTCAACACGGACTGTTTAAATACCATTCCAGAAGCCTCACAACGCTTGTTTCATGCCAAGAAAAGAGTTAGTTTACGAGAAAAGTGCACCTGAAGGGTCTCAATGCCTTTCAAGTCTCCAGCCATCTAACCGGGTAAGTGGTGACATTGCATACGGCATCACCACCTTTTGCTGCCGTCTGTGAGTAAAACAGCACCCGACAGACATCGGTACCTTCTTTTTGCCCAAAACGCAAACGTGGAGCCTTGAAGGAACCGAGCCAAGACAGAGCGATGGATTCGCAGCTGCAGCTGCTTTTTGGTCAAGTGGCATAGGCCGTTTCGGCATCCCATGACATCACATGGAAGTTAAATTGTCTGCTACATGCAGTTTGTACGAGTTTCGCGAGCCAGCAAAATCAGCGCAGCACTACGCGATAACAAAACTAGTGAAACATAAAAGCGTCGGTGACAAGCATGTGACACCCTCTCAGGCATAATCTTCGTTGGCCCGTCAGACAACATTGGTCACCGCACCAAATAAACACTGACACGCACGGCTGCTCGGCGGTCAGTCAATGTTCACCATCACCAACACGCTGCAGAGAGTCACTATAACAGTGGGTGCCTCAAGCCACCCCTCGTTCACAAAGCCGGGCGGATCGTTACAGTGGCGATCAATGCCCACTTATCGACCCACGCCACCATGAGCGGCGAAGCACCGCCCCCCGTTCCAGCCGCCATGCCGCTGCACGGGAGGCTCGAGCCATTCGAGAGAGATAGGTCCAACTGGCCAGTCTCCGAGGAGCAAGTCTGCGTGTTCTTCCGGGCAAACGACAAACCCGAAGCCAAACAGCAGGACATTTTCCTGGCCAGCTGCAGGACCCGCATCTTCAGTCTCCTGCTCAACCTCCTCAAGCCAGCCACACTGCATGTTAAGAAGTTGAGTGAGTTGTTCACCATACTGCGTTTGCATTTCAGCCCGGGACCGCCCATGCTAATGGAGCATTTCCACTTCAACAACTGGAGTTGCCAGGAAGGAGAGACTTCGCCGCTGTGCTATGCAAGTTAGCGAGTGCTTGCGCCTTTGGGGACCAGCTGGACTCGTTGCTCCGAAACTGTTTCGTCTGCGGCATTAACAACCCCGCCATGCAGATGCGACTCCTGAAGCTACCCGACCCCTCGATGGACAACGCCGTGAAGGCAGCGCTGGCGATGGAAGCTACGACCAAAGATGCCGGCGAGATTGCACAAGCGACGGGCTCGCTGTCGGCTGTCAACACATTGGCGACAAAGGGCAGCGCCTGCAGTCGCTGTGGTGGTGCCCCCTCCCCCTCACAGTGCCAGTGCTCTCAAGCACAATGCTTCACGTGTGGAAAAACTGGGCACCTGGCATGGGTATGCCGAAGGGGGAGAACGAATGGCAGACTGCAGCAGCAGCCTGGATCCCGCCCAGGTTCAACATAAGCCCGCGGCCAGGGTAGTCGTCGCAAGGGCACGTGGCGGGGATATGCGGTAGGAGGCTCAAGTTCTTCCGCGGCCAGGCTCCAAGTCGTGGCCAAGGAGCCACCAATCTTCAACATGTGGCACACAGGCCTTGTTCTGTCGTCTGTGCCCCCGTTCATGCTGACTGTCGAAGTCTGCAGGCACCCCATTTCCATGGAGCTGGACACAGGGGCCAGCGTGTCATTCATGGCCGGGAAACTGTTCAAGCATATCTTCCCTGGCGTGTCATGATGCTCTGCAGCTACTCTGGGCAGCTCTCCCTGGGTCAGGCCCAGGTCAGCATTTGCTTTGGCAATAGGGAGGCAATCCTTCCCCTTTATTTAACCAAGGGGTCGTCAACGATGCTACTGGGCCAAAACTGGATTCACGCACTGGGCGTTCATCTGGCAGAGTAACAAGAAGCCATCCTGCATGTGGTGAAAGACATCTCAAGAGATCTCAAGTCCCTGTTCGAGCCAGGGGTGGGCACATTCACTGGCACGACAGCAGGCATCTATGTACCTGAGGAAGTCCGGCATCGTTTTTTTAGGCTTCGCTGACTGCCGTTCACCCTGAAGGACGGGGTCACCCAGGAGCTGTAACGGTTATAGACCGTTTTTTCGTAGGCGCCGCCATATTGTGAACGCAGTGGCGCCGCCTATGAGCAGCGCCATACTGGCTTGGGTGAAAGCGGTCTTTTGCATGGCAGGTATACGCTCGGCGGTAGGTTACGCCGTTTGTTTTCGTGGTCGTGCGGTCTGTTTAGTATGACGTGCGTCTTCTACGTGGTAAACGGTTCTGTGCGACGTGCTGAAGTGGTTTAAGGCATCATGACATAAATTTATGCTGGCGTTGAGGTGAACAGAACACGCAGCGCGATGTGTGCGCGCATACTTGAGCCTACAATCAGCCTCGGAGATCAATTGTGTATTTCTGAACATTTCAATCACTAATGTGACCATATTGCAGTATTATCCTCTATTTCTAAGCTGTGGTTTACGAGCCATGAAACATACGCGACGATCGTAACAGCGCCGGTACCGTTGTGCTACAATAGGAGCTGTGATGTTATACTATGACATGCGTTCAAACTGTTCCGCTGCAGGTTACATTGCGTGACTACTTGGTTCCATGGATGAGGTTTCTGCCCCTGAATAAAATAGTTTTGGCAAGCAATAGCAACATACCTTAATGTCTGAATTACGCTTCTCCAGCAAAGGGACTGTTTACGAATTGCGCGAGCGTCCTAAGCAGTGGTAGGTGCTGGATTACATATATCATTGTTCTATATACCGCGTGGTCCAAGCATACGGCATCAGCAGTTACATATTTATAAACGTTGTGCGGAGTGAGTATGCGAGGTCCTATCGGGGCGTTAGCCAGTTTTCTATTGCGTTTTCGAGAAAGAGGATGATAACCAAGTTTTTTTTTCGGTTGTGTTCGTTCCGTTCTCTACGACGCACTCGCACGTATTATGGAAATGTTGGCATCGCATTCTTTTTATGCGATCCCTCTCATATGTTACGGCTGTATGCAGGCCAAAAAGACAACGCCGAAGCGCACAGCTTACATATGTATCGTGCTGGTTCATCAACTGCAGTGATCGCTTTGTTGAGCAGCGCCGTCGGCCTCATGCGGGAATGCTAGCATAGACGTGGTAATTTGAAGCCTACTAGACTTTAAACACGCGAGAACGATGCCGGTGCATCACAATTTTTTTATAGCGCCTGCCGCTGAGATGTTTTGTGGTTGCCTTATATTGGCCGTGCACGAGCATGTGCTCTTATGCTTTAGGTTTTGCTCCCTACGCCAAGCGATCAGATAGTGAGCAGATTTACCATTTCATGGTGCTAATACAGACACCAGTTTTCTTTGCTGAATGAAAACCGATATAAGCAAAATAGTTCACAGCACATACATACATCGCGACTGATAATGTTCGTACACCGCGGCTGATAAAGCGCGTCACATTTTCGCGCCCCCAAGAGATATTTCTGCCTACTCTAGTTACCGATACACCGAAATGCTTCCCTGACGACCTTATATGAACGGACATGGCGTAAAGTTCACAAAGTACCATCTACAACATCTCGAAATCGTTCCGCAGCACGCGACAGAAATACTTTCAAGCAGCGCCACGCCGGATCGCCCAAGCAAGAGAGGAGGAAAGGCTCTCCGCGCGCCCCATCCTCCTCGCCCGATGAAACGGTCTATAGTTAGAGAGCATCCTGATGCCTGTCAATGTCAAGACATCTGAATGGGTCACTCCCATCGAACGAGTCCTCAAGCAAGACGGCAGTGTCAGGACCTGCGGGAATTTCGAGATTACCATCAACCCCGTTGCTACCGTCGAGAAAAAGCCGCGGTTTCGTATTGAAGGTCTCTGGTCAGCGTTGTCCGGAGGACAGAAGTTCACCAAGCTCGACCTCAGAGGTGCTTACCAGCAGCTGGTGCTCCACGATTCCTCCCGGAAGTATGTCACAATATCGAAAACTCTGGGGCTCTTCCGGTACACGTGCTTACCATTTGGCGTGGCCTCAGCCCCAGCAATTTTTCAGAGGGAGATGGACAACCTCTTCAGGGGCATGAGGCGGTGTACTTAGTCGACATCCTGGTTACCGATACCGACGACTGGGACCACCTGCAGAACCTTCACAACGTCCTGGCATGATTGCAGGATGCCAATCTCAAGCTGGAAAAGTGTGTTTTCCTAGATCCCAGTGTTCAGTACCTGGGACATTTCATTTCCCAGGCTGGCCTGGCTCCATCCCCCGCAAAGTTGACGCTGTGCTCAAGGCACCTAAACGCCAAAAGGAGCTTCAATGCCACCTTGGCCTCACCAACTTCTATAGGAGTTTCCTGCCGAACCATTCGGCGCATCTACAGCCGCTCCACCTTTGGCTTCGCAATGGTCAGCAGTGAGTCTGGGAGGAGGAGCAGGATGCGGCCTTCCAGCGCAGCAAGGAGCTAATGACAAAGGCTCCAGTGCTGGTACACTTCAATGCGGCCAAGCCTGTCGTCGTGACCATGGGTGCGTTGCCGTACGGCGTGGGAGCCGTCCTGGCGCACCAGGACAAGGATGGCCAGGAATGTCCCGAGTTTGCTTCTCGTCAGCTTCATGCTGCAAAGCAACGTTCCAGCCAGCTGGACAAGGAAGGCCTGGCCCTTATGTTCGGGGTCGAGCACTTTCACAAGTACCTGTGGGGCTGGAAGTTCAGGGCGGTCACAGTCCACAAGCCACTGTTGCGGCTGCTAGGGCCTGACAAGGCAGTTACCGTGCAGGTATCATTTCGTGTGGTACACTGGGCCTTGAGGCTGGCGGCCTACAGAAACCAGCTGGTCTACTGTCTCGGGAAGGACCTGGAACCTGCTGATGCCCTAAGCCGCCTGTCCCGGCCAGAGGTGCCTGCTGCTGTTCCAGATCTTGCCGAAGTGTTCATGCTAGAGCCTGCATACCCGGATGTACTGTCCAGATCAGCAGTGTCACAGGCGACCAGCCGGGACCCAGTCCTGTCTCGGGGGGTCAAGAAGGTGTCCCGAGGGGAGCAGTTGGTTCAGCGGGCCTATAGCCACAAGGCTGCTGAGCTGAGCCCGCAGCAGGGCCGCCTACAGTGGGGTTCCAGGATGGTGATCCCACAAAGTCGCGGGTCCAGGGTCCTGCAGTTGCTGCATGCGGGTCATCCTGGCGTGGAAAAGACCAAGATGGTGGCCTGGCCTGGACATCGCTCACGTGGTGCGGAGTAGCCAAGTCTGCCAAGAGCACCAGCGGGCATCACATCATGTGGAAATCACCCCCTGGCCGTTCCCACAGAGACCCTGGTCCCGCCTGCATGTCGATTTCGGGGAGGTCCTTCAAGGGCCATAATTTCCTGGTGGTAGTGGATGCCTTCTCAAAGTGGGTTGAGGTTCTCCCTGTTACCACTCTGTCCACAGGTGCGACCATGGCGGCGCTGCGACAGGTCTTCGCCGCCCAGAGGTTGCCGGATGTCATCGTGTGCTACAATGGTCCCGCTTTAGCCAGCACAGAGTACCTGGCCTAGCTGACGAAAAACGGAATCCGCCGAATGACGGTTCTGCCTTACCACCGATTCAAACAGGGCAGCTGAGCAGCTGGTGGAGACCATCAAGGACAAGCTCAAGAAGAGCCAGGCTGGAGATTTCCGGACGCAGGTTGCCCGGGTACTGTTCCAGTACCGGACCACGCCCCACGATGTCACTAGCCATGCCCCCTGTGAGCTCCTGCTGGGTCGAATGGTCAAGACACCCTGGACGTCTTGCATCTGAACCTCTGATCCACAGTGCTCCTGAAGCAGAAGCTGGCTGCTGCCCGAGGGTGCCGTCCCGGGCCGTTGCCGGGAATTCCAGTCTTTGCCAGGAACTTCCGTCCTCGCCCACCCTGGTCTGCCGGACAGGTTGTATCTCCTGATAGCGCCTCATTGCTGCTCGTCTGCATGCCAAACGGGACCATGTGGCACAGGCACGCTGATCATGTTAGGCCTCACCTCAGGACCTGGCTTGCACCCTCGGCTGCCGCTTCAGAGGACCTGCAGCAACACCAGTCACTTCCAGCGAAGCACCGCCGACCTCGGAGGCGGCAAGTGTTACCAGTGCTGCGGCGCCTGTTGGGCCGGTGTGAAGACCGGCAGCACTCTCAAGGCTGGCCACTGTGCACCCTCCGGACAGAGTGTGGCTGGCTCAGGCAGCCCCCAGTGTTGTCGCATCCGGCCCGTGAACACTGGTGCCCAGGCAAAGCACTTGGACGCGGAGGCCGCCGGACCGTTACTCGCCTGGATAAGGCCGATCCACACGACGGACCACATTGCTATTTTGGACCGTGGTCTGCGCATCACGTGATAGGACGTCACCAGTTCGTGCATACCGCTGTTGGCAAGCGCAAAACCGCGGCCCTCGCGGTCCAACAAATCATCGAGGCTTTTCCTGCTTCAGTTTTGGCGGCGGACCGCACGCAAACCGCAGCCATTTTGGCGTAGCCAACGAATGTTGTCCGGCAACAGAGTGTCTTCAGCCAAATCCAAACTAGTTTTCGGCTCAGCAAAAGCCAGACGTTTCATGTCCGCCGTTCCACCTACATGTGCGTGCAGCAGATATATTTTTTAAACACCGTATCCTCTAGGAGTGACGAGGAGGTTTTTATTTTGTATCCCTCGTTGAACAGTTCCCTGCTTTGTGGGAGTCGAGCAGGAATGATTACAAGATAATGCGGAAAAGCGTTAGTGTAGCTGGTAGGTCTGCTCTGCCGTCTGCTATATGGCAGTCCGCCGTGTGGATGTGCTCTGCGCCGGACTGCGGCAGGCCATGACGTCGCATCACGTGACCGATCGGCCCGTAGACTTGGTCCGTCGTGTGGATTGGCCTATAACAGGTGCTGTTGACCTGGCTGGGACATGTTATTTTTTGCATTGAGCCTGGACATGAGCCTGGACATATTTTGTTTGTATTGAACAAACAAACTGGGGGTAAGGGGTGTGACAAGCATGTGACACCCCCTCAGGCATAATCATCGTTGGCCCGCCAAGCTCGGCGGGGGCAAGATTGGTCACCGCACCAAAAAAACACCGACGAGCACAGCTGCTTGGGGGGCAGTCACCTTTCACCACCACCATGCTGCAGAACGTCACTGTAATGGTGGGTGCCTTGAGCCCTCCCTCGTTCACAAACCCGGGCGGAGTGAAGTTGAGCAAAAATGAAACCTTTCGACCGCACGTGTTGTCGTCAAGGGTAATTTCAATTTGTTCTTTTTTCTAAAAAAATGAAATAGAATTGGACAAGCAGCACTTTATTTTGTCTTACAATACTAGGATGTTTTTTGCAACAAATGGTTGAGTACTAGAGACAGAATTTAAGTGGTGAGTGCTTTCGTCATCGGCCAAGTTCTTGAATGTCCCAAGGTAGTCTCTAACCATGTCCTGTATTTACCTCGATTTCTCGATTACAGTCGCCGACTGATTTTTCGGACTCAAAAAATTCCGACATGCTTCATTATTCGGTCTGCTTCACGGCACCGCCATTCTCCCTATAGACCATAATGTATAACAACTGCCGAAAGTTCGGACACCTTGCAACCTTTTGTCTGATGTTTCGAACACTCCTTGAGCCAACTTGATTGAGAGCACCATGCACTGACTCTGACCGGTGCATGGTTCGACTTGCTGAACACCATTTTTGTTTTGAACAGAGCCTCTTTGCTGCCCCACGAAGTGGTGCTACTGCAAATCCCCGCTCATCATCGTTTCTGCCTGGTTCGTGGCTACAGCAGTTCCAGTCTCAGCTTAGTAAGCCATGTCAAGACAATCCAGAAGCCGATTTGTTTGTTTCTTTGTGCACGACGCTGAGAGAGGCAACGTTTTTCGTTTGTGCGACTGGTGTCGGCGTGACGGCGCAGTAATGTTTGCTTTGTGTGCTGTGTCGAGGTTGCGGTGATCCAATGCGGCATACGGAAACATCACGTAAGTGTCTAGTGGCGCCGACTGTGCCCGCGCAGACTGCGCTGGGGAATGCCGGCAAGCGGGTGCCGGGAGGCCTAGGATTTGTCGCCTTCCGATGTGCTCCCTACTGACGCCGAAGATGTTCTGCCGAGACCTACGCAGTGGTTGCATTGCGATTCCGGAAACAGCCTCATTTGACAGTTTCCCAGGTGCTGACACTGCTGTACTGACATGCGCAGAACCCGAAGACGACAAGATCATTCGTCAGGTTTCTGCTGCACCGCCTTACGACAACTCCGAGTTGAAAGATGACGCACCATGTGCTATGCTGCCGTCGCATGCAGAGCGTGTACAAGCAGTGACTGTGCTTTCAGCTGCCTATAGTAACCGTACGACCCTCTCCGAGATTCAGGTTTATCTGATTGCGCATAAACAGAACAGCGTGCAACGGCGCATTCACGATTTCTTCAAGCCTACTGCCGAGCCCGAATAAGCGCGTGGAAATAAAGGATTTCTTTTTTTTTTCCTTAATCTGATTTTTCGGACACCTGTTTATTCGGACATTTCCGCAGTCCCCATGAGGTCAGAATAAACAGTCAGCGACTGTATTAAGGCTCTGTTCGGAATAATGTTGACACCTTAGAGATTCTAGAGCACTATCACTTTAGCTGGACTTAATATTTTCCTTTAGTGTCCCTTTAATTAGCAACTAATTACCATGCATCACCTGTCCCCTCGTGGTCATCACCACTGACGGCATGTCTCTGAAAGAACCGTCCTTTTATTTCATAATGGCTGTTTTTAAATATTTCTTAAGGTCTCCGTAGAAACACCCTCTGTGTGTGTGTGTTCTAAAAACTATCAGGACTTCTTGCCACCACTCCCGTGCGCCCCCCCCGCCAAGATAGAAATAATCCTGGTGTGGTTAGTCATTAGCACACCCAACTCACCAAAAATTGTTTGTTCCTCTCGGCGTTGTTGAAGTTGAACATCTTTTTAATGTTGACTAAGGCACTGAAAAAGCACGAGAGGAATACTTCAATGGTCAGTCACAACATTCCATGCATTCCATGCGAAAAATCCCACATACGTCTCTTTTGCCGTGATTGAATGAATTAGAAACACTTTGGCTTTCCTAGTCTTCGGATAAACTTTCAAAACCTGAAAAACGAGAATTTAAAACATTTTGTTGCACTTAATCATGGATTTTTTGAAGTGTCATTTAGTTGAGAATAGCAGAACCAACACAACTCTACTAACCAAGGCAGGCCAGTGCAACCGCTTCCACTCCACCCAAACAACGTCATCTTCAGCAAACTCAATTTCTGTGCAAACAGGACAAATATGAGACAAAAAACAATATTACAATATCAAATAGCAGTAGCTTGTGGGAACAGCCTTTAACACAAGCAAAGTTGAAACTACGCAAAATCTGTCACACCAACTTGAGCAAAAGCATAAGTGCTAATTACTGCCAAAATGGAGGACAATTAAGAAGATATCCTTCGATATATAAGCTATTTCAAAGAAGATGAAACCGCAAAGCTCTAGGATGAAGTTTATTGACAGAGCCAAGGAATAAGTTAAAAACGAATTATCTGCATAAATATATGTGGTACGTATACTATGTGGGCTACTTTCTGTGTGATCTTGAATAGGTTAGCCCACTTACACAGGAAACAGCTACTACTACATGAAAGCTTGTTCTCCTTACAGTAAGAGTAGTTTCTGTTCTCTCTTGATTTCACGACAAAGCCTTTACAATTGAGTTTTTTTTTTCTTTTCTGCAATGGCTGCATTTAAATTTGGTACGGTCGGTCAAAAGCATACAGCTGTATGGAGGCATATCAGCACATCCTTGTGTAGACAGGAAAGCAACTTCTTAACACGTAGGAGGCTGGATTTATCCCTGAAGACACGATAAATATTAAAGTGAAGCTTTCTCTGCAAACCCTACCGGACTTTCCTCATCTCGAATACTGGGTACTGCTACTGTTTTGCCTAATCGCTCACACGTAAGAAAACAAAATGAATCACATGCTCAATGATGGGATCAAACCTCCGTCTTCCAGAACAGCAGCCTGATGCTCTAACCATTTGGCTACAATTGCACATACACTCCTATTGTGCCAACACCAACTAGCTCTTTGATACGATTGTCGCACATGTCGCATTGCATAGCATGGGTGCATGAGAACACATGCGCCAGTTTTCATTACACCAAAGTCACAGGAATGAAATGGGCAAATTTATAGCATTTGATTAACTATTTCACAATAGCTCTCTTTCTCATTCACTTTCTCTCTCGCATACACAGATGTGTGCTGGATGTGCATAATTTTGTAATTAAATTATCAACTCATCATTCACAGCACAACAGCACATCTGTGAATGAGTTAGCAGCAAGCACATGTGCCATAGAATGGGTTCCCGGCACCCGGCGCAACTGCTTGATGTGTTTGTGCGTGCGCGCATCCCCTCTTTTTTTTTTTTGCCAGCCCCTCCTCTTTCTTAACACACAATTTGTACAGAGAATGTGCATTCATCTAAAGGCCTTAAGGGCAACTCTTATTCTTGCCTGAAATTCGACATTTAGAATTTTTTTTAAATAGACAATATGGTTAGCAGTTTGACGGGTCATATTTTGTAAGCATCCTAGAAATGTTTACTGCATTCGGCTACAAGCAGCGGATGAAACAATGGCTTGAGTGGTGATCGCAGCACAGCCGCCACTCATTAAGTTGCACCCAGGTCGGTCCATCCCCCCCCTCCCCCCCTTCTAGTGATGCCACTGTGTGCACATGTCTATGCCTTTCTCATTTTTTGTTTCCCTGCAATGCAAACAAAATGACCCCATTACTTTTCTACCGGAAAAACGGCACATATGCAGTGCATACTTTCCTGTGGTGTGGCATCAGACACAGATGCATCATTGTCATCTTCAGAGCTCTCCCCATGCATCCTAAGATGTGAAACAAGGTTAATCAATAAGAAGAATGGTGCATGAAACATAATAGAACCATAACACTGAGTCTGTACAAAACATTAGACTAAAATTCATGGACACTTCAAGTATTTCGATAATACTGAAGGACAAAATGCAAAGAGGGGAAAACAAACCTTATTCGTAGACATACACTGAAAAATAGTGAAATCTGCTTCTCATCTACAATTCCTTGCAGTTACGTAGCTGCTGAGTTGGACCCATGCTTCAAGCTATTCAGGTCACTTTTCTAAGTTGGTTTTCCTCCTTTAGTGATGTCGATCCCCTTCTGGCATGATGGTTAGTATATTGTCTGAAGCTTTCCACCAGGCATTTCTAGAGCCTAGGGCTCGAAACTTAAGCCATGATGGCTGTGGTGTGCAACAGCAAAGCAACAATATAGTGGCATGGCCTGGTCACTTAATCTCACTTTCTCTAGTTCCACGATGGCAATGGGATTTAAACTAGCTTGTCTTACATTACTGCGAACAAGCCACATTGCAATTGTTTAGCAACACTATAAAAAATATGTCAAAGATTTTTTTCCCGATAGACAGTGTCCATGACATAGCCTCTAGTGGGTTCTGTAACTTTTGAGTGTTCAAAACTTGTCCCGAAGTTCAGTTTTCAAGGAATTTAAGGGGCACATTTATTTTCAAGGAGTTTTACAGGCCAGGGATATGAATCTTTCTTCCAAATTCAAGGGTTTTCAAGGATTTCAAGGTGGCATACAAACACTGAATTAAAAGGATCCTGAACCCGCCCTCGACCTTGGCAAAAAATCATAGTCCGCGGATAGCATACGCTACTGTGAGCATTTCAACCAAGTTTTGCAGTCGTGAGCGGTACATGGAGCTTGCAAACGCTTTTTTTTCAACAGAATCTTGCTCCTCACTCTTTTCTGGATGCTTTATTTTAGAATATAGCAGATTCCCATACGCAGCTGCTATTGGCTAATAGCTGACATCAATCAAGAAGGCTGCTATCAGTGCGCTTCTTCCTACTGTTACTGTGTATACTTGAGAATGTTCTGGCAGCTCGTGTGTGAGACCATCAGCAGAAGTGTGCCGTGCAGCAAAAAAGCAAGAGAGAGAAAAAAAGGTGGGGCCCATGACCTATGCATCATGCAATCCTCAAGATCAGGTATTTGAGAATGCAGGGAAGAAATTTCGCTTGCAGAAGCTAGATGGGGGCAAGTGGAGAGGGTCCAGATTAATTTTGACCACCCATTGCTCGGGTACACAGGTGTTCTTGCACTTCGGTCCCATAGAACGGCAGCTGCTACAGCCGGGATTTGATCCCGTGCCCTCTCCCTTAACATCACAATGCCATAGTCACTACACCACCATGATGAGTATTAAATGCAATCAAGTGGCAACCTGTGACCATACAGAAGTACAATGGACACAAAGAAAATTAGTGTTAAACTGCTGAATTAAACCTGTAAGTGCTGCCTTCATACTCAATTATACAATAACAGTTGCTCTGGATGAACATCCACATTCTCTACATCAAAGAAAGTATGGTTGTATAAATGGCAAGTTTTAAGCATGCTGTATTACCATAAAAAAAGTGCATGACCTTATAAGTATTTCTGCACAGTAAAACAAAGCTGCAACAAAGCAGAGAATTACCGCAATATAGGATTACTGATACCAAACATGATATGGCTAACTTTGTAATGTAAATAGGCTGCATGTTTATCTAACCAGTTGTTAGGTGCACAGCGTATCACAGAAAGAAAACCCAACAGTGGACACTAAAAATTATGCAACTTTAGGCATAAAGTGAACTGCCTGCATAAAAATTAAATCTAGGCATGAAAACTGCAACTATTCCAAACATTATTTCGCAGTCGACTGTTGCATAATGCTTAAACTTTCACATATGTTTTATTGACAACAGCCCGAAGTTCTCGATTCTTTTTTTTTTATCAGGTGTTTTTCGTAACACAATGTACAGGTGACCATGGCATGCTATTGAAATACAGTCAAGCCCAACTCTCTACTGAGAGGAAACTCTCCCTTAATGCAAAGCATTTTTCATCATTCAAGAAACTTTGCAAGCAGCCTGTGTAGGTACACGCACTTACAATAGCCTGGTTTTCACACCAGTTCATTTAGAACAAGTAGAACAAACTGTGGCGCAGCAGCTCATATTTACCCAATGCAGAACTCAAGAGACACAAGGAACACCCCGATAGCTTTCACAGTGTAAACTTTATGCAGTGTGATTTTTGATGCCCGACATGGTACTAAATGTGATCTTACAGGCCATTTTAATTATCTAACGTAACATTCCTGGTACAATGAGCAATGCCAGAAACGGGTGCATGCAAGTGGACTGAGCGGCCACCTGTGCTGGAATATTGAAGAGAGTTTTGACTTTAAGCAGTAAGTTAAGCAAAAAATAAAACAGTTTTACAGCTAAGTTCAAGCGGGAAAATCTGAACATGCTACAACACCACATAACTGCAGCAATCCGTTACACATAGTAGCCTGTGGACAGCCTGGCAAACCCTGAAAGTGCAATCCAGCAGATTCTGGTCAAGCAGACCTCAATAAAACAGTCAGCACAAAAAAAAAGAAAAAAAATCACATGCATTATTTCCGTGTTTCAAACAGATGCATAACTTTGATGCATAACTTCGGCTGCTTTGATGGCAACTACAAATGTAGCAAGTTTCTATTATAGTGAACACTTTTTACACTGTTAAGCAGATGCTTCACTCAAGGCTCAAGGGCACCATAAAACGAAAACAATAGAGGAAATCTGGCCATTAGAGCTACTGAAAAATATGCAAATGTGTTTACATCACCAGATACAATAACACTGCACACAATGAGACTTGCTCAGCTATCAGCAACATGCTTAGCAATTGCATTAGCCACTGCACTTTTCATCAGAATTTAGACATTCAGTACCTCTTGCTAAACCTTATGGTCAGCAACTATGAAAATGCATACCATTCATACACCAACAAATCAAGATATTAATAAATATTAGAACCTTTAGTAGCAGATGCACAAGTTTTTTGTAAGAGTTACAACATGCAAGAAAAAAAAAATCAGGAAGTGCAAAAACGCTCACTCAATTATGTGGATGTACCTTGGGGACGCTGTTGCTGGTTTCTTCTTTTCTGGGGCTTTGGGGCTTCGTTCAAATTTTCGCATATGCCGCTTGCGCCTAGCAGATGAAGAGTTGCTTGCTTCCTCAGTGCCATCATTCACACAAACTACAGATGGTGACAAAGACCTCTTCTTGGGCATTTGAGTAGCTTCCGTAAAAGTGTTCGCATCCCAGCTGAAAAAGTCCTTCACATATGCACAATCTTGCTTGTTGTGTCGCACAAGATTGTCCATGCGGCTAGTACGAAAACTGCACTTTTGGCAAGCATACTGGCTAAGACGACTGTCAGAAGTGTTTCCTGATGCAGCACTTTGCTGCCGATAATGAGTAACACAAGTCTTTTCCTCGGTTGAAATGTTTCTCTTTGCTTTTGAAAGAGGTGGACTACTGTTGCCAAACTTCATGCGCTCCATCTTGGATGGGAGGGACTTTGTTGGCGTAGGAGGTTCAGTATTTATAGGAACCACAGCTTGCAAGTTATCTGGTATTTTGTGAGAGGCTGATTTTCGTTTCACAACTGCAGGTTCTGATGAGCGTTCCACAGTCTCACCACCAGGGGATCTCATACGCACTGAGGGTTTGCGTGGACGAGATGACCGCCTCAGTTCTGGCTCGGAGGTAGCTGCTGACCCATTTTGTGTAACTGCATCAACTGGCTCAGCTATTTTGCTTTGTGGCGCTGCTTCAGAAAATGTAGCTGACTGCTCAACATCTTGTGGAACTGCTTCAGTAAATGAAGCTGATTGTTCAACAACTTCTGGAACTGCTTCACTAATTGGGGCAGCTGGTTCAACGACATCCTGTGACACCGCTTCAGCAACTGAAGCAGCTTGTTCAGAAAAATCTCGTGGAACTGCTCCAGCAACATGAGCTGGCTGCTCAGCAACATCTAACGGAACTGTTTCACAAGTTGGAGCAGGTTCCTCGGCAACATCTGGCTGAACTGTTTCACCAGGTGGACCTGGTTGTAAGGGAACATCTTGCGGAACTGCTTTGCCAAGTGGAGTTGGCACTTCAGTGAAGTCCTGACTGGCGCCAGGCCCAGACTCATTCTCTGGCTTTTTGGAACATTGTGAAGATGGTTTCCCTAAATTCTCAAGTTCCTTGTCCAATAGATTCAATTTCCTTTTTTCTTTTAACAATGCTTCTCGAGTGTTGCATCCAGGTACTGTCACACTGCCCAAAACTGGCTCCAGCTTTTCAATGCCAGGGTGCATTGAAGGAGGTGCGCTTTCTGCAAAGCTTTCCTGAGCAGGTGTTTCTGATGCTGTAAGTTGCTCAGCTTGACCTGGATCAAGTGCCTCATTTCTGTATACTGACTCCAGTGCAGCATCAACCAAAATGTCATGAACAGAGCTTTCGCTTGCATGTTTTTCTGCTGCAGGTGGTATGGATTGGCTGAGCTCAGGCTGCTCCATTCAGTGCAACTACAGAAGAGAAAAGTTATTCTTATTAAAGTGGGAGGCTCTTGAGTTCAAAAAGAAAAGTGAGGGAGAGAACACAAATTTTACAAGGCACATACAAAAAATATTATCAACTTTGGGAATATAAAGCAACACTTAAAAAACATTTGCTGGTTCAATTGATCATCAAATGCTTGTCCCACTTAGGTGAATAATATTTGCTATATTGCAATAGGCAAAGCACAATAGAGTCAACATGCATTAACTCCTAGGGACCACTGACTTTTTCTTAATTTATGAGCTGGTTGAATTATTTGTGGCTAATTGAGGCATGGTTCAAGACAGAATTTTTGTTAACTAGAAGACACACCTAAAAAATTAAATTATGGGGTTTTACGTGCCAAAACTACTTTCTGATTATGAGGCACGCCGTAGTGGAGGACTCCGGAAATTTCGACCACCTGGGGTTCTTTAACGTGCACCTAAATCTAAGTACACGAGTGTTTTCGCATTTCGCCCCCATCGAAATGCGGCCGGCGTGGCCGGGATTCGATCCCGCGACCTCGTGCTCAGCAGCCCAACACCATAGCCACTGAGCAACCACGGCGGGTAAGACACACCTATCGTAGATGGAGATTGTTTTATGACATTTCAGTAAAGTGCATACTCCCATCTCCTGAACTCTGAGCAGTAGAGGCTGGGGCTTGTATCAGCCAATCAGTAATGAGAGCCAGCTGCATGCTCCAGAAAAAAAGAGGAAGGCATACCCACTGTGCTTCACTAATCTTCTAAAAATTCATCCGGACCAGGATGAATTTTTCTTCAACTGTGAAGCTTTTCTTACGAGGAACCCGTATCCATTTCCTTCATAGCACTTAACTACGTTTGGGTATTTTTCCCTATATTAACTACTTCTCTCCACCTTGCGGGTTTCCGCAGAACTATTACATCAATCTCTTGTTTTTGCTTTTGAGTTCTTGATAAACTCGACTTCACCTGCCATCTGCTAGCCGCCAGGTTAGCTCAGATGGTAGAGCAGCTGCCCCGGAAAGGCAGTGGTCCCAGGTTCGAGTCCTGGACCAGGACGAATTTTTCTTCCACTGCAAAGCTTTTCTTTCGAGGAACCCGTATGGGTTTCCTTTGTAGCACTTAGCTACGTTTGGGTAGATGTCTCATTTTCCCTTTATTAATTACTTCTCTCCACCATGCGGGTTTCCGCAGAACTATTACGTGATTTAGGAATACTCGATAGCCTCTCAATCGAAAAAAAAAAAAACCAACGACTAAGAACCATTTTTATGTAGCATGAAATGTCCGCTGAGCGAACAAGAGAAAAAGAAAAACACTGCCATGAGTGGGTATCAGAAGGGCAGCTGTGGTCATGACCAGCATGACATGTCCGCCCATCTGGATTGCGAAAGACAACTGAATTCATTAACTATTCACCAATACTGAAGTGAGAGAAAAGGAAACGAAAACCCAGCTTCTAAGTAGTATGAAATGTCCACTGAACCAACAAGCGAAAGAAATCTGGCAGAGGCTGTGTAGAAGTCTTAAAGAAAGGATTAAGGAAGTAGCAGACATGACACGACCCACAAAAGTATTCGATGTAGTTCAACTACCACACGGTCAGAGGAGGTACAGGACTGCATCCGTGTCCTAGCAGCACTACACTTAACACTTTCTTGATGATGTACCGACAAACCCAAATCACAACCCTTGAATGACGTGAATCCTTCACACAGGCATAAGTTAGCATAATCACATTCATTTCACCAATTCGAGTATGGCCATGAGTGGGGCATGAACAGCATGAGTGAACATGAGCATGAATGTGGGAGAGCATCGGCGAGTATGAGTGGATGTGAGTATGAACAGGAGTGAGTGACTGAATGGGCAAGAGTATGAGCCTGAGCAAGAGCTGGTGAGTGTGAGTTGATATGAATATAAATGCAAGTACCAGTAAGTGTGACTAGACACAAGTATACATCTAAGTGATAACCAGTGAGCGTAAGAGGATGTGTGAATGTGAGTGCTCGCGACTGTAAGCTGATGTGTGTGTACGAGCAAGAGTTTCAGTGAAAGTGAGTGATGTTGAGTGAGTGTACGTGAGTGCAAGTCAGTGAAAATGTATGACTGGGCGTAAATATAATGAGAATGAGCATCTGTGCTCACTGGCCGCGAGCTCATGAGTCAACTCATGAGCTCGCGGCCAGTGAGCACAGATGCTCATTCTCATTATATTTACGCCCAGTCATACATTTCCACTGACTTGCACTCACGTACACTCACTCAACATCACTCACTTTCACTGAAACTCTTGCTCGTACACACACATCAGCTTACAGTTGCGAGCACTCACATTCACACATCCTCTCATGCTCACTGGTTATGACTTAGATGCATACTTGTGTCTAGTCACACTTACTGGTACTTGCATTCATATTCATGCTGGTGTTACAATTCTGCCCTTGATAAGCCAAGTGACCTATAAGCAGTAGCCTTAAAGAAAAGAAAGTGCAATTGCAGTAACTAGAAAACGCATAAAACATGCATGCCAGCAAACCTG